>NC_090921.1:496836213-497139244 GCF_040938575.1 Ambystoma mexicanum | reverse complement strand
ATCTAATGCCCTGATTGGCAAGGTTGCAATTTCGTGTATCACTACAGATGGACAGCCACAGACTGGCCTACACGGTGGCTCAGGTTCAGGAAACGTTGTCTCAGTGCGTGCTGGTTGGCGGATCTGAAGCACTGGTCAAGGCATCTCAGACAATGTTAGCGATTGCAAAGTGACAATAGTCAATGGTGCATTCGGTTGCAGCGTGAGGGCTTGACTGGCTTGAAAATGTCCTTTAAGGCGGATGCTGGTTGATTCTTGTCGATGCAATCCTCCTAGCTTCTTCACTGGGCTTCTGTCGTGCTTTGAGGCAGACCGCCCAAAGCAGAGGAGAGTGTTGCAGGCAACTGCCTTATCCTTGGTTTGGTTCATAGACTCTCTGGAACTTCCCACCTAGGAAGCTTGCTTGAAGAGCCATGCAGGGCACCCTGTGTGCTGACTAGGTACCTGTTCTGGAGCTGCTGGAGGGTCCTCTGGATTCAGTATCTCCCTCTATTCCCTGGGAGATGTTTATTGGAGGGATCTTGCTTCCCTCTTCAGAAATTCTGGCCTTCCTTCACTGGCGGAAGCTGTAAGGCAGACTGTACCTTCAGCCAGCCGAGTGCTTCTTGTCACTTCTTGCAAAGTCTTCAGATGATCTGCCCAAAAGAGGGGCTCAGCCCTCTTTTAAAGCCAAATGATCCACAGTGATTGGTGTAGGCTAAGCCTACCTTAATGAACCAATCCTCGGTCCCCACCAACAATCTCCTGTATGTGTGAAGTCCTAACAAGAGTACTTTGCAACAGAAAAGGTAAAGGGGTGAAAACATGTAATACTAAGTCCCACCCATCTTCCTGTCTGTTGTGGCTCAAAGTGTCTCTCTGGTTAATTGAGCTCTGTGTGGTTCCCGATTAAAGTGGCAGGTCTCCATCAATACACATACTCGTACCTTCTGAATGGGGTCCCCCTGCGGGGGTTGCCTACTGTAAAAACATAGTTCCAGGCATGACAAGTCACGCCCTTGATACTGAGGCCAGAGCTGGCTTCAGGTTGGCACAGTGCATATCAAAGGTTGTTGGGGTTTTCCAGTTATTTTTCTAGTCCAGGCCTCATGTGGGCCAGTTTGGAGTATACTCTATTAGTGTGTTAATTGCTGCCACCAACTTCAGAGGCTAAACAAACGGACAAGGCAGATCCATGGAGCATATGATAGTTAATTAGGTTGGCCATAGCAGGAGGAAGGTTTTGGCCCTCCCCTTTCTGAGATGCATCATGTACTCCACCTGTCAAATCGCAACTAAATATGACCGAGAGAACTGCCTCTGTAGGCTGTTTCCACCCAGAGTACACAGGTCTATGTGTATGTTGTGCAGTGAGCATAGGAAAATCTGTGCAGATTAGCCCCACACATTTTCCAGAGGTTGATCTGCCATCATTAAATTTCATATACAATTTCAATAAAAGCCCAGGTGAGCACACACCCACTGTGCAGATGGTCAAATTCATCACACTAATTGCCTTCCAAGACTTTTAAGAATACTTTTTCAAATCCTACCTACAAATGATCAAAAACAGACTTCTCTTTTCATAACAATCAAGATACTGTAACGATGAAGCCGAGCCGGGTAATGATGATCAATGAAGACCAAGAATTCAAGAAATGCTCTAGTTGTTGTAAGCATATGATGAAGGCAGGGCATTTAAACCGCTCAGTCCACCAACAGATGGAAGTTGGCTGGAGAAGTCTTGTCCTCTCAGTGCCAGCCGAGGACCGCTGGATGGATGAAAGGTCCAGAGAGCGAGCCCGCTCACAGGAAAAAACTAGGGTGGCAGGCTGCAGAGACCGGTATGGCACGCAAACGCCAGATTGAGAAGGACGGCTTACTGGCATTTGGTTGTACTGGACAGCAGCTCAAGTGCCGCTTTAGTCCAGAGGAATGCAGAGCGGTGGGAAGCCCAGAAGCTTTGAGGCGGAGACAGAGAACCCAGAGAAAGGAAGCAGGACACAGAGGAGTTTCTCCTGGTCTATGACGGGTGAAGCAGCCGCTGCCACAGAGAACCGGTGAGTCCACCTAAGGGAAGCAGAGACGCTGGGGAATTTCGTCAATAGTATCGAAGTCAAACAGAAGTAAACAAAGTCAGTGAGAAGGAACAAAAATACAATATTCCTTAAGGAAACAGAACAGAATAAATGTAAGAGACTGTCAAGTTTGCAATTGTGCACAGTCCACATATGAGAAGAGTATACCAGGCAGACCCAAGCTGCAAGCGTATGAGGAAAACCCCTGGCAGGAGAGGACCAGGCAGAATTGAGTGACATGAGAGAAAGTCCTGGTAGGAGAGTGTACAACGCACATTACATGAGAGTCCTGATCAGGATATATCAGGAAGCAATCAAACGGTGTGGAAGTTATTTTGCATTATAGAATGTGTTGAAATATATCAAGGAGGGAAAGGAACCTGGCAGAAGAACACACCAGATATTCCATCAAGGTTCAGACTACAGCCAAGATATTGTGCATACCAGTTGTGTTTCATTTGAGAAACACTCAAAGTATGGATATCAAGCAGAGTGAAGAGAATTCCAGGGGAACGGAGCCCCCCCCCGGATTTGTGAACGTTTGGAACTTTTATGTTGAAGTTACGCATTTTCCTTTTTTAGCATTTGAACACTTTTCAAGGCCACATACATTGCCCTTAGAGTTAAGCTTTACAACGTGTGGGTCAGAATAGTACTTTGGACAAAGGACAGTTTGCTTTGGACATCTTGACAAAGGACAGACCCCTTAGAGCAGGGACAGAGAGGCATTTTCCAAGCCTTTTGTATTTAACAAAAATCTATTGGCCTCATTCCAAGTCCGGCGGTAACTGTGCTGGTGCTACCAGCAGGTTGCCACTGGATTCGGAATAATTTATCGGCGCCTCACTTCCCGGTGCCACCGGGAGATTACAACCCCGGCGGCCTGGATAATCAGGTGCTGGTGAATTGTAAGTCCCCATTACCATAGAGTACCCTAGGACTCTATGAGAATGGGGACACAGAAGCACTGTTACCGTTTTTAACGGTGCCAGTGCTAACATGACGGGTCTGCCTAAAATGGCTGCTGTGCCCGGCAGGGTCAGACACGTCAGGCCTGGCGGCTCCGGCAGGCAAACCGGTAATATGCCGGTCTAGACAAAGCAGTGCCGGTAAGCTTACTGGCACTGCTTTTTCTGGATTGATATACTTGTAATGAGCCCCAATGTCAAAACCATAAATCCCATGTGTCCGTGTTTCATTCCTGGCCCCTCACACCAAGCGTCTCTTAAAGGTAAAAGCATGGCAGAATGACAAGACTTATGTTGACCATTATTAATCATTGTAATCTTAAAAGGGGATACATGGGCCCTGAAGAAGGCATGTGTTCTGTAAGGTCGAAACACGTGTTGGCAGGAGCATATTCATCACCAATTGAAATTAAATTTGAATGTGAAGAATCTGTTGAAAAACTCTCATTTGTGAAAAATTGGAAAGAATACCGATACCTATTGATAAAAATGTATATTAAGGAGAGGATTGATCAGTGGTCTATGCGCAGTGGTTGAACCAATACCTTGTCTGTTGTCATACCACTTGCTAGGCTTGGAAGGGATTCTAGGTCTAAATTGGCAAAACCCTGCAGCAATGATGTTCTTGGGTTGAATATTTGAGCAATATTTTGTGTGGTTACGGATCAGAGTAGCAGTCCCCCAGCCATCAGAGTTGAGGGGGACGTTTTTGTCTTACTTTTGCTGGAGTTTCCTGATTTTTTATGGACTGACGAAGAGTGCAGTTTCTCAGCATCACTACCCCTGCCGATTTTTGTTGTTGTGAGACATTGGTTCACCTTTTCTCTACCCTTAAGTGAAGTGCTGATAGAGGGCCCCTTTCTTGTGTAATTTTGGGTGCAGTGTGTAGCGTATAAGTCGACCACTGCAGGGGATGCCACCCCCTTTTTATGACGTGCATTTATTCCTGTGCAGTACATGGCAGCTTCTATGGACTGTTGTGGGGACGTTTCCTGTCCCCTTTGTTTTGTCACAAGTAGTATTTCTGTTACTTTCAATGCTTTTCCTGATCAGGCTGGTGGCTGTCGATACCTCATTACCATTTCTACAGATGCAATAACAACGTGCCCTGCCTTTTTAGCTACTATAATCCATTTAGGAGGTCCATTTATTCAAAATGGCAACTCCTTGTGTTTTAAGTCCTATTCAAGATGGTATGTCCTTTGTTGGACAGCCTGGGCAGGGTGAACAGTGTGTTTCAAGTGGCAGGGAGTGGGGAGGTGGGCTGTGTGCCAATAATCAATATTTCTCCAGAGATTGTTGCGAGGCCTGATGTCCACTATTGGACAGCCACCTCCAAGTTTGAATGTTACTTTAATGGAGGGCTGAGCAAATGCCCCACACCCCCTCTGTTTATCTGGATATAAGAAGAAGAGCTGAAAGCAAGCAATGATCCAACCACTAGACCTAAAGACATCCAAAGAAGACTACTGTGGGACGTTACAGAGCTACTACAGGAACCATAATGTATTCAGTCAACACCACCACGCTTCAGACTTCGATATTCTACTCAATAGAGGAGACCTTTGCATGGTTCCTCCTTCCCTTTCACTGGTGGAACCAACAACTCAGCTGTGCTGATTAACCTGGATAGTCATCTACAGGCCATGGGAGCTAGCATCCATCCAATTTGTCTGCAACACCCAGTACCAGGTTTGCTCTGCTGCAAGGACATCCATCCAGTCTGTGTGTGGAATCTTTGTGGGCATCCTTGCGGTTCTGCTATGACACCAAACCCCTGCTGTTCTTAACTTCACCAGAAAAGAGCCTGCCAGGAGCACACTACTATGAGCTTGCTGACCCTTTGAGGTCAATGCAAGAAGTGCATAGTACACTCTAACATGAGTATCTCTGCAACATCTTGGGACTGAGGCAGAGTTCTTCCACTTTTGTCTAAGGTATCCAAAAGAGTGTGAAGACAACCACAGGAGCATGACTCTGAAACCGCAATCAGACAAACCTGCATGACTACGGTGGCGGGGCAAGTCTTACCCAGAGATTTGTTTATAAACTGGGGTGTTCCTATGTAAGGAACTCATGGTGGCAACAGTAAAGGCAAACATAAGTGATCACAGTTCAAGGGTATGTGCAGGTTGGTAAAACACCTAATCTAAACCTAAATCTAAGATGGGAGCAAGCTACAGCCATCAAATAATAATCAGGCATTCCTAGTGACGTCTTGTCAAAGAAAAGGGCCTATACTAAAAAAAAAAATACTATTGCCAATCTTTACAACTAAATACAAAAAGAGTGTGGGATATGATTCACAAGAAAGAAAAGTGTTCATAAATGATAAATCAGGATGTGGTAGCCTGGAGTCTCCCTTCCCCAGGTTTTGAGCACAGGATTCCTGAGCACAGCACACTCTCAAGCTTTCCCAGCACGAGACGACAGTTCTGTTTTCAGCTATCAGGATCTTCAGTGGTTAAGTCTCTTGTCTACCAAAAAGTCTCTTGCCTCCGAGGTCCTGATGTATTCAAAATAACAAACAAAAAGTTATCACAGTCCTTTCTATTTTCTCACTATGCGTGATTCCTCTACCTTAGCGTTCCACTGGTTTGTCAGTCAAAGACTTTTGACTTTACAGAGGGTTTTGCTAGACCCCTGTATGACCACTTTGACCATTAACTTGCGGTTCTGCCTAGGCCTTCTGGTATCGGAAGTTTCATCAAACGCAGGATCAACCAGATTCTATTGAGTGAGCACCCACATGGAGCTGGACCCCTTTGCAGCTGGTTTTCTCCTTATTGTTAACAGTTCTTTGAACTTCCCTTAATTTACCACTTTTTGACTTTCGTCCAACACAGTTTGGTTTTGTATCGGCTATCCACTCCACTCACCAGCTGTGATGAACCAGTTGGCTTTCTTGTATATGGAGTGAAGGACGGTACCACAGTAGCAGGTGTCTCTCTCTGTGTCCTGCTCATCAGCGTAGTCATGCTCCGTGTACCTTTGACATCTGCTGCAACACATGTTGGCTATTGTTTGCAGTCTTATGATTCCTTCTACAGAGTCTTCGCGGGTCTGGGTTAGAAAGGGCAAGGTCACTTCTCTCCTTGTCGCCCTTTTGATTCTCGCTGCCTTTCTCCTCCTCTTGAACTGCTGTGTTTGTATAGCTGTCTCGTTGTGCGGCCTGTCTTGCTCGTCGTGTCCTCTCGTGCTCCACCTTTTATCCCTGTGGGGAAGGGAAAAGGGCCATCAGGTGTGTGTGATTCTGGTCAATTGCCTGACTTAGCCTGACCCTTGTGTTGGGATATGTCAGGTAACTGGCTCTGGTGCTAGTCCATCAACTTTCATGATGTGCGAAAGTATTCGTATCAGAAAAGGGCAGGGGGGTAGAGTGTCTGCGTATCCTATGTGGTAGGCTGGGGAAAAGGTGTTATAAGAAGGGGGATACTGCGTCTCACCCGTTGGTGTCCCGCTGTTACGCTCACCTGGTAGCCACGGGGGCGCCACACGATACTGGATGGAGGTCTAAGCACTATCCTGGACCCCTCTCTTGTTGTTTATGTACCAGACTTTGGGTAACGCCTATAACAGGAGAATGGAGGGTTAAGATACTGGTTCTGTGATGGGTGGACTCCCACCTCCCTCTGATCCAAATCCCCTCCCTTAGGGTTATTGCTCACCTTAGGTTTTTGTGCGTTGAACTCTCCGTCCTGCGTCTCTGTGCAGGGGCACGTGGTTGGTGCAGGCATTCCGTGGACCTAGTTGCTTCACTGGTCCGTGTGCCCTTATGTCGGGTCCCCGACTCTGCTTGCTGTCTTCCAGGTGAGTTATAAGGTCTTTTCCGTCTTTATTCTGTCTCTTTCTTTCCCTCCGTTTGCTCTGTCTTCTCGGTGTCTTGCTCCACTATGCTGTTCCCCAACAATGGGCCTCATTACGACCCTGCCGGTCTGGAAAGAACGGTGGTGGTAAATCTGCCACCACTCTTCTTTCCGGACTGGCTGATTAAGAGTCCTGCAGGCGGGAGGTGTCACTCCCGCCAGGTCTGACCTGGCGGGTTTAACACCACCCGCCTGCAGGCGGACATGGAAACATTACAGCATGGTGCCGGTGTTTCCACTTCCCCATTCCGATGGAGTCCTAGGTTGTAATGCCCTGGTGATTCCGGCAATCACGGAGGCGGAATGGTAATACGAGTCCGGCAGTAACCTGCCCGAATTTCTGGCATGGTTACCGCTGGACTCCTAATGAGGCCCAATGTCTCTTTTTGTTTTCACAGGGATGGTTGCGATCTCAGAGTTGCCACACCTATGGCGAAGACCACAGTGAGTTATTGATGCACGGAGCACTGCACTATTTATTGGTGTTACTTGCTAACCTGTGTTGTCTTCTCTACTTTGTACAGGTTGCAGTGATGCTCCGGAGTGATAAGCGATCGAAGCGCTGCTTGCCCAGGTAATGAGGCCCAATGTCTCTTTTTGTTTTCACAGGGATGGTTGCGATCTCAGAGTTGCCACACCTATGGCGAAGACCACAGTGAGTTATTGATGCACGGAGCACTGCACTATTTATTGGTGTTACTTGCTAACCTGTGTTGTCTTCTCTACTTTGTACAGGTTGCAGTGATGCTCCGGAGTGATAAGCGATTGAAGCGCTGCTTGCCCAGGTAAGTGCTTTGTTAATGCTGACCTTGTTCCTCTCCCTTGCATGCTGCAGTGAAACCCGGAGATGGGCGAGGTAAGAGAAGCGCAGTGTGCTGCCAGGACTCGCTGCTTGCCCTGGTAAGAATTGTTATTAATGCTGTCCTTGTTTCTTTACATTTGCAGGTTGCAGCAAACTCCGGAGATGGGCGAGATAAGCGAAGCGCAGGATGGCTTCAAGACCGGTTAATTCACAGGTAAGTGTTCTTGCTTGCTAATGCTGTTCTTGTTCTTCCAGGTTATTAATGGAATCCGGATCTAGGGCTTCAGGATCGGGCCGCCGGAGAAGCAGATGAGCAGGAGCTGGACACAGTGAGTGTTACACTGCAGGAGTGCAGAATAACGCGAAGCGTGTTCTGCTGTTTTGGTGTGGTTTAAATAGCCCAGGTAAAGTAGTTCCAGGTCAAGTAGTTCCAGGCCCAGCCACATCCAAAACACTAACCGCATGGCTTGGTTCTAAAAAACTGAGCTGTGTAATAGGCCTCCATGTTGGATTAAGGTCCAAAACTGGTATTGCTTTATTCCTGATAATGAGCCTGGCGCCAAAGACGCCAGGACTGACTCCATGTATATTTCTGATGGAGTTTTAAGGCCCTTGGGGTCAGTGTGAAGGGCTTTAGCCCCACTGATGCCAGGTGGCTGTTATACCTGAGGGGGTCAGGGGCATGGATTGCGACACCCGCTTCCACTCCCTGAGGACCCCTCATCCAGGTGATCCTTCCTCACTGGTCCACCAGCAGGAACTGGATCCAATAGCAATGGCCATGTGCTGGTCACTTGGATGACAGATCCCCAGGGACTAGTCAGGGAGACACCTTCAGGTTTCTAACACCTACCTTTGTGGTACCTCAATGGCTGAGATAGCTTATATCTCTTTAACCACCCATAATCCCATTAGGTTTGTATTGGGAACTAAGTCTTGCTTAGCTTAGCGCTATCCCGGATTGGCCCAGGTCAGTGTGTTTAGGTCAATACACCTAGGTTAAGTCCTCTTGAACCCGAGGAATAGTAGCCGCTCCCAAAACCATCAACAACTTGACTAAATTACTTTCTACAGGCTGTTTGCTCTGTACGTGCTTCTTTTTTCCCTCAAATCCCCATTTGAGTGGCCTGTGTGAGTGCCATTTATTTGTGACTCTAACAGAACCTTTTGGTATTCCTAAAGACTCAGACTCTCGCTAGGTACTGACTGGACATCTTTTAAAAAAAAGCTCCATGGTGTTCTGACCTGCCTTATAAAAGTAGGGCATATGTGTTTTCATATCCCGACTTTAGTAGTTACAGTATCTGCGTAGCAAGTGTGTGCAAGCCTAAAGTAGAGAGCAGCCTACAATGGGTTGCCAAACTGAGTTATATACATGTTATCTTTACTTACCTTTAACTCTAGAAAGAATGCCATAGTGTGATGGTATAATGAGATTATACTTGTACTTACCCGTCTGGTGTCTTTTAATTATATCTGTAAAGTGTTAACTGTACTACTCAACATACCCCTCCCTTCTTAGTTCAGCTGACTGCTCAGTCATGCAACCTTAAAGAGTGTTGTTAAGTTTAACTCTGGTTGAAACCATCTGATTGTCTTTTCAATGTCCTACGCCAGGTAGAGACTATGGCAGATCCTTCCAACAGTCAAAAACGGCCCCAACAGCACAAAACAACCCGGCTCAGTACAGGCTTCTTTTCTAGGCGCAGTGTACAGGATCCAGTGCCCAAGCGTGAACCCTTAGAAAACAAAGACCCCCACTGTGTAACAGAAGAACAAAGGACCTTCCCCTCAGGGAGTCCCTTGAGCCACCGTAGAAATACAGATATGGAACACTTGTGGAAGACGAAGAAACCTATGAAAACAGTACTGGGTGGCTCAATGTACAAAGGAAGGGTGGCACAACCACATAAAACGTTCCACAAGGAGTAGGGTCCAAGGAGCACCTGTGCTGGGGCAGTGGTGTCCCACAACTTTTCCAGGCAATGGGAGCAAAGTGCAGCAAGGCGGAAGATGCTGGTGGAAAGCTCTGGTTAACAGCTTGGACAACAGTCCCAACAAGAAAGGCTGACTCCACACAAAAGTGAATCAGTAGGAGGATGCAGGAAGCCCAGACATGACTTCTACCATCAGAAAACCCTATCTGGGATATGCCCGATCACTAGATCTATTTAGTATGGCCACATGAGGGTTTAAAATTGAAAAAACCTGTGAGACAAAGATGAGAAACTTCTAAAGCAGGTCAGCAGACCTTGTTCTTCCAATTACCGGAAACGGAGTGCTAAAACACATCAGGGACGGCACAAAGCCTAAATTACCACTGCAAAAAGGGGTTAGCCAAAGACAGCCCACCAATCAGTGGAAGCGGCAAGGAAGGAAGGCATCAGATGGCCAACCCATTAGGACTGCACTCAGCCCAGACCACCCTCAGAGGATGCGATGGTGAGAGTTCAGGGACCTAGACTGGTCTAAACTAGTAAGAACCAATATGGATGCTGACATGTGGGCTCGCAAAGAACCCACATGATCAAAATTGCCATTTTAACCCTACCTCATGGTTGCCCCTAACAAAGCAGCTCTAAAATACAAATTGGACAGGGGCAGGACTTCCAAAAATAGATTGGTATCCCAATGACTACCATTAACGGTCTTAAGTTAAAACGAAGACCGATTTAGAAAGAACGCTCTGACTTTTTCTCTTTTTCTCCCTAATTAAGGCCATGCAGACATTTCTCGTGCTTCCACGCACAGGTCCTTCACTTTTATCTGTAACATAAATCAAAATCATTACAGGCACTCAAAAAATAGTTTTTTTACTTACCTCACTATATTTTCTTAAAATGGTTTGTGTACAATTTCCCTTGTTTGGTTGACCCAATTTTTGTGAGCCATACTCCTTTTCTTAGTCTTCATGTTCACTGATGCTTTTTATTGCCCTACGCTCCTTTTTACTGTTGGCCAGGAAACCTCATAAGTGCTATTTGTTTTCAATTTTTTCGATTTTCAGTCTGTTTTATGCTTTTGGGTTTATTCCCTAACCTTTTATTCATTTGTCCATTTGTTCCCTTCCTCAATTTTTCTTTTATTCATTTTTTTATTTAAGAATATCAATCATTGTCATCTTTTTCCTTTTTATTTTTTCTGATCCTGTGTAACTAAGGCCCAAAGTCTCCCTAACATTTTTAATATTTTTTTCTAATCATCTTTTATTTATGTTGAACACTTATTTCATTATTTTTTCATGTATACTAAAACATACCTCTTTTTTTTTCTTTTTGATTGATGCTATAAGGAAAGTGCCTCTTCATACTCCATTAAGCCCTGCATGGCTGTATTGTCATCCATGACGTTGTTTAACCTAAATCCTTTTATCTCAACCATTACTGTCCTTCATGGTTCTTATTTCATTCTGTTTGCTTCTTAATCATTTGCCATGTTTCCCTACGTTATGGCTGCCTCTAATTACCTTGAGGTCATCTGTCTCTTCCTCTTGTTCATAAATGTTCATGGCCTGCGCCTGAATTTGTTAAATATTTTCATAATTTCTCCACCAGGTCACACAGCTGGCTATATTACCATGCTGCGCCACAATAATGAAATCCTTTAGTTTTTTACCCAAACAATCTCATTGGCCTTCTGCCACTTTCATGCCTTTAAACGTATGCTTGTGTCCAAAGGGTGCATGTCCCAAATACACAAACATGCTTCCTTGGTAACCTAAACACCATCATCATGCTTTCAGTCTTGGTCATTCAATCCTTTCTTCAATCATCTGAATCCTATAATAATAAACTCTCAACTGTTAGTCCTGAATCAAAAAGGTTGTTCACTATTTTTCAAAGGAATATCTCCACGCCAGCCGCCGAGGCCTCAAAATTATAAACCTCTAACCCTGGTGTAACACCATTCAGGCAGTCCCATGCCACAAGGTGGAGCTCTTAAAAAAGGACCTTTAGGAGCTCCTCAAACCCTCATTCAGTAAGTTATGCTATCCTCAAAACCGCCCCAAAAACAGGTCACAGAGAACCCAATTACCCCCTTCAACTTCAGAGGGCTTTCTAAGTCAAAGATAATAGACAACATAGATAACATTAGAACATTCAGCTGCAAAGGCGATGCCTGCCCCTGCCCGCACATAAGTTTAAAAAACCTGTATAAAATCCCTTGCTCCGCATCTCATGACGTTCACCAATACCTCCTTCAATCCCAACACTATTTCTGCAGCAGTAAAACAAACCTTAGGAGTGTTCCTTGACTCACCCTTGTCCATGTCGTGCCAGGCTAAATGCTACAATCTGTTCTGTTGCACTTATCGTTCAGTGCCATTGCCTCCACTTCACTACCAAGGTCACTAAAGCCATCAGCCCTTTCTTTTCCCCACAAAACTTCTTATTTTATTTTATTTTATTTATTTATTTATATTGCGCCGGTAGCTCGCAAACTTCGGGGCGCAGAGACAGGGACACGAGAGACAAGTGACAAATCAAATACACGTAGCACAAGACATTAGAGCAGATAAGAGCTGGACAAGAAGTATTATATGTTTTACTTAAAGATGTAAGTTTTCAATTGTTTTCGGAAGGGTTGGTAGTTGGCTTCCATCCTTATCTGACCAGGGAGATTGTTCCAGAGGCCTGCTACACTGATAGGGAAGGATTTACCTGCTCCGTTTTTGAGACTGAAAGGGGCTATCATAATCAGTACTTGTTCTGCTGATCTTAGCTCTCTGGAGGGCTTGTATGGGATAATTTTACTTTTCAGGTAAGCTGGAGCTTTGCCATATATACATCTGTGTGTAAGCGTGAGAGACTTAAATCGAACTCTTTCTTCGATTTTTAACCAGTGTAGTTCTTTCCTGGCTTCGCTAATATGCTGGTTCTTAGATTTTTGTTTGACGATTCTCACTGCTTTGTTTTGCAGGACTTGGTAGCTGTGGTAGCAGTTTTTTTAGAACCCAGTATTAAAGCGTTGCCATAATCAAGGTGAGATAGAATGGTGGCTCTTGCGATCGTGGCGCTGTTTTCCTCCGATAGGTAGGGTCTAATGGCTTTCAATAAGCGGAGGTGGTAAGAGCATTTTTTTTCTTCACATAAAGGGTTTGGGCATCAGATCCCAGGGATGCTTCTAACATCATCCCCAAGGTTTTAACCTTGTTGAGGGCCTTGATTTGAGTGTTTTTGATGGTAAAGGTGTTCTATGCGGGGTGGAGCTTGGATCTGACCAAATTGGAACCGAAGACCATGAGCTCGGTTTTATTGCCATTTAGACACATCCAATTTTGGTCCATCCATTGCTCCTCTGCTTTGTACACTGTGTCAAGTTTTTTTGTTGTCCTTTTGATGGTCTCCACTTAGTTCTATTACCAGCTGAGTGTCATCAGCGTAATTGGTAAAGAACGTGTTGATGTTATCAAGGACTATACATAGAAACCTGAGGTATATGTTGAACAGGAGTGGGGACATGCTAGCGCCCTGGGGACTCCGCATGTAATTTCTTTTTCTATTGAAAATACATTTCCCCAATGAACTCTAGATGTTCTATTTTGTAAGAAGGACATGATCCAGCTTACTGCTTCGTCTCAGCAGTTTGCTGTTTCTTTTAAAGCTGTCTTAAGTAAGTTGTGGTCTAGTAAGTCAAAGGCCGCGCTCAGATCTAAAAGTATGAGCAGGCCGGCTTTTCCCTGATCAATGATGTTAAGCATCTTGGTCTGTAGATCAAGCATAGCACAGAAACAGCTATGTGCTGGTCGAAATCCAGACTGTTGATGGTGGAGGAGTTCTGAGCTTTCTACGTGTTCCTGAAGTTGTGTGGTGGCAATTTTGTCCTAATTTTGAGTATAAAAGTGCAGTTGGTTATGGGCCTTAGATTGTTCGGGTCCCTTTGGTCTAGGTTCGGTTTTTTTACAAGGGGCATACCTGTTACCCTTTTTATGCTTTTTGGTATGTTTTGATCACGGAAGGACGTGTTTATTACTTTAGTTAAGGCTGGTGCAAAAATGGCAGGATGGTCTAGAATGAAGTTGGCCGGGAGTATGTTTTCGGCGCAAGTGGTGGATTTCATGGATGCCAGGGTTTTTATCATGTCATTAGTAGTGATGGATTGAAACCTGAATTGGGTCGTCTGGTGTACACGTCCCTCTGATATGTCTTTAGTGGGTGGCTTAGCGGCTGCTTGGGACTGGACTATGATGTCCCTGGCCTTATCAACTTTATTAAAGAATGCAATCTGTGTTGCGTCACATTCTTCTTGGGTGGGCGAGAAGGCGGGGGTTATGCCTTTTGGCTTATCAATGGATTTCAATATATTGAAAAGTTTGCTGGTGGAGTTGGCTGCTACTGAAATCTGTTTATCGTAGTAGTTTTTCTTAGCCTCAATTATCATTTCTTTATAGATTTTCTCACTAATTTTCCAGAGAGATTTATTGTCCATCGTGGGTTTTTTCCTCCACTCGTTTTCCCTTTTCCTTTTATGCTTCTTCTGTTCGAGAAGTTCCTCTGTGAACCACTCTTGTTTTATTTTTTTAGGTCTGGAGGTTTTGGTTTGAAGTGGAGCTTCGAGGTCCACTAGTGCCTGTAGATGGCTAAGTAGGTTGGATAGGGTGGTTTTGCATGTATCATCATTTTTTCCCTCTATTTCATGAGCATCTAGGCATTGCATCAGGTGCTCTTTGCTGATGTTTTTATGGTTCTGCAGTGTTTTTTTGATAGGAAGATTGGGAAGTTTGGGCCCTTGTGCAGGGGGATAGATATGAAAGGTCACACTGTAGTGGTCCGACCATATACATGGGTCAGTTTTGCAATCTTGGGATATGAGGTTGTTGGTAACAACCCAGTCAAGTAGATGGCCGTTGTCCATGGTGGGATTGGTATTCTTCACTTGGTAGTCTATGTTGTTCAGGAGTTTCTCCAATTTAATGGCCTCTCTGTCTTTGGGGTCCCCCCTGCCACCGATTGAAATCTCCTAGAAGTAAAGTGGCGATATTGGGTCCTTTGATCATATAAAGTTGGTTTGTGATTTCTTCATTGAAGTTGAGCATAGTGACAGGTGGTCTGTACACTACAATTATGTTAAGACTACTATTATTGGTTTGAAGGTGTTTAAGGTGGAGGATTTCTGTACCATTACATTGTATTTTAGTCGGGAACAGTTGGATGGTGTCCTTGGCGATTACGGCCATGCCACCTCCTTGTCCTGATTCTCTGTTGGTATAATATATAGTGTAGCCCTCAGGGACCGCTAGGTCACAAGTAGGACCGACAGGCTCTTTTAGCCAGGTCTCGGTGATACACATGATATCTATTTTCTCCGCAGATATCGTATCATTGACACTGATGGCATGTTTGTTGAGGGAACGGGTGTTAAGGAGGCAGATCTTTAGATCTGGAGGTGGTTGGAATGGCACTTTCTTGAGGGTAGTGTTCGATGATGTTCTTTTTTCACGTCTCTTGATTGCCAGGGTTTCTGTAGAGGATTGCATCACAAGCTGCTTTAGCGAGCTTTGTGTTTTGGTAATTACGATTGATGGTGGCCACTATGTCAAGAGGTAGTAGCCCCATGGTTTTTGATTAGCAGTGGTTTCTGGGCAGCGTACTGTGCACCGGACGCCGTGGACGGCGAGGACCGACGCAAGACCGGCTTTGCCCAGAAGCGCCGGCGCTGAAGCGCCTGACGTTTCCCTAAGAAGGGCGCTGGTGCTCCTGGGAATTGTAGTCTGACTCCTGCATCAGCCACTGCCATTGGCTAAGCAGGCATACAGTGTCGAGTTCGCTGACTAAAGGTGAGAGTTTTAGTGCACCGCAAAGCGGCTGCAGTTGCCAGTAATTACACAAGGTCTCGGGGGCAAGGATCTCCTGGGCGTTCCTGCCGTGCCTGAGAACCCACAAAGTAAGTACTTTTCTGAGCGTGTGATTATAGTTGCTGTGCTCGCGCTTTTTAACTCAAAGCTGTCACTTAGTGCGTGATAGCAGCACAAGGTGTTCTTTAGTTAAAGCGGCTAAAAGGCAGTTTAAACAATATCATCAAAGCACGCATTCCTTGCTTCGTTCATTCAAATAGCAAACACTTGTACAAAGACAGGCAGACCGCAAGTTAATGCTCGTTACAAAACACGAGAGGATTAACCCTTAGAAGGCAGAGTGCCGACCTCCCACCAAGTTACCTAATGATGAATGCAAGCTCTCCTTGCTGCTTTTAAGTGTAGAGTCCGGCGGGACCGGCGCAAGACCGGCTTGGCCCAGAAGCGCCGGCGCTGAAGCGCCTGACGTTTCCCTAAGAAGGGCGCTGGTGCTCCTGGGAATTGTAGTCTGTATGCCTGCTTAGCCAATGGCAGTGGCTGATGCAGGAGTCAGTGTCGAGTTCGCTGACTAAAGGTGAGAGTTTTAGTGCACCGCAAAGCGGCTGCAGTTGTATATTCATTTCACATGTCATTATCAGAGTTAAACCGGACTACTACACTGCCATCCTTGCAGGCATCCTAGCAAAAAATCTTCACAGGCTCTAAATAGTGCAGAGTGATGCTGTGTGCAGCACTCAGCATTCTCAAAAGAATACAAGTTACTCACGCCAGGCGAGATGCTCACTGGCTACCCGTGAAGGAATAGTTAATTTCAAGATCCTAACCATCACGCATAAATGTATGTCTCACACAGCACCATTATATCTAACTGATGCTGTTAATAGTCAGTTAAGCTGGGCCCAAAAGGAAGTCACTATGTCACTCAACTGCAAGTCCCACTAAGCTAATGCCGGAGGTCTAGGCCTCCCCCCACATTGTTCCCAAACCATGGGATGCTTTCCCTAACGAACTTAGAGCAGAACCATCCCTCCTCATTTTTTCGCAAAAACCCTAAAAACTACCCTGTTTAACTACCCCTATTAGTTCCTCCAGCAGTATCTGTGCGTATTCCTCCTGTTGCTTAATTAACCTCTTTGCCATGTGTTTACTCAATTTCTACTATATCCAATGTAAGCTAAACATGCAACTCATCCATTGTAACTACAGTGTGTATTTCTTTGTCCTATAACTACAGGCAAAGCTGTGGCATGCAACCACTTATGTATGCCATTTTGCTTGTAATCTGCAAGCCTCTTCTTTGTAACAGCACCATGATGCCTAAAGGCTTATGTGTGCTCTGTAAATTCTAATAAATAAATAAATACATGTTTTTTTCATGCAGTCAAGCCTTTTCCTCTCTAATAGGAGTTGCTTATTCCTTGCCAAAACTACAGTAGGCACTAATACTGGATCACTACAATGCCCCTTCTCTGGGCATTCATGGACAACTCCTCAATACAATATACATCACACAGAATAATGCTCCTAGGCAATACTGAATATTCCCATAAGGATGCCATTCATAAACCAGGAAGGAAGTGCACTGGCCATCAGTAACTTAATGCATTCTTTTTTAACTCATGGCCATCACACAAAAGATGCCTTTTTGTCCACGTCCCTTCATACTTATCAGAGTTAATCACTCTTGTTAGTCCATCAGACCCTCCTGGTCAGTCCAATATATATGCCTGCCTTTAAAAATCCACAACTGGGGGGCCCAGCTCTAGCCATCTGGCTCCTAAAAACTGTAATGCCCTCCTACCAGCATTAGGAAATGAAAGAATCTTACATTGCTTTCCTCAAAATGCTGAAAACATTAATGTGCAACCAAGCCTCTTCGTGATCTCATCATGATGAATAACTAAGCTGGCTACGACAATGCCATCCATGTGCTAATTCTTCTCTTGTTCAATGTATTCCTGTACTTGTACCATTGAATCCTTTCTATTCTCGCCCCAATGCCCCTGGGCTGATGTGCGCCTTTATATTTAAGTAACTACCACTGAAAAGTGCTTATTGAAATTACACCACAGCTAACACATTCCCCCCAACGATTGCTAAACCAATGCCACAACTGAAATCTTAAAAGCCGTCTTTGCTCCATGGATACACAGTCCCAATGTCTATCATTAGACCAGAAATCGTTTTTCTTGCCATTTTTCTCCTTGTATTCTAAAACCCTAGAGCCACTTAACTCTTCTAAACACATCTGATCATCCTCTGGGGCTGTCTTCTGTAAAACACATTAATTTTTCTGTTTTGCAAAAAATATCTCTTATTTTTAGGTTGACACCTTTTATTCCCAGGTACCACTGTGTATCCTGTGTTTGCGTATTACTGAGCCTACGTGTACGCTCACTTGTCCTTTTGTATGTAATGCACTTTATTTTCATAACAAATGCAAAGTATAAAACACAACTTGCTTGAGCATTTTCCAGATCACTAAAATAGCTTTCATCTAACAATTACACCAGCTGTACAAATAGCTGATATACCATTGCATCATGTAATGCTGCCTCTCTCGACTGACTTAACCTATGGTTCTCGAGGGTGTTCAACCTATCAGTGCTTTAAAGTAATACCACTGATATGCAAGGTGCTATATGACTGCCAAATAACATGACATGACATCTTTGCTCATTTTAATGTGTCTTTTTACCACACATTTTAAAATAATGTATCTAGTTTACCGCCCTGCTAAAAAATGACCACCACGAGTCATAATGAAACATACATGCAGAATGCAATGACCCAACTAAATCCGAGCCCTGCGCTCGTCAGCCATCCCACTAAAATATTCAGCTGCTGTCTCTTTTAAACACAAGGGAAGTATCTCCTTACCGCGGGATTACTCAATGGGTCAGCTGCAACTGCACTTATAAATGCTTCCAACTTCCAAGTGTTGGCATTTATTCCATAATGCGCAACAATGCTCAGAAAGACCCTTCGCATCTGTAATCTATATTTAACACATTGTTTTTAATAAAGTAAAGCCTGTCTTTTACTGCACTTGTTTGTACGCGATAAGTATAGCCTTGCAAAACGCACAATCATTTTGCATTTCTTTCAACATGGAGCGATTGCTTAACTAGGCAGTGTTCTCTCACAGAACTGCTACAATGCGCATTCCTGTCTTTCCGAATTACCGTATTCACTCTCCTGGGTCATCCTAACCTTGCTTCTGGGTAAATGAAAGCATTTTGCTTTTCCCGTTTATTAAATCAGTTGTATTCTGCTTAAACATTAATTCTCAATTGCGTGTTTTCAAGCAGATTTTCTGACTTCATTTTTCATGCTAAACAAAATATACTCATGTTTTTGTCATCTCACAAATGCACGCTAAATTAAAATATAAAAAAACCCACTATCTTTTAAATCACGGCACGCAAGCCCCAAATAGAACATTCTAACAAATAAACACAGCTTGTTTCACTTCAGCAAGACATCCTTCTCAGCACTTTTCTGAATTGAAACACAAATAAAACCTAGACTAGCATTTCACCATGCTCTGCTTTTACCTTAAGAATCATTCACTAATTTCTTGTCTAACAAACAATTGTCTTGCGCATCTCACAGGCTCACAGTTCATTTCTTAAGTCATAAATTACTATAATTTCAACTGGAGTTTTTCTACTGCACACAGTTAAAAGGCCCTCCTGCACAGTGCATTCCTTTCCCCATCGCACTTAATGCGCGACAATAGCACTGCTATAAATCATTGTAACTCAGTCATTTGAGCACTGAATTCTATCGTTCCTGACATGATTCATTAATTATCTTGCATAGTACTAGGAAATCACAATTTTGACTCTATAGTTGCTAGTTTCAATTCTCTGCACTGGCTACTGCTTTTTTCACTTATCTCAGAACTGTTTGAATGTGTGTGCCTTAATTCATAGCATCTGATCATCTAAATGTTTGTTATTTTTTGGCATGTTTCAAAATTTGGCTGAAAGTCAGGTTTTAAATTAGCTTGAAAATATAATTTTATATTATTTCCAATATTTTACAGTGCACACAGACAGTTTTGTCATGAAACGAGACAAAAAGAACAGTCATAACATATAACAAATTAGAGACACACTTTGCCGGCTACATTTTAGTGCACTTCCTAGTGTCACCTGCATCTGAAGGTACACTCCTGCCCCTATATATGTGCGTTTCTTTACAAAACGCCAGTTCACCCCTTTCAAGGAATCTTTAAATTCTCTTGGTCTCCTAATCACCCCATTAACTGGGCTCTGGGTGCAAAACTCCTTCCAGCCATTTTTTTATTGATTTTATAACATACAACAGCTGGGCTCCCCGTGGCCAGCCTTTAGACAATGACAAAAATAACGATAATAGAAATAAAAGTAACATTGGATGGAAAAAACATTCATATGGAACACATACTACATGCTTTCATTTAGACTTCAATGCAGTGGGGTTTGGTTCAGTAACAGGATTCCCGCCACAGCATCCACAACCCTTGGTTCATGATAGCCTGGTTTGGAAAGTTCAGTAGTTCACATTGTGTCTTCCCAGCACTGCCATACCTTATCTGCTTTTTCAGGGCAGCCCCGGCTCTGTAGACCCTCCTTTCTATCGCGATGCACATTTCTACATCATTTATCCACTGCTCCACTTGCGGGGGTTCCGCTGCTCCCCATAGGCGTGCTATGTTCCTTTTGCATATTGCTGTTGTAGTCATGAGGCAGAGTTTCTCATATTTTGACAAATCTATCTCGCTGTCCACTCCCAGTATCAAGAGTTTGGGCTCTCTGGGAATCGTCTGGTGCAGTACCCTCGATAGTACATCGCAGCATTGACAGATCACCGGGCATTCCCACAGTATATGGAAGAAGGTTCCACCCTCCTCCCGGCATCGTAGACAGTTGGGTTCAGCTATTTTGCCCCACTGGTACAGGGCTACTCTCGGATAATAGATCCTGTGTAGTATCTTCAGTTATACTAGGCGTAGTCTAGCTGATATGGTGACTTTCCTGGGGTACATTAGGATCTGGACCCAGTCTTCAGATATAATTTCTCCTACGTCAGTCTCCCATCTCAACTTTAGTCGCTCCAGCTCTGGCGTGGCAAAGGAGGTGATGAAACTATACATGACAGTAGTGACTTTGGCTGGGATATGGTCTACCACTATATTTCTCTCCAGTGGGGTAGAGTCTGCCATGTCAGAGAGGGCGGGGAGGTACTGCTGCAGAGCATGCTGAAGTTGTGTATAGTTGTATCTCTCTGTTTCTGGAAGGCTGAAGGTCAAGACTAGTTCATCAAACGGTGTTACGGCTCCCTCCTCTATAATGTCCTGTACTTTTTCTATACCGTGTCTCTTCCAGGCTGGCCATTTCGGTAGTTTAGTCACTTCAGAGAGGTTCCTATTATTCCACAATGGCTGTAGTGGAGTGCTTTTGTCCCCCCAGCCTATAAAGGTATGTGATTCTGCCCAGATGCGTGGTATGTGTGAGGCCATGTCGCATGGGGTTGCTCTACGTGTTCCTGCGTACAGTTCCATAGGGCGGGACGTTCTCACATGTGGTAGTGTTGGGTTGACGTGTAGAGCATCATTTATTATCGCCATCTGGCTGGCCCAATAGTACGTCTCCAATCTTGGTAGACCAATGCCTCCTTCCCAAATTGACCTTTTTAATGTTTGAAGAGCTATTCTTGGGTGTCCGCCTCCCCACAGTAGTTGCCTGAGCACACGATCTATCTCCTGGAACGTCCTGGTCGGTATGTGCAGTGGAGCGGCCTGTAGTACATACAAGTACCGTGGAAGTTTTAGCATCTTGAACAGTGCGGCGCGCCCTAAAAGGGTCAAGGGTAGGGACTTCCAATGTTGCACATCCCTCGTGAACCTCTCCACGATTGGTTGTAGGTTGTTCATTGTGTAGTCGTCGAGATTTCTTGTGATCTGGACACCCAGATAACGAAACTGTTCATGCACGACTTTGTATGGGCAGGGCTCCGGGGTCTCGTTTCCTAGGCGATTCAAAGCGAACAATGTAGATTTTGATCGTTCACCCTCAGGCCACTGAATGTTCCGTATTCCTGCAGTAGCTGTGTTACTATTGGGCATGCTGTTTTAGGATGTTGGAAGTATATCAGTAGGTCGTCTGCGTATAGTGAGACTCTGTCTTCCCATTCTGTTCCTCCAGGAATGCCATCCCAAGTTCGTGTGTCTCGCAGCCACTGGGCCAGTGGTTCCATGGCCAGTGCGAAAAGGAGGGCCGATAGTGGACAGCCTTGTCGCGTCCCTTTCCCTAGTGTGAAGGATCGTGATGTCCAGCCATTCACCTTCACTTCTGCTATCGGTGCCTCATACAGCAGTTGGACCCAGGTTAGGAAACATTCGCCAATCCCCATTTTACGCATAATCGCCCAGAGCACCTCCCAGTGGACCGAATCGAAGGCCTTCTCAAAGTCCACTGCAAGTACACCCACAGGGGCTTCCAGGGTCTGGGCACGCTCAATGGCCAGGTGAAGTCTGCGCATGTTCCTCCTCGTGGATCTACCGGACATAAAACCACATTGATCTGGGTGTATTAGGGATGTTATGACCAGTTGTAGTCGTGTGGCCAGTAGTTCCGCCAGTATCTTTGTTTCGCTGTTGATCAGAGATATTGGCCGATAAGAGCCGCAATCGTCCGGAGGTTTGTCTGCTTTGGGCAAAACAATTATTGTCGCCTTCCTTAGATCTGCTGGTAAACTGCCTATATCTCGGGCATGCAGATACAGCTTAAGTAAATGTGGGGCCACTTCGGTTCCGCCTATCTTCTTCCAAGTTTCAATGGGGAAGCCGTTCGGACCAGGTGTCTTACCAGATTGCAGGTGCGTCATAGCTGCCACTATCTCGTCTTCTGTGATTTCCATCTCCAGCATGGCCGTTTGTTCTGCAGTGAGAGAAGGGAGGACGATCCCCTCCAACACAGAAGTTTCGGTGGGGAGCTGAGGTGCGCTGTATAATTTCTTGTAATATTTAGCAAATTCCTCCGCGATGTCTGCATCTGTTTACCTTGTTTCAGCGTTTTGTGTTCTGATCGCTCTTACATGATTGTGGCCCTCGTCCCTCCACTCGAGCCATGCTAGCATCTTTCCAGCTTTATCCCCTGTTTCGTAAATTCTGGCTCTCATCGCTCCATGTGCCTCTTTAGCATTGTCCAGCGCAATGTTCTGCAGTTTTTTCTGAGCTAGGATCAGGGCTCTATTTGTGTCGGGGTTGTCCTGGGTTAGGTGCGTTTCCTCGGCTGATCCGACGTTCGATTCTGCTTCCCTTATCGATTGCAAGTGTGCTTTCTTTTGTGCCGATGTCCAGGAGATAATCTCCCCACGAATCACAGTTTTATAAGCTTCTCACAGAGTGATGGGAGAGTCCACAGTACCTTCGTTTAATTCGAAGTATGTTGTGCTAGCGTTCTGTAGTCGTTCTACCAGTTCTGGGGATCCCAGATGGTAATTGTTCAATCTCCATACTGGAGGTGGAAGTGGTTTGTATGTTGCAATGGACATGAGCAGGGGGGGGGTGATCCGAGATACCTCTTGTGAGGTATTCTGCTTGTGTCGCTGTATGTATATTTGATGCTGGTATAAAAAAATAGTCCAGGCGTGACAAGGACGCATGCACCCCAGAGTGGTAGGAGTATTCCCTGCCTTCCGGGTGGAGATCCCGCCACACGTCTCTAATTCCAAAGGCTTCTACAAAGCTAGCTAGGTTAGTCCAGCGGTTCGGGTCTCTACTGCGCAGGTGTGTGCGGTCTTGAACAGTATCCATTACGTCGTTGAAATCTCCTCCCAGGATCAGGATATCTGCCGTGTCCATCGTAAGCAGTGGTGTTATGTCTTCTATTAGCAGGGATTGCAGTGCGGGTGGTCCATAGATCGCCAGTAGGGAGATTGTTTTGTTCCATAGCGTGCCCGTGACATACGTGTACCTGCCACTAGTATCTTGAGTCGTGCTCGTGAGTGTGAAAGGAATCCTTTTATGTATTAGGATTATTACCCCTCTGGCTCCCATCGTGAATCCTGCCTGTATTGCTGTGCGGTAGTTGGATAGTTTAAATAGTGCGTTGGTTGTGCCGGCTAGGTGGGTTTCAGTTAAGAAAGCTATGTCTGGGCTGTGTCTGTTGAGAAGTTGACGCACTAATCGTCTTTTCAGACTGCTTCCTAGACCATTTACGTTCCAGGTGAGGAGTTTCAACGTCCGGGTTTTAGTGATTTGTGAGCTCATTTAAGCGTTCGTTGATAAAGTGACAACGGTGTTCCATGGATACTGACCATTGTGTGCATGCGCACTGCGGCAGAGAACAACAGCCCGTTTCGCTCCACATTCTTTGTTTTGAGCATTTGATGTTCCATCGAGTTTGTCCATCCTTTAAACATAAAAACACATACCCAACTCCCCCCTCCCTATACTTCACCCCCAACTGAAGCATCTGTCGCCCCATAGTAACTCAAACTAGCTTGTACGCAAGTTTCAAGAAAGGGTCCTTCTCAGGGGGGGGCCCTCTTTCTTGCGTCGAATGTTTGTGCTTTGCATGGTGGGGTGGTTGTCATGTTACAGCCGGTGGTGTAGCAACAGTGCGTTCATTTAGTTTAGTAGGGCATTCTGTTTCTTCACTGCCGGATGTTACTTTATTCAGTGCCCGACCGGTTCCGCAGCAGGTTCTGGAGCCTCTTGTTCGTTTCGTTCCGGGTTTCTCCTTGGGGAGGCCCACTGTGGTCTAGGCCTGGGTCTTCCTCTTTGTACTCCTGGTCTTGTGGACCAATCCCCATCAATATGAGCCTCGGCCCATCTCCAGGCTTCCTGTGGGTCTGTAAAATGGACAGTTGATCCCTTGTGATAGAAGAGAAGGCCGTATTTCACTTTCATCTGCGCCAGTTGCCTCTTAAGTGGCTCAAAGGATTGTCTTGTGCGTTGCACCTCCCGGGTATAGTCTGGGAAGAAGGCTATTCGCGACCCATTATGTGTGACTGACCCATGTGAGCGTGAAATTAGCAGGAGAGCGTCTCTGTCGCGATAGTTTAATAATCTAGCCATTATTGTCCGAGGGGGAGCACCTGGGGTCGGTTTGCCCGATGGCATTCTGTGGGCCCTCTCTACAGAGAAAAACTTTGAAAAAGAATGGGGTTCAAAAATTTCAGTCAGCCACTGTTTGAGGAACAACTCCAGGCACTGCCCCTCTTCGCCCTCCGGCAGGCCCAGGATGCGGACGTTGTTGCGACGAGACCTTCCCCTCTCCTTCATCCACTCTGGTCTCCAGGGTTTTCAAGTGGGACAGGGCTTGGGACAGCTGTCTGTTTATCCCACTGATGTTGTCTTCCGCTTCTGAGACACGGTGCTCGGCTTCACCGGTTCTGGACGTTAGCTTCTGTAAGTCATGCCGTAGGAAGGAGACATCCCCTGCGATGCTATCTATCTTGATTTCCATGGCAGAGCGGGAGCTAGCGATGGCAGCCATGACGTCTCGTAAAGAGAGGGGTACTTCGTCCGGCGGAGAGGTCGGTTGTGCAACCACTCCCATCTGAGACAGGGTGGCAGCGACTGCAAATTGGTCCATGCTGCTTTGGGTTGATGCTTTCTTTTGCCTGTCTTTTCCCATCTCGATGTGCGTTTGGCGTTGCAGTGGAGGGATCAGTACCGCATGAGCAGTCCCAGTGCAACTGCTGGCCCCCAGCAGAGGTCGATGTCCTCACTGTCACCCCTTCCCCGCGACCTTTCCTCCGCTGTGTGGTGCGTTTGTGGCTTGTCTTTCACCGGGAGCAGCCGGCGGGTGGGGTTTGTACTACAGAGCCCCGTTCACCTGGGACTATAAGTGTCCTCCGTAATAGGTCTGCTATCCACACCTTCGAGACCCTGAAAAGGGCCCACATCGTATCACCAGTCTCCAGCCGGGCCCAGCCCCAACTGCTGTGCTGTAAGGCCCCTACATTTCCCACACCTCATCCTGCGTAGGGAGAAATAACCCCCTTACTTTGAGTATTGACCCCCAATGGTTGATTCTTCACGGAGGTCGGGAGGGTCTAAAGGGGGGAGGAGGGCCCACTTACTTGTCGTGCTTCTGGGTTGCTTCCAGAGTAGTCGCCGGTCCCCCTACGCAAACCGTTCTCCACGTGGTAGCGCGGGGAGGAGGGTAGGGCATGCCACAGGATCTTCACCAGGCTTCGGCTGCCATCCCTGATACAAATCATGGGCCAGCGGCCCACAGCGTGTGCTCCTCCGCGCCTTCTGTTCCCACGGTGAGTTAGGATTACTCAGACAGTCAATGGCGCCAGTTTTGGGGGGGCAGATACACAAAGCCTGTGGGTCCCGCAAGTGTCAGCGGGTGAGTTTGTCGCTGTGTTCCAGCAGCAGTGCTGACATCCAGCCGGGACCCGCCTCCCCGCGAGGATCTCCCTTGCAGGGAAGGGAGAAAGCACCAGCCGCCGCAGTCGAAGTTCGGCAGGAGGACCTCTCTCTCCTCCGGTCTCCGCCCCTGGCCTCTGGCCAACAGGGTTGTAGTCCTCAGTTGTCGCAGCCGACGCCGCACTTCACCGCCAGCGCCCGCGGTGTGAAAGGCAACACCGGTTCCCTGCCGGCGAGGATGAGACTGCACCCCCGGCCTCACCGCCACTCCTCGGGCGCACAGCTCCTCCGGTCTCTCAGGACACCGCCAGAGGTCCCCGCTCTCCGGATCCAGGGAGGCTCCGGCCGTGTCAACAGCGCACCTCCCCCCCCAGCAGCCAGGCATGGGGAGTCGGCTCCGCACAGCGCGCAACAGCCGCTGTGCACAGGCAGCAGTTGTCGTTCGTCCGCTTCACTGCGACATGGCTCAGATATCTTCCCCCACTGCAGGTGCCAAGGGGTTCTGTCTGTTAGAAAAGACGAGCCGCAGTGGCCATCTTAGAGGCGCTTCTTGCTTCTTACGCGCCAAAACTACTTCTCGTCTTAAGACCACAAGGCAGAGGATTTGCGAGTCGAAACTTGACACGGAGCTGCTTCACACAGTTACCCAGTTGTGCTTCAAAATTCAGGTCGCTACGACCCACCCGACAAGATAATATTATCAGGATGTTGTCGGCGGCAAGAGGAGCACACGGGACTCACGTCTTCTGAGCTTGCATGTTGGCCACGCCCCCCCCTTCCAGCCATCTTTAAATGCTAGGCAAATGGGTGGATCCTCTTCTCGGGTATCTTCCTGGTATCTCTCTCTTCTCAGGTATCCTCCTGGTATCTCTCTCGATTGCTCGGGTACCTTGAGTCAATATTTCTTTCCATATATATATATATATATATACACATTATAGTCTTACTCTGATATTATTTGTTCATATCCCACCTCCCTCCGTTACCTTTTGCTGGGGTTCCCCATGAATATTTTGGACTTGTGATTTTTAAATGCTGTTAATTTCTTGGTTTTTTCCCAAATCTGGACTGACATTATTTTTTTTCCTGAAAAGTTACCACAATATATATAGTCTCTTTCTGCCATACTTTTCTCCCTACCTGCCCTGGCCCTTCTTTTCTATTGGCTAGGGCAGCTGCAGTCTGACCCATCCCTATCTTCTTTTCTATCCCCTTTTCTCCGCTCTTATCTTGGGCAGAACAGTACGGCTCACCTTAGTCTCTTGGCTTGACTGTCCAGGCTAGTCTCTTGTCTTGACTGTCCAGGCTCTTTTCGGCTCTGTTCAGTAATCTGATCAGTCTGTTCATCATCCTATCCATCCTGGGTTGGCTCGCCATGTGTTCTCATGGTCCTAAGACCCTGATCTTGCTTTTCAGCACCTCTTCCTCTCTTACAGACTCTCCTGGACGTTCTGGGCTCTCTCTGGAGCTCTCTGGACCTCTCTGGGACTCTGTGGAGCTCTCTGAGACTCTCTGACACTCTGGTATTTCAGCAAAGGTATTCAGACAGCAGGCAGGCAGGAGACAGAGCCAGGTTCATCAGGTTTTATTTCACGCCAGACTGACACAAACAGCATTGTTGTCAAATACACAAGCCCCTGCTGAAAACGGAGCTTTCTTTTATATGTTTCAGAGAAAGAAGAGTCGAAACCCCACCCTTTTCTAAACATGCCCAGGCAAAACTCTCCGCTGACTATACTCGTGCAGCAGGCAATTATTTCTCATCTGTTTAAACCTTCAAATTGAAATATATTCTGGCACCCATCCTTGGATTTTCCAGGCCACAATACCCAAATATGGTCAGGCAGCTGCACTCCTTGGCGAGAACCTCAGACATAACCTCAATCTATGTCTGGCTTCAGACTGCTTATCTGGTTTCTGCACAGCACTGTAGCCTTGAATTTTTCAACTCCAGGACTGACTCATGCTACCATGCTCTGCAGAACTTCTTCATTTAGTGCATTCTTTTTACTCATTTAAAGGCATTGTTCGAATTAAAGGGAGTTGTCAGCTTCACAAATGATAGTTATTTTCTGTCTGGGTATATAAAAAAACACAATCATTTTCCCACTCTATTTTTTATCATATGCATTCTGTACACTGCCTAACTACTAAACCATGATAAAAAAAGCATTTTCGACTTTATAAGCATAACACCATTTAAAATACTAATATCTTTTAACCCTGTGAGTTCTATTTTCACACATTTACAATACTAATTCACTCCATACAAATTTCTCTGCCTAGCTTTAAGGGGGGGGGCTGTCCCCTACTGCATTCAGTTGCTGATGCCTCATCTTCATTTTGGCACATCCGTTACACCCTTTTTTCCACAACCAATCTAACCCATATCCCTGCTTAATTTATGGGAAACTACAATATCATATTCCTTCCCACTCTATCTTAACAACAGTGCTGTACAGAGGAAGTTGAGGAATGAGGCCAGACAGATCTCCTCCCATGACGTAGACTGGCCCCGGTCCCTGTAATGAGGCTAGACAGAGTCAGGCGCGTAGCTCTAACAAGGTACACCTGATGCGTATTAACACTCCTGGTGAAGCTATAAGGTGGTGCACACAAGCACACTTTGAGCAAGGCTGGGTATGAGAAGGAACAGCTCTTCAGAGGATAATGCAAACAAGGCCATGGAAGTTAGAAGGCCAACAGGCTGTTTGGCAGTTTAGGAGATCAAGAGAAAGCCAGGCAAGATTTCCAAGCTTTCTGGAAGCCATGAGCATTCAAAAAGCAAAGCCGAGCGAGCGGAGGAAAGAAACCTTCAAGTTGCCAGAAAGCGGCCTGCAACACTCCCGGGTGAATGGCAAGGTTGGGGAGGAGGCAAAGGAGGCGTTGGTAACGGCATTGAGCTGCAGCAAGAAAATGAAAGCTATCAATAACTCACCAGTCTTGTTAAAAGGAAGGGAACAAAAGTCTGGTTGATGCTAAAGGGAAAGTGACTGTAATTTTAAAGTTGAAGGCTGCGCATGTGCCGATTAAAACACGAATCAAGAGAACAATTGATGAAAGGAAGGGATACAAAGTAACAGAGTGGTCTTGTGAGATGAAGTCGCACAATCGAAACTCTCTGAAATGTTATGTGTTTTGAAAGCTACAGCAGAGATCGAAGGAGAGAAAGTAACTGTGATAAAGAATGAAAGTTGAATAAGAGGAAAGTTAAATATATGAACTGTGAATACACCAAGAGGGCAAAATATAAGAACTTTGGAAAAGGCCAAGAAGGCAAGTTAAAGAGAATAAGAAGTATCAAGAGGCATTGGTGCTGCAGGAGAAGATTGTGAATTGAAGGATTGTTACAAGAGAGGTCGTCGTGGTCATGCAGAGGTTTATGTGAATTCATTGCAGTTTCAAAAGATACTTTAGATAAAACGTGTGATAAAGTGAAAATGAGACAGGCTCGAGCGCGGCAGAGGGAATCCTCTGCAGAACTGTGAGAAATTGAGAAAGTAAATGCGAACTGAATATTGATGGCAAGGCAAGGCGAACCCTTAAGGAATTGACTGAACTACCAGAAGATGGAAGCCTAAAATTGAACTGTTGCATTGTACCAGTAAGCCAAACTGTGCAAGACTGATAGAATTCAGCCATCCACCTATCGTTTGCTTTTTAAGAGACTTTCTGGGCCCCGTGGGGTTAAACCTGGGGAAGGGAGTTAATGCTGAAGCCATTTTGACATTTCTTTTTGAGAAGCTACTTTTCTTTTGTATTCTAGTTATCTTTTTCAGAAGGAGAGCAAGGTTAATTTTTCTTAGTATAGGCCTTTTTATTTTGACCAGACTGACATGGACGTATTTGTTATTTGTTTAATAGTCAAAATTACTCCCATTTTAAAGTTGGGGCCAGTAGGAGTTTTCAAAACCTCTATCCATTGTGTCTGTGTCTACTGCTTGACACATGCCCTCCTCACAGAAACAAGATTCCTACAGAATAGGTAAAGTCGAAAAAGACCAGGCCTAAATCCTGCTGGTGCCTTAGACGGAAGAAATTTTAAGAAAGGTTTTCCAAATACCTTTCGCAATGAATCAAGAAGGGAGATGGGACAGTAATTTGAAGGTTTGCCCTCATGTCCCTTCTTAAACCTAGCACTATCCTAGACATCCACTATGATTTTGAAAATAAAAGGCCCCAATATATTATAGGGCCTTGACAATGAAAGTCAGTTGGGATTCTATCTGAGCTTTGCCTGGTTTGTGAGAGAATATGGCCTCCTCTATTTCCTGAAGATTGAAAATAAGTGACAACAGTTCAATTGGCTCTAGTTGATACCCACATTCCTTCTGCTCTCAAAGCTGGGCAGCACGTTTACGTGCAGTGGACTTGCTGGTTATTTGCAGGTACATGGATAGTAATTCTGCTAGATCCAAGTGTCACATAATTCCATAAACCCTTTGTATCATTTGCAATCAACATTTGAAATTCTTTCTACTTTTTTCCAGACAATTCAAATATATTCTGTTATATCTTGTGTTTCTCTGCCTTGGTCGTGTATGAATCCTTGCTTGATAGAATGCCTAATGGAATCAATGCCTGTGGAATGTTGTGGTGTTAATGCCCCTGGAGATTCTGTGTATGTCAGTTGAAGAGCCTGGCCCAGAGTAAGGGGGATAGTGGATGTTATCCCTCTATGTAACTTGCCTTTACCTGTTATCCTGAACCTGCACCTTACAACTTAAGTAAAGGTCTTACCTGCAGACTGGCTTCTGACTCATCTGTACAAAGCAGTCTTATAGTTCTTTGCACTTTTTTCCAGAAAATTCGAATGTCTACCTTTGTGAATTATGGCTCTGTATTCTCTCCTAACCTCCCTGAAAATTTACCAGATAATGGAGGTCCCTTTGCTTTGCCTCTAGGCTTTTCTTGGCGATGTCCTTTGATGGAAGCTTAAGTTAATAAATAAAGAAACTGGGTAAAGGTAAGCCAGGGGTTGGGCATAGATTACGTGACTTAGATACACTTGCACCAGCTGATCAACTGCAGTAGCTGCATGAATTTACCTGTAGTCCTGGTGTGCTCTTCTAGATGCCTTTCCTGTGTGGGCAGCACATTTTGCTACTTGTGCCTTGGCGCTCTGCAAATTACACACAGCATCCTTGTGTAGTCCTGGTGTGCTCTTCTAGATGCCTTTCCTGTGTGGGCAGAACATTTTGCTACTTGTGTCTTGGCGCTCTGCAAATTACACACAGCATTCTTGTGACTAGGTGAGGCTTAAACTACACAGTTTCTGTCAGAGAAACCAGCCTTGCCCCTTAATTTCGGGTGATGACAAACAGGCCGCTTTATTGTGGCCTTGCAAGGAAAGAAGCACAGCAACATAGGTATACTAGGAACTGAACACACTGACGTGACCTGCACCGCCCTCAACTCGAGACCTCTCACAATATATAGGTCATCAGTCACCTGACTAAATCAAAACTAAAGATGGAAAACATCACTATCGGCCTCATGACGAGTAGGGCGGTAAGGGATACTGGGCACCGGTAAGGAGACTGGTGCCGGTAATCCCTTACCGCCCTACTACAAGATCTTGTAAGTGATTTCAACCCGGCACTTCACCTAAGTCAATGCCTAGCATGGGATGCACAGTTGAAATCCTTAATTATATATTTTTGTCTATAAGTTTTTTTATTTCTGAATGATATGTCCTTATATCACGCCCCTCTCTTTGAATCCCCCCCGGTCTCACTGAACCAGGAAGCAGGCTGTTGTGCAAAGTTAAAAGATTTATTTTGTGGATTTGCACAATATATATATATATATCACACTATTTAATATTTATACAAGGATCACCAATGGGGTGATGTTACAATCAACAATCTCTTTAATCAGAAGGAGTAGGGATAGGAAAATTAATGCAGCATAGAATAATACTTTATGTGGGTTCAGTCAAATGCAATGTCACTCTTTCCCCCTGCACACTACTCAATCCTCCCAATATGCAAGATAGAGATGGAAGGAGAGAAAACAGGTTTCAGGAATACAAACTCAACAAATACAGTATTAATCCCAATTTCCCCCAGCAAACTCAGAGAGAAACAGGAATGATTGCAAACGGGTCAAATGCTTTTGAATGTGGCTTTGAATGAATGGGAAAAACACTGACAAATTGACTTAATTCACTAATTGGGATTCAGAACTAGTGGGAGCCGCTTTGTATGGTATCAGATAAACACTTGCAATGATTATTGAGTCACTAGCAGGTTGAGCACTTAATTCTAAGGTCGGATGCAAAGAACAGATGTTTTACACGTGATGGAATTGAGCCAAACGTAACATTTGCGGGAAACTTTTCTGCGCGCAAGAAGCACGATTGCAGAAAAACTAGAAAGAGTTGGAATGCGGTTTTGGGTTCATTGGAAAGCTGAGGATGTTAGCTTCAATTTGACATTTACATTTCTAGCATGCACGGTGAGGAAGTTATGAAGGGTTTTGTTGAGGTTTTTTTTTTTCAGAAAGAGTCAACATTTTCAAATGAAAGATGCGCTTTTGAACATTACAAACAGGATTTTCTTTACACTAAAGAGACTATGAAGCCACAAGCTACACGACAGCAAAGCCACCACCCCAGCGACACCTCTGGATGGTTTCTACCTGCCGAGACACTTGTCTTTCTTCGGCAAATATATTAGCGCAAAGATGATTTTAACACTACTATTATCAAAGGACTATAGGGATGAGAGAAGATTCAGGTAAGACAAAAGATTTTCTACAATGCAGTTTGGGATATAAGAGAGTGGGTTTGAATAGGATTACTTATTGATAAGATATTTGATAGCGACAATCCTATGCTAAGGGTACTCATTACCACTGTTTGGAATGGACCAGTCAGAGATCTGGTCAAAGATTTCTGGACTGGAATTCTGCTAGCCCACCGGACGGAATTCAGGGTGCTCGGATTCTGCACTCAGCATGGCACTCTGGACACTGCACGGCACTCTGGACTGGATCTGACGGGTTTGTTCTGGGTTGCGGCTATCTAGTTACAGCTCTGCTCTACTGGTTTGGATCTCTGCATTCTAGCAAGAATTCTTAGCAAGAAAGCAGAAACAGCACAGCCAGGCTGTTCTTTCTGGTACCCCTTGGAAGTTTGGGGTAAAATCTGGTTTCAGGATTTTGAAAGGCCAAGCTGAGAAGGGTTCAGCTTTGGAAATGGGCCTCTCTGCTTTCAAAGTTCTGGAGTCTTGGATATAGATTTCTCTTGCAAAGTGCTCCGCCAGCAATCAGTTGATGGGTGAATGTGTGTGTGTCTGTCTCTAGGTCCTAAGCTGTCTCTATTTATGTATGTCCCTAAGGGGTGGGTAGGCTGAATTACACTAGGCACACCCTCTAGGAATCCTATTGGTTTGGGTCTGTCCTCTCTCCTGATTTGAGAAGAAATTCTGGTGTCATGATGATGCTGTATTTTACAATCCAGGGAGAACCTCCCCTTTGTTTCTGCACAATAAATCTATTTTTCATATAAAGCATATTTACAATATTACCAACTTGCTAGCAATAACATATTTACATCACAGATTTAGTAGAGCAAGTATTCATCTGAGTCCCATCTCAGTGAGAGCTTCGGTTCAGATTTGACAGTTTTTCACACTTTTGGTCAGGTACCCAATGTCAGATTTGTCCACGTTTTTATATATATATGCGCAGGACATCTGGGCATAATCCTGTGAAGTTTCATATTTCTAGCATCGTCACAAATGCTACAAAACCACAATTTCTGTAGTCATGTCTCCGAACATAGCACAGAGTTCTGAGTAGTTTCAAAATGTGACCAGAATGTTCATGTTAACAACACTATATTTTACAGATTTTTACAATCTTGCACACTCCTCTGCGAGTCCTTTTCAAAACATATACTTTCTTGTGGTTTAAGGATACACATATCTGTCTGTCCCGCCCCAAAGTTTTGCTGGGCCAAGAGCAATCCAGGCCTCTCTTCCTGCTGACAGGAGTTCTTGTTGACACTTGAATTTGCATACCATTTCAGTCCAGGAAGTCTATTGTCTCTCTTAGGGGCAGCAGAGAAAAGTCCCCTCCCCCTTTCATTAGCATCTGACTGAGAGTTCCTTGGGCAGAGATCAGAAGGAAGGCACCTTTGTTTGGGGCACGCTGTGGAATTTGCCTTTGAAGTTCTATGGCTGGCATCAAAGGTTACTTTAACTCACTTTGTTTAACAATGTCTTTGCTAAAATAAACTTTACATTTTCAAAAATACACACAGATCTCTAATTCCAGTCTTTTTACAACATAGAGATTGAATAGTGGCAACCTATACTGCTTTTTATGGCAAGTCACTTCTTTTCCACAATTTGATTTTAATGCACAAGTTTAACTTCTAGTTCACTTACCTGACAGCTGTCATGCAGGCAAGCAGCGGTACTATGCCCATATCTGACAGATTTTCTCAGGCAAGCACACTTTTTAATGTGGATATTCTCTGATAGATTCTGCTTTTCCTGACATAATGCGCTTATGTGTATTCCTTAAATAAGGTGATGGTTAACACCCAGCAAGGATGTTGGATCTTTTCTGATGTTTGGGAACCATTATTTTGCAATTTCAACAGCCAAGGAAAAATGATTTCAGCGCACCTTTGGTTTTCCTGGCACTGAAGCACTGCCTTTTCAGGTAGTTCCATTTCCCACTGTGTGCAGCCAAATGACAGGTTTTGGCAGTGTGGCCTCCTGTTCTACCACTGACACAGACAAAGTAGATTGGCATCCAATTTTTCCGGTTTCCCTGCGCACTTCTTAGAGGTTTTAGCTTTTTGCGGCCATTCTGTTGGCTCTGGTGCAAGCAGCACACAGTGATGTTGCAGGGCAGAGCCTAGTGGGTCAATACATACAACAGTCCCTTAGTGGGTCCCTTCCTTAATGCCTGGTCTGACCAGGTGTTAAGGACGGGACCCGTTAAGGGACCTGGGTGCATACGCCGGCCTGTTATTTGCGCCCTCCCCATTCCCATTGAGCCTATGGGCAATGGTTTGGTAAATGGGGACTTACCGGTCCCTCCAAGGTTGGAATGGACCGGTAAATCCCCATTGTACCAAACCGGAGTCGGTACCGGTATGGGAGGCAGTCATGGCGCAAATAGCGCCATGACTACCATCATACTCGGAATGAGGCCTTATGTCTTCTGGCCTGACCATCCTGCCCTCACCAACACAATGGGTGTTATTATGAGTGCTGTAGTAAGGGGTTAACGGCACCGGTAAGGATTCCATATGGGGGCTCGAATGGGTATTTTGAATGGGGACTTACTGGGTCCTCCAAGATTGGAATGACCCGGTAAATCCCCATTCAAGGAACCCGGACCCGAGTTTGGAGGCAGCCATGGCGCTAATAGCACCATGGCTGTTCCAAACTCGTAATGACCCCCAATGTTTCCTTTCATTCGTACTAAGTCCTTTCTCGATACCAACTTTCAATCACTGCGTCGTACGAATACTCCTGCTGAGGGCGTAGGCAGCCCACCCATTGTGACAACATCCTTGCTCTATGAGCAGTCAATTGTCCTCACCAGAAACAACCCGTTTTTATGTATTCATTTCATTTCTTCCTTCCCTTACGTTTTCCAATAAGGCTACCACAACCAGGAGGCACGCTGAAAAGTGCATTCCTGGAAAAAGGTCCAGCAGTCGCAACCCCTACCTTCCACCCTAACCCCTCTCCGGGACCACATGCAGGTACTCTTGAAGGGTTCTAGAGTAGAATAATGCACAACAGGTGTCCCCTCTGCTCCAGTCCACAGAATGTGCCACTGCAGAACTTTGCAACTAGTCTTGACTCCTGAACACATTCTAACCCAGGTGGCCATCCTGACCACTAAATCGGGGACCCATTGTGGGGTTAACCGTTACTACTTCTGCTTATTTAACCCACTGCCATGCTGTGAGGAGGTACCAGCGACGGACGTGGGGAGGGCCGCCAACTCACACACAAAAGGCGATCATAAAGAAGCGCACAAAGAAGGTGCTCGCACACGGGACGAGCACTACGAACCTGCCAGGAGCAGAAGCGCCTCAGCGGAACGCTGCGGCGGGCTCTGTTACTCACCGTACTGGAGTACGCAACCCGGACTGGGAAGGGGGCGGGAACATTGTCAGGAAACAGTCCACAGCGGCCATGGCTGAGGGCGGGAGAAGCCTCCGACATCAGGGTCCACCCATATGTCCCCGGGTCCCGGCGCTGCATGGACCGCGCTGATGAAAGTGCCATAGGAATTCTCCTCATGCTGCAGGGGCAGGCGGAAATGATGGCAGGGAAACCCGACCTTAAGGGAGGCGGGACAACGCCTCCCCAACCAATGACAAAAGAGCTAGCCAGGAACTCTGCTCATTGGTGAGGGTTTGAACCCAGGGAGCATTACAAAAGCCTGCCTTTCCTAACAAATGCTGTCTGTTATATCCACAGGACGCCGAGAAGGAGAACTCAGTCAACCCCGAGTTGTGGGCCTATCCGGATATCACGAGTTAGAGGACAACAGCCTTATCACAAAGGCACTTGGGGAAGGAAAACCCCATGGTGAAGGAAACCGCCAGAACTTTCAGTTTATTATTATTTTTGCCATAACTTTCAGTTATTGACTTTTGACCAACCCCTTAAGGCAATAATAAAAATTATTGCAACACTTGCCTTGTCTCCAGCCTTTCACTTCCACATATGCCAACACCCTCCACAACCCCGACAGCAGCAGCCTTTTTACATTTACAGAGAATAAATATCCATTCCCCATAGGGCCCCTCAGAATGGCAACCTTTTTGATGTCCAGTGGGACTCCGCACCAAGACCATGTTTACCCTGCAAGCATGGCAATGTGTCTATTGACATGTAAGGCAATGGCTTTCCTGGAATTCTAGGTTGAGTAACCATGACTAAATCTGGCTGGCGGTATGAATGGTTGTCTGGAAAATACTGCTGAATCCACACCGTGCAATTCAGATTTCGTCACACGAGGAGAAACTGAATTGGCACTCTTCCTTTGCCTCAGCAGGACAACACGTGTGTTGACTTTTCAAGCTATGGCAGCTCTGCTTTCCCATAATTGCAAAGATTTCCTTTTGTGTTTACACCATTAGTTAACATTGGGTTTTCCTGCACGTCTAAAAACACTTTTTATTGGCTTGTATACTTGGACTGAATCCTGAGCTTGCAAAAGACTTCTGCACAACTCACTTTCCTAAAACTCCACAGCTGTTACATGCTGGATTTCCATCTCTGCATAACTCCCAACAACATCATTTATTCTTACAGATACGTATCCCTTATTGTGTGCTATTGTATGTCATAGGGCCTCATTACACGGATGGCGGAGAACCATGGCGCTATTAGCGCCATGGTTCATGCCGGTAAAATACCGGCACCACCTTGGCGGAAAGGGGAATTACCGCCCCATTCCAAGGTTGGCGGGGCGGTAATTCCCCCTTCCACCATTGCCCTTCCCCATTCCCATTTTTGCCCCATAGGGCATAATGGGAATGGGGAAGGCGCTAATTACGGTGCCGCAAATTGCGGTACCGTAATTAGCTCCCTGGGTCCCTTTGCGGGTTGGTTTTTAACGCCTGCAAAAAGCAGGCGTTAAATCCCCCAACCCGCAAAGGGACCTCGTAGTAAGGTGGTAAGGATTTACCGGTACCAGTATTTTACCGGTAAATCCTTACCGCCATCCTTATAATGAGGCCAATAGTCTCCATTTTTACCACACCTCTTCCCTCCAGAGTGTAGCTTTGACTGCTGCACTGCCTGTGTCCGTGGGAGCATCAGGCAACTAGGGAGAAGCACTGCACCTAGGTAGGCGTGGCTCACTCTTTGTTTGTTCCAAATAGAGGGCTTAGGAACATCCTGCAAAAAAGCAGGGAGAGGCAGGAACTCTCTTTTTGACATCCACCACGAGGAGGGTGCTTGCTGGTAGATCAATGAATGGGCGACTACCATGAGTTGGTACGGGACCTTGGCTGCTGTGGAGCCAGCGTTGCAAGCAGATCCATGGTCCCTTGGTAAGGGTAAGCAAGTGGTGCAATGTCGTCCTCCTGAGGTGACAGGATGTCCTGTGGCATAGACGCCAGCATAAATATAACTCAAACTGCAAATATACCAAAGTCAGAAGTCTGAAAGTTGAATGATCTCAATAAGCAGCTTCTCAGCAGTGTGTAGGTTACTGGGGAATGGAAAAAGCCACACAACCTAAAGCAGTGAAGGCAGTGGTGTCAGCTCCGATCTGAGGGTTCCTGAGGGTATCAGAACTTGCCACAGACATTTCAGATGCATGGGTGGGATCACCAATCATGAGGGTTTTAGTGGCTGTGGTTTCAACGCTGGTGATAATGCATTCGGTTTCACCCCAAAGCCTAATTACTTCACTGTCCCGACATTATTTGGAAAATGCCATAGTGCTCAATGGACTAAGAGTCAGGAAGACCTGCTATACGCACTGTATGTTTAAACCTAAGGATTTCTTCACTCTACAAGGTTAAGATTTCTCAAGCATTCTGCCCAAGGAGCAGGCCAGGGAACAAAACCTGTAGGGAGAAGAGTTAGAAAAATTACTTAACTCGTCTCCTTTTTATTTTCAAAAGGTAACTTATCAAGTAAAACATATAATAAACACACACCCCATCAAAAATAGTTTTCTTGCTAAAGAAGTACAACCAATAGGACAATAGATGAAAAATCGCTGTGGGCAGCAGGTGGCATTCTGGTACTTCATGCGAGCCTTTGCTAGTTGGTTAACGTGGCTGTGTTTTTACATTCATTTTTGCATAACAGCCTGTCTGACGGTTTTTCCTTTTTATATAAGTGGATGGAAATGGTCGATTTCAAACCATACATAGTGCTTTCTGAAGGTTAAAAAGGTCAGAATTAAGGGGGTAGAGCCCCGTAGGGGTGGTTAAGCGCGCAGTGAAGCATCATAGCCGCCTGACGCCTCTGGTGACAAAAGGCCTTCATGCGCCCATCTAGAAACCAATAATTACCCTGTAAACTGCAGCAATAGTTAAACGAACATCCCAAGATGCTCTCGGCGAAATCTCACCCTGAACAGTGACCTAAGCTAGTGGCAGAGGATTGTGCCCGCCATGCAGCTTGCTGAGCTGGTCTGGAGCGGTCGGCTGGCGGAATTGGAGAATGCCGACTGCGGCTGCTACGACCGAAGCTGGCAAGTCCGGCGATCGCTGCAGCCTAATCAGAGGTGTACGGACACCCACAAGAGGATTGGTGCTGGGTTCTGGAGAGAGACTCCACCCTCTGTGCTCTCCGGACCAGCCCATCCACCACAGGGCCTATTCGCAGAGCAGCAACCAAGCTTTCGAGAGACCGCCTTGGCTGAACCACCTCATTAACCTGTGAACCCCACCTGGCCCATTCACCCACACATCCAGTCTTCCCATGTTCAGAAGACCCCAGACTGATGGCTGTGGCCGATATAACCCCTAGACACCAAATTACAACATCCAAGACAGAGGTGCCTTAACAGAGCCAGGTTCTGACGAGGGAAAATCATAGATGCTGGCCACCCCTCATGTAATCACTGGCATTGCATGAATTGTGCAGTAAAACGGCTCCTTATCTGGTGACCTCAGGACGATAAGGCAAAAGAGGAGCCCACGGATAACCCAACTAGTGTGGCACTTGCATAGATTGCTCCACAGGCCCCAGCAGGGAATTAAAAACTCGTCCAAAGGTGGCATAGAGGACTTGTTCTACTATCCCCTTACGAAGAGTAGTGAGATTGGGCATCCCACCATTGATACAGGTCCCATTCTGGAAGGCCTGTGTGGGTCTTCAGATCCACACCATGGCAGAAACAGGGAAGACGCAGAAATCAGGTGAAATCGCCTCCATGCTCCACATCCAGGACAAAGGGATGAAAGAGCTCACCACAGTGGCTCAGGTCCATGGAGATAAAACACCAGTCGAGCCAACCGGCAGGTTTGGCTTTCCGAGAACAAGTCAGAGATCCAGGGAAGTCTGGCAGAGATGTGTGTCAAGATAGCCTCTATAGATAAGCGGCTTGATAACTCAGAACGTCGGATCGAAGAGGTCGAAACCACCCTGTTTGAATAGTCCTATGAGGTCAGCTAATGTGCCAAACGTAAAGAGGTGCTAGAGGACAATGTAAATCTCCTAGATGCCAAACACGAGGATTCAGAGAACCACTTGCACTGTAACAATGTGCACATCATAGAGGTTCCTATAGACGTGCCTGGCCAGGACTTGGAGGGATATGTAACTTCCGTCAAATCTTAGGGGCTACACCAAAGACACAGATATAGCTGGACAGAACACATAGGGTCCGTCTAACTGGCCCATCCCGACAAGGTCTCAATCCAGATGTCCTCACAAAAGTCAATTTTTACAGGCTGCAAGAGAAGATACTAATGCAGGCCAGACATCTGGATGCGATACTCTTTCGTGGGACTACCAAAGCTCTCTATCAAGACATAGCAGCAGCTACCTTGCTGAAGCACAAAGCACTCAGACCACTTACAGAATGGCTCCGGGGGAAGAAGGTTCGGTATAGATGGTGCTTTCAGACAGTGCTCCAATTCACCCATTTGGATCGGCCCAGGGTGATCACCACAATAAAGGAGGCGGAGCAACTCCTCTCCCCAGACTCAGCTTGCTCATCCTCAAACTCAAATCCGGACACTGACCCGCCCATGAAAGCCGGGGCCAGAGTGGGTTCTTGGACCAAAGTGGCGAAAGGACAGAAGAAGAAGATGAAAGGCCTGAAAACCCAAGAGGACCCCACATGAAAGTCTCGCCAACTCAAGAGTAAGCTATGGGCTGATGCTGATAATCCGGCATATAAAATGCTAAATGTCCTCATGGTGACTGGTTCTCCTATCCACCATACGCTCGCTTGCTTAATGACACTTTAGGTTTCTACTTAATTTTATCTCTGTCCCTGGCTGCCCCAACATTTCAGTCGAATACTGACCTTTTCTCTGAAATTATAGTTTATATGTTATTTGTTGGCGAGATGGGAATGAGGGGACACATATCCCTGGGGTTAAAACTTGTAACGGAGGGAAGACAGCGCTTTCTAAGGTCAAACTGGGAGCCGAAAAGGTGATCTAAGATGAAACGTGTTGACACACCTCGTATGGCTTGCGCAGACATTACTAATACAGGTACTGACCATGCTGACCTTTCGCCTGTAAATTGCAAATCCATACTTGCAAAACTAGTGGATGCCTCCCCTTTGGTCATTTTCCTACAGGAAATTCATCTGGTAAAAGAAGACTAAGCGATTTTCACACAATTATTTTGCCTCTAGTGGGGTCAAAAAGAGGGGCAGCGCTATCCTTTTCCACAAATCAACCCCATTTGTCAAATCAGGAAGATATCTGGGATTTAAAGGATCGTTCATGAGGAATACCTTCACATTCTCTTCATGTTATGCCCCATCGAACATCAGGATCTCGTTTTAACTAATTTACCAACTCAGCTCCACCCTTGTGGAAGGGTCTATTATAGAGGGTGATTTCAACCTGGCTCCTGACCCTATCACAGATACAACCCTACCTGCCACACGAGGGGACTTCAGAAATTCTGTCTTTTTTCGAGAATGCTCTGAGAAATTAATCTGGTAGATGTATGGAGACTATGCAACTACAACCAGAGGGACTACATATACTATTCTTACGTCCACAGAGGGTTTTCACAAATTGACAACCTCTTGGCTCCTGCAATTCCAGAAGCTACCATACATGCAACAGCGATTTTGGATCACACCCCGGTCTCTCTATCTCTATCAGTCTCAGGTATGACTCCTCCAAGTTACAAGCCCTGGAGACTGTATAATCCCATACTTAAAGACAGGGTGATCCATCAGGAGATTAAAGCTGGAATCACCTCATACTTCGAAAACAATCTCAAAGATGACATTACACTGGGTGTAGTCTGGGATTCAATTAAGGCCGTCATTGGAGGTGAATTACTGAAACTAAGAACGACCTACACAAAAGCTAGAATTCGGCTTGGCGAAGGGCTAGAGAAAGAGGTTTGTGTAAAAGAGAAAGCACACAAACACTCAGGATCCCTTTAAGCAAGACACCAATTGGCAACAGCAAGAGCCAACTTAGAAGCTCATCTCACGGAAAGAATATCAGAGGCCACAATGAATGTCAAACAATGCTACTACACTAGGGGTAACAATTGTAAAGTGGTCTAATGCACAAAAGACAAGGGGCCTCATTACGAGTTATGAGGCAGCCTTGGAGCTATTAGCTCCATTACCGGGTTCCTGCAATGAGGAATAACCGGGTCATTCCGACATAGGAGGACCCGGTAATTCCTCCTTGCAGGAACCATTCCCCATTCCCATTTGAGCCCTCATACGGCTCAAATGGGAATGAGGATGGAGGTAACAACGGGCACATTACAAGTGCCCCGTTGTTACCTCCCTCTTCCCCTCGCGGGACCCGGAAAAGACGTCTGGCTTTACCAGACGTCTGATCCGGGTCCCGCAAAGGGAACCTTGTATCGGCCCTGACGGAATGAAGGGGGCCGGTCCCGTGCCGGCCCCCTTCATTCTGTCAGGGCCAGGGTCATAATGAGGCCCAAGGAGTGCCAATTAAAATTAATTATGCTATAGGTGGTTTTTCTCCCCTGACAAACTCCACCACATGACCCATTCATAACCGGCTGGAGGGCATGCAAAGATAGGGGTACCTACTACCATATGTGGTGGCAATGCCCTAAACACCAAACATTTTGGAAAGAAGTTATTTTGCACATCGAATCCATGCTGAATGTGACACTACCCGTGGACCCATTAATCAATTATTTTAGTTATTTGTATTTGTAAAGCGCCTAAGCCCCGGGGCATCAAGGTGCTGTTGCAGGAACAGTTACAGACAGAGGAAGCATACAGTAAAACATTACAGTACTAATTAAGCTTACAAGGCTGGTTGCATTGACTCACACGATTTGTTACGACATGTATTTCAGGGCCGTGATAGAGAGGCATTTGTGGCTGATGGAGAGTGTTTTGAATTTGATCCTTTCGTGAATTGGAAGCTAATGGGCCTCTCTTCTTGCTGGTGAAATGTGTTCACGTTTCGAGAAGTTGAGTGCTGATCGTAATGCATTGTTTTGGATTATTTGCAATTTGCTTATGTTCTGTTTAGAGGTCCCTGCGGAAAGGGCATTGCAATAATCGAGTCTTGCACCAGTGACCGCCCGAGCGATGGTCAGGCAGCTGGTGGGTGTGAGGAATTGCCTGGATGCCCAGCGTTTTCAATGAGGCTGAAACCGGAATCTGAATCCCATCAATCGTGACTGAGGTGAAATGAGGGCTGAGCTTCTTCAGTGCTGCTGGGGATCCCACCAACAAGATCTCTGTTTTATCGTCATTGAGGCATAGGTGATTCATGGGCATCCAGGCCTGGATGGTCGAGTATATTTTGTTAATGTTAAGGGAGTCGATGCCTGATAGGGTGAGGATGATTTTGGTGTCATCGACAAAGTTGTTGTAAGATATGCCGAGGTTGTCCAGGAGGTTAAAGAGGGGTTTGTTAAATATGTTGTAGAGGGAGAGGGAGAAACAGGAGCCTTGTGGAACACCGCAGGGGATAGATATAGGAGGGCCGCTGGTAGTGTCGGAGAAGACCCTCATGGATCTACTTTCCAGGAATGATGCCACCCATGTCATGGCATCCTGGGAGAAGTTAGAGGCAGATATGAGGTGGTGGCATAGTGTTTTATGGTCCCCAAGGTCAAAGGAGGCTGAAAGATCAAGGAGTAGGGCTGGTTTTCCATGGTCTTTGAAGTTCTGAAGCTGGTGTGTCAGGTCTAGGAGAGCTGATTCCTTGCCATGTCCTGGTCGGAAGCCTGATTGGCGGTTTCCCAGGATGTGGTTTGTTTCTAGGAAGCGTTGTATTTGGATGTAGGCTGCCCTATCCAGAATCTTAGGAACGGGACTGTTGTGAAGGGGCCGCAATTGTTGGGTGCCGATGGGTCAGCTGTGGGTTTTTGCACTAATGGGAGGACCCATGATTCTTTTAGGCAGGCTGCGAGTAGGCTCGATAAGGAGGAGGCGTTGATGAATCTCATGATAAACAGGACAAGGGCTTCTGCGCAGTCTTTGAAAACCTTGGTAGGGCAGATATCCCCTTTACATTTTGAGGGTTTGAGAATACTAGGAATGTTGGAGGTTTCGGCTTCTGAGACTTCTCTAAAGTGAAAGGACGGGGTTAGGGGCTTGGTAGTGGGGGGAGGTAAGGGGTGTCCACTGGTCATTTGGATAGTTGATTGTTTCATGGCTAGTTTCTGCTGTAGGGAGGTTATTTTAAGTCGCATGCCATTCTGTATGCTTGAGCACCTCGACTCATCTTTTGTGATAGTCGGGGTGCTCAGATGGTGTTTAGATGGTGTTTCCAGCTCTCTGACAATTCTCTGAAAATTCTGAAGATTTCTTGAGTTCAAGCTGGCATTGGTTATTCTGGTGTTGTAGGCAGCAGATTTGGCTGTAATGATGGCTTGTTTATATTATTTTGCCAGCCTGTTGAAGGCGAGTTTAGTGGAGTCAGATGGGGCTTTTCTCCAGGCAGATTCCGCCAGGTGTTTATTTTCTCCATAGAGCCTGGAGGTTTTGGGTGAACCAGGAGTTTGTGTCCTGCTGATTTGGCCTTCCGTGGAGCTAATGGGGCGACTGTGTTCACGGCCAAGGTCATGGTGTTATTTTAGGTGTCCGTAAGGAATCTTAGGTCTGTTGAGTCTCGGAACTCTGGTAGGAGTGGGGTGAGATAGTGTCTTTGGTCAGTTTCCTAGCGCTACGGGACCAGATGGCAGGTAAGGGCAGAGGAGCCAGAGATTGCTGTATGGTCAGGGTGGAAGGTGAAGGTAAGGATGTGGTGGTCAGACCAGGGGCAGGGAATGTTGGAGAACATAGGGATCTGGTTGTACAGGTCCGCTATCCAGTCCAGGGTTCTGCCCTTGTTGTGGGTCGGGGTTGTAAGGCAGTGTTTAAAGCCTAGTGCAGAGAATGTAGTCAGAGGAGTTGTTTACACCCAAGTTAAGATCCCCTAGTAGTATGGTTCCCAAGGTGGGTTTAATGCTCCCCCCCCCACGATGTAGATGAGGTCTTCTTTGAAGGTAGTGGTGGGGCAGGGTGGGCGGTTGTCAGATGGGGATTACGATAACTTGACTGAGAGAAGTTCACAATTCCCTTCCATAGAGCTGTTGGTGAGTCTGCATTGGAGTGAGTCTTTAAAGATAAGAGCGACGTCTCTGCCTCTGGTGTCGGTTCGGTCAGTTCTGTGGATAGCAAAGCCATCGGGTAGTGCTAGGGAGAGGGTGGGACCAGAGGCTGGGTGGAGTCAAGTTTCTGTGATGGCAAGCAAGTCCCTGGAGGATAGCTCAGTGGCAATCTGCTCGCCTTGGAAGCAAGACGACATGAAGCAACACGGGTTCAATCCCTGGGTCTGCGCTTAGAAACCTCTGGGTATTTAAGCGCATTATAAATACGCAACTAAGACAAAAAAACAATTACGCAACTAAAAAAAACCAAAACAACAATTCCTGTAACAGCACCTCGATGCCCACGGGCTGTGTGAGCACTTTAATAATGCAAATAAATAACAAGTCCAGGTCTTGGGATGTGATCAGGTCATTTATGTTAAGGGCATGGGCGGGGAGCGATCTCGCGTTTAGGAGGGCTGGTGGTGTAATAGAGGGGCAGGTCACTTCAGTGGCCAGTGGGGAGGGAGCTTGGTGCCCTGAAATATAGTTGCAAGGGAAGGTGTTGACTGGTGGTGTGGGTGGCCTGTGAGTCGTTGCATCTCGCAAGGGGCTGGCTGTTTTTGGGATGTTTGCAGGTCTGCATACTGCAATGGCCCTTTGTGGTGAGCTGTATTTGACATTGCTTGCAGCTTGGGTCCCTGGAGGGGTGTGTGGTGAGTTGTCTATCGCTGATAGGACCATAGGCCGGTGGATTGTGTTTGGGTCTAGCAGGCATGGTTGTGGAGGTAAGGCACGAGCGAGTGCGAAGGTTGAAGTTCCTTGCTGAGATGCTGGCTGGGAGGCACTGTGGGGACATTCTGGTTGCTCTGGTGTTTCTTGCCTGGGTAGAGGCTGGGACATGGTGCGCTCAATAGGGGTTCCCCACAAGTCATGCTTAGTATGCAGTGAGGTCATGACTGTTATGGGTACTGATTTAGCTTTGAGATCAGAGTTGAAGCGGGGGTGTGGGTTTCGGAGAGCAGAGTTGGCAAGGGGCATGCCCATGTGTGGAGGCCATCTTTAGCAGGGTCTGTGTGCCGAGAAGGTCGATTCTTAGTGCATAACTGCAAAGATAGTGTGTGCCTCTGGATGGATGGGAGTTTGTGCTCATTTCTCTGCGTGTGTTGCAGGGTTCGTGGGCGTTAGTTGGGGGGGATTGGTTAAGCACGGGAGTCAGAACTTCACAGGATAGTCTGGGGCTAGTGGTCAGTCGTTCGGCACAGGGTCACAATGCAGGCTGGAACATGGAGTTTTTTAGGCGACGCGCAGTGTCTTTCCTTTGCCGTTTGCCGGCTGCGCAGTATCTGCATCTTTTGATTCTTCTCGAAGTACCTCACTATATGAGTGGGTCTGCGTAGAGCCAGGAAGGCTAGTCGCATAGGCAAGGAGGGAAATGGCACAGTTTGGAGGAAGGTTGTGGAAGTAGGAAGGGAGATGTTCTGAAAGCAATAGATGCGGACACAGCGGGTCATGTTTGACTAGGGAGCCAGCTGTATAATATACATCAGGCTTACCTTTTTGCGACCCTGTGCTGGCTTGATTGTAGTGCTTCGTGTAGAGATATCGCGAGACTTCCGGGTCTCATGAGATCTCGGAGCGGAAATCAGAAGAGTGGCTCCCGCACGGAGCGCAAAGGCAGAGAGCTGGAGAGAGGGCACGGAGCAACATCAGCTCCCGTGTGCTCCTCTATGGAACTAACCACGAGCATAACTTTATAGCCCAAAGACTCATGAGGCAGAGAGCAAAGTTAGGGCCTGTTACCCATTCATGTATTGCAGAGTTTTATGCATTAAAGAAGCTGATGCCAAGAACTGAATAAAGAAGTCCCATCAGCAACCCAGCAGGCTACAACTCAGCGAGACACAGAGCCATGCTACTGAATGCCCAGGGCGTCGAAGGCCAAAGAGTGTTCGAAAGTCTCACCCCGGAGCCAGTGGCCGTCGACAATGATGACGTATTTAAGGAAGCTATTAGAAGAATAGTCAAAAGATTTGCCAGCAAGGAGAATACTGTTCTACACAGGATACGGTTTTACAGCCGCAAACAGGAAGCATCTGAACCAGTAGACGATTATGTGACCAAACTACGCGAATTGGCTGCGCTGTGCAACTTCGGAAACATCGCAGAACGTTTGATCTGCGACATGGACATTTCTCAATAGTGTGCCTATGGCGAAACAGAAAAGTCACCAGTGGCAACGCTGAACACAACACGGAGAGGGAATCGTCCTCTGATGAAGAGGGGAGGCCTACTGTTATAATGGTGAACAGCCCACGGGCCAAGAGAGAAAAGCCTCACTGTGCCATTAAAATAAACAGACTGGAAACGAGATTCATGGCTGACTCGAGCTCTGATTTAACTATAATACCCCTGTGCACATACAAAGAGATGATGGGCACAGAGACAGTCAAAGTATTCAGCACTCGGCACAAGCCCACAGTGTTTGGAGGCACATCTATTGATCTACTGGGCTACATCGAAGAAAAGGAGAAGTTCAAAGAGAGAGAGACCACCACAAAAGTATACTTCAGTCAAGAAATATGACCGGATACCGTCAAGAACCTGTCCTATTTCCATTATGATATGCTGGTATACGCTGCAGATGAACAGACACACAATGCCATGTTGAAGACGGTCCTTACCAAGCTCCAAGAAGCGGGAGTGAAACTAAAGTACGAGAAATGTGTACTCAAGGCACAAGAAGTCGAATATTTGGGGTACAAGATATCAGCGCAAGGCATAAGCCCCAAGCAAAACCTGCTGCGAGCAATACTCAAAGCTCCCAAACCCACCAACAAAGACGATGTGAGGTCATTCCTCGGTCTGGCGGAATATTACGCCAAATTTATCCCCAAATTCTCAGAAACCTCATCGCCGCTTTGTGAGCTCCTCAAAAAAGGGTCAAAATACACGTGGCAAGAAGCTCAGAAGAAAGCGGTGGAAAGCATCAAACAACACATAGAGGAAGCACTGTGCCTGCAACCGTTCAATCCAGACTGGTGTACAGTCATTACCAAAGATGCCAGCGCGTACGGTCTAGGAGCCGTCCTCACCCAGAAAAAAGGAGACACGGAACATGTGGTTGCATTTGCCTCCAAGGCCCTATCACCAGCTGAACAAAATTATTCCACAGTCGAGAAGGAGATGCTGGCTTGCGCGTGGGCTGTGGAACATTTCAGGACATACGTATGGGGCACGAAGTTCGAGTTAGTCACCGACCCCAAGCCCCTCATCCATATGCTCAGCCCAGGAGGCACCAAAGTGTCGACACCTAGGTTGGCACGCATAGCAGCCAAGCTGCAAGAATACACTTTCGAGGTACAACACATCTCGGGATGGAAGAATTCGCAGGCAGACTGCATGTCAAGATTGCTAGAAGGAAAAGACAAAGCCACCACCTTCTTGCAAGAAGAATGCATAGTAGCATCCATTATAGATCTCAGGGCCCCAGACTACCTAGAGCTGAGTGAGACACATTGGATCGAAGAAGATGGGAAAGACCCCACCATGGTGAGAATCAGGGAATGAATCAAGAATGGATGGCTAGATGAAAGGGCAGTGCCAAAAGGAATGAGACCATATTGGAAAGTGGCAGATGAAATCTCAGAGACAGACGGCATAATCATGAAAACCGACCAAGTAATCCCGCCCACAGGCATGAGGAAAACCATCCTGTGCAGAGCCCATGCAGGAAACACCATGACGCGATGAAGAGTGAGGGAAGCTTACTGTTGGCCCTCCATGGATCAGGAGATTCGTACAATGATCGAGAGATGCCATGAGTGGCTCAACAGTGACAAATGCTTGAAGATCAGACAAGCTCCCATGATTCCCACTGAAATCCCTGAAACTGTGTGGTCAAAAGTAGGCCTGGACTTCATTGGACCACTGGAAGCAATGGCGCCCGAACATCGATATGGCATAGTGTTAGTGGATTACCTATCGAAGTGGGTCGAAGCAGACAGAGTTTGTCCCCAACATCACGACTGCCACCGTGATAGAAGTCCTTACCGCCATCTTCCAGAGGGAAGGCCTTCCCAGCAAGTTAGTGACAGACAACGGGGTACAGTTAATATCTAGAGACATGGAGTTGTTCCTGAAGAAACATAACATTTACCAGAAGAAAGCAGCGTTATATCATCCCCAAGCCAATGGACTTGTGGAGAGAGCCAACAGATTTATCAAAGGAGCCATCCAATTAGCGACCGCTTTGGAAATGGATCCCCTCAAGAAGACCAAAGAGGCTATCACAGCTCACAGACTGACTCCCAATGGTATCACCCACATCTCCCCATTTCGCATGTTGAGAGGGAGGAGAGCAGCCTCCACACCAGTGCCACCATGGTTGGCCAGAGTAAGAGAAGACGATGAAGTAGGCATGTCGGAAGTAGTGTGGAGAATAGAGAACAGCAAAGCATGCATGAAAAGGTGGAGCGACAGAAGAAGGACAAAACAAGGGTGGGAGGTAAAAGAAGGAGATTGGATTAAAATACGTTTACCGACCAAAGACCAAATGACTGGCTCAAGGTTCAGCAGACCTATAAAAGTGATTCACAGAGGAACCAACAAGGTCCGCACCGAGGACGGCCGCACATGGAACATGGAGAGAGTAGCCATGTTCGAAAAGAGTCAAGAGCGAGAAAAGACCCACAAAGCACCCGAAACCCATGGAGTACCGGACAGAGAGGCAGAGAGAGAACGAGAGCCGGAGACAGGCAGAAGAGAAGTCGAGGAGGAAGAAGTTGAAGCAGATGCACCCATGGTTGCTCAAGAAGACGATCAAAAGCAGGACGCCAGCAGCGAAAGGGATAACCGGCCGAGAAGGGAACACAGAAGACCAGTTAGATACAATGACTATGTCCTGCAGTAACCTGTTTTGCATTATAAAAGGGAGGTGTGTAGAGATATCGCAAGACTTCCGGGTCTCGCGAGATCTCGGAGCGGAAAGCGGAAGAGCGGCTCCCACGCAGAGTGTAAAGGCAGAGAGCTGGAGAGAGGGCACAGAGCAACATCGGCTCCCGTGTGCTCCTCTAAAGAACTGACCACGAGCATATCTTTATAGCCCAAAGACTCATGAGGCAGAGAGCAAAGTTGCCCATTTATGTATTGCAGAGTTTTATGCATTAAAGAAGCTGATGTCAAGAACTGAATAAAGAAGTCCCATCAGCAACCCGGCAGTCTCCTGTGCATTATTAATATTATACAACACTTCGGCGACTCGGTTCCTGGCATCGGGAAGCAGCAGAAAGTGGCATAAAGCTCCCGCAGCCTTAAGACACAGCCTTTCAGATGCAGCTTGCTTCGCCTCCCGGCTCGAGTGAGCCACGGCCATCTGTTTCCTTGTGGGCCAATCGGGATGCTGGATGGGGGTATGGGCAGGCCAGTGGAGGTTGCTCAACCCCATGGTGGCCATCTTGTCAGGTTCTTGTTGCAGGTAGAGCTCCATAGTTTCTCCATGCTTGGGGAGCAGTGGGGGGTCCCATGGTGGATGGAGGGAGCGGCAGAGAGCTCCTGCAGCCCTGAGACATGGCCTTGGGATGGAGGAGATGGGATATACCCCCTTTTATGTAATAAATCTAACCTTATAACCCACCTCCTCGCAGCAAAGATCTCCCTAACCCATACTGCAAACGCCAGAAGGCCCTATAGCGGCGATATGATGGGGGAACATTTGGGAGATCCTAGCCTCTGAAAAAATGACAGCATTTGCAGTGGCAAAATACACATCCTATGTAGCAACTTGGCTCCCCATCATTAATTACTTATAACATCACTACTATGGGGCATACAAACCAAACCTATGCAAATACTTAGCTTTGTTGTAAATACTGACAGGCATGATACAGACCTAATGAGAAGATGTTGCAGCATGCCATGTACACCTTTTGCATATGTGAACTGTGTGTTTTGCTTCCCGGCTAAACAATGTATGAATGTAATGATATCGGTTCATATTGATTGTGCGCTGTCTCCTGTCTGAGACAAAATAAATAAAGTTCTTTTTAAAAAAATCAAAACTAAGCCAGATGGGCTTCAAATCATTTACTATTGTATTAAAACTGAGATATTTCTTTGTATTCCTCTTCTGAGAACTGACACATCCTGGAAGATAGTCAAGATTTATGAATATTAATAAAGACTCCACGATGGACAACCTTAGTCTTCAGACTATCCAGAAGCTAGTCCAAGGACACTGGATTTTTTTTTGGGACTCCTGAGCTGTCCCCAGTGTGAGGTTTTTAAGGGCCTCATTACGAGGTAGGCAGAACATCTGCAGTAAATCCTCTGATGCGGTTCTACCGTTACTGCCATACGTCGGGACGGCTTTTCCACCAAATTACAAACTGGTGGGCGCGCACACACCGCAATGGTGGGAACGTTAAATGCACCTTGCAGAGTTACCGATGAAAACCATGTGGTACAACATAAATCCGTTTATAATTTGCTAAATTACCGTTACCACCATGACGGTCTGCAGATATTCCACCTGCGGTAATTTTGCGTGCGAAAATTCGTCATGGCTATAAAAGGACGTTCCACGGTGGCCATTTTGAAAAACATAGTACATCAAATATCTCGAGATAGGAGTGCCATCCAGACACCCAGCTAAGGAAAAACATGTCCACAGCAAAGGGCAAATCCAGGGTGCATGATATGAGGCAGAAGAAGCCAAAATTATGCGAGCAGGAGCTCACAGTGTTGGCAGAGCAAGTGGTTGCCAACTCAGATGAGCTATATGGCCCATCTCACAGGAAGACCAGCCAACAGCGCAAAAAACACATATGGTCAGAAATCCGGGAGACGATGGTAGCTGTAGGGCACATCCAACGTGACGTAGAGGACATGAAGAAGAGTTGGAATAACCTCAAGTTCAAGGTCAGGACCCTCATCGCCAATCACCGCTGTGAGTCCGCTGCCACTGTAGAACCCCTGCTACTGACACCGTGGGAGGAGATGGTCAGTGGGATACTGCACATGGTGGGGATCGAGGGAGTAGGCACGGCAGAGCTAGGAGCCAGCAGGCAAGCTGAATCTGGTGAGTTGTCCCCGCGAAACTATCCCAATCAGCACAAGGCACCTTAGCCTCCACCCGAGCAACATTAGCGTTGCAATTGGGGATCGCACTCGCCTGTCTCCGACCCTAGCAATATAATTCTGACTACACGGACGCTCTACTTGTTTATAATTACAGGATTGAAATCTCCTCTTACTCCTACTTACTTCTCGAAGTAAAGAGCCCCCACAAGCACCAAATCAGGTGCTATGAGACAGACGTTTATTCAACCCTTGATCCAATAGGAATTAGGTTTTCTCGTACTAACCAACTCCTCCTGATGAATGTTCTAAACTTATGTTGAAAAAACAGAAACATGTCGAGACAGTTCTCTGGACTTAAAACAGAGATATACATTTATGATACACCAATCCTAATTGAATCTGGTACATCACTATTTGTTCTATAAGTATATGTATATTTTTCTTGTGAATTTGTTTTAGCTTGCACTTATAGCATGTTACGTATTCCTTGTTTTATATTGGATGTGAAGTACTGTATTGTGGACCATTGAATTTAATTATATGTTTTAACTTTCTGGACTTATTATTAAAAATGATGTTGACCTTTTAATAGTGACTGGTCCCCCCCTTTCCTAGTTCAAGTTTAACTCTAGCACCTATACCAGCTTTGTCTTCCATTTTTACATTGAGTACCATAGTGCCACATGCAATGATGACTGCACAACCCTGCAGGCAGAAAGCAATCACCACCCATGTGAGGCACCACGCCCCATTGACAGCAACCAGTGACCACTGGACCCCGCCCTCACATGACACCCATGCACTGCCAAAATAGCCACCTTGCAGCCATGCAACGTGTCCCTGCCCATGGATGCACAACAGTTGATAGTTGCGTTGCAGCCACATGTACCTCGGCTACCATGGCCCATGTACAAACACATTGAGTAGCACACATCTGAAAACATGCCCACCCGACCCACACACAACCCCATGCACTCCACCCACCTGACTGTACTACCAGATCGCTGCCACCAACAGTCCAGGCGCACCACTGCACAGGACAGCCCATGGCCCAACTAATCCCATTGATGCACCTCCAAATCTAGCAGGCCAACCCACACCTGACCGTCCATACACAATGTATCCAATTTTTGGAGGTAATTATGCTGTTTTTTGACTCGTAATATGATGGTAATGGGTTTTCGTTTTTCTGGATGTAATTCTGCAGCAGAATTACCTCTGGCTCGAATTCCGCGAATTATTGTGGGAGTTACAGCTGGGGGTTTTTCCACCTGTGGTAACTCTGCATGAGGTGTTACCGCCAAATATTCTTGAAGTCATAATTTGGTGTAGTGGTAAAGTTGGCAGTAACAGTGTTACTGCCAACTTTACCACTTACCGCCAGACTCGCAATGAGCCCCTAAATGTTTAATAGAGCCTAGATGTTACGACTATACACCCAGCAGCATAGATATACTTGTTGGTCAGGCACATGGCAGTGACCACCCTCTTCTTATTGGCAGCCAGTGCAACGGTATCAAACCAGGTGAAGTTTTCTCAAACCTTTTGACATCAAGTAGCAGTCTGGCAGTGGAATGATGTACTCTGGGTCGTGCCATTTCCTACTCGGGCAGGCAAAGATGTAGATTATTGCCAAAGACTAATCTAGAGGGGAAAAATACGTTCACAACTGAAACTGTGTGCTGTGTGAGAAAGATATGTGCAAAAAAAAGTTATATGAAAACAGAAATGTCTGTTAATGCAATATTTGGTACCAAAAACATGTTTTTCTTTTAAACTGGACTAAAGGGAAAGAGTATGCTGCAATGTAACAATGCATTTCCTTTTGAAGGCACAAAGACCTTCTTCAGCAGATGGTAAAGAGCAAACAAGATCTTTGTGACTTCAAAAGCAGGTATGAAAACATATTTTGCGAAGAACGTATTTTTTTCGTAATTTAAAAAAAAGCAGGATTTAACCATTATTCATACCCAAGGCCCTAAAGATCACTTGCAGCACATTGGTAAGATTTCTCACCACCCGCCATCAAGGGATTTGGGGCATGCACTAAGTATTCATGCTACAATGAGTTCCAATAATGTTCTCTAGTATTAGAAGTAAGAAAATCAATTTTTTTGTGGGATTGAGCCACAACACATTCCTGTCCATAAATCGTTTTATAGTTATTAGGGTATTACCCATCTCTGTCACCCGGTAGTAGTCAGAGTATCATGGGAGTTAATTCATGAAGCAGAAGCCAGTTTCTAAAAACAGCTCAGTTAATGGACCCAAATAAAAATCACCAGAAGAGGGAGAGGGCAATCCTATGGAAATTCACATGCCAGAAGGAGGGGAACCGAAAAATAAGACCCTGCACAGAATACCTGAATACAAGAGGAAAGGAAGGAGTCATATCAATTTAAGGATCAGGACACCTACATAGAAGCAGAATCTGGTGACCCATCATGTCGATCACCGTGGATAAGCCTAAAAAGACCAACACACCAGCGCCTCCACCATCAACAACTTAACGCATCAGGTCCAGCAAAGAGGTGGAGATGAACTCAGTGCTGCAGCTTGATCTAAAGCCAATTTTCTGCTATTTGAACTCCACTACAAAGTTTGAGTTTTGCTTGGTCACTCCTCGGTTTGCGTTGCGAAATGTGAGAGCAAAAGATATAGGTCTGGAATTTCAGGTTCTAAAGGTTCAAGAATTTATTTTTCTGTAAAGGGTGAATCACTGTCTTTTTCCAGCTCTCGACGTCAAAACCAGAAGACAATTACATTAAAAAGATCTCTGATAAAAGCATTAAAAAGTGAATAAATAGCCTTTGTCATTTTTGGTTGGTATTTGCCCAGAGGGGAAACCTGACAGTGGATCATTGAAAACAGATGATCTATTTCCTCAAGTGTCAGTAGTTGGAAGGCGGAGAAACCTGTTTTGGGTGCAAAAATGATCGAATCTGGGAAATTAACTATTTTCTTAGACAGAAACTTCCTTTTAGCTTTTCTCAACATGGATATGTACAGGTGGAGTTTCCCTCTGAAGAGTGTTTTATCTGTAGCAGAGTCTGTGCATCTCCATTTCCTATCTAGTTTCCTTGCCATGGGTTTTGAGGTATTAACATCCTGAGTTAATTATTCTTGCAAAGGTCTCACTTTCTTTGGTAGGGCCAATTTCTTTGGGGCCCCTCATCTGTATTATAAACTTGTAAAGAGCCCCCACAAGCACCAAATCAGGTGCTATGAGACAGACGTTTATTCAACCCTTGATCCAATAGGAATTAGGTTTTCTCGTACTAACCAACTCCTCCTGATGAATGTTCTAAACTTATGTTGAAAAAACAGAAACATGTCGAGACAGTTCTCTGGACTTAAAACAGAGATATACATTTATGATACACCAATCCTAATTGAATCTGGTACATCACTATTTGTTCTATAAGTATATGTATATTTTTCTTGTGAATTTGTTTTAGCTTGCACTTATAGCATGTTACGTATTCCTTGTTTTATATTGGATGTGAAGTACTGTATTGTGGACCATTGAATTTAATTATATGTTTTAACTTTCTGGACTTATTATTAAAAATGATGTTGACCTTTTAATAGTGACTGGTCCCCCCTTTCCTAGTTCAAGTTTAACTCTAGCACCTATACCAGCTTTGTCTTCCATTTTTACATTGAGTACCATAGTGCCACATGCAATGATGACTGCACAACCCTGCAGGCAGAAAGCAATCACCACCCATGTGAGGCACCACGCCCCATTGACAGCAACCAGTGACCACTGGACCCCGCCCTCACATGACACCCATGCACTGCCAAAATAGCCACCTTGCAGCCATGCAACGTGTCCCTGCCCATGGATGCACAACAGTTGATAGTTGCGTTGCAGCCACATGTACCTCGGCTACCATGGCCCATGTACAAACACATTGAGTAGCACACATCTGAAAACATGCCCACCCGACCCACACACAACCCCATGCACTCCACCCACCTGACTGTACTACCAGATCGCTGCCACCAACAGTCCAGGCGCACCACTGCACAGGACAGCCCATGGCCCAACTAATCCCATTGATGCACCTCCAAATCTAGCAGGCCAACCCACACCTGACCGTCCATACACAATGTATCCAATTTTTGGAGGTAATTATGCTGTTTTTTGACTCGTAATATGATGGTAATGGGTTTTCGTTTTTCTGGATGTAATTCTGCAGCAGAATTACCTCTGGCTCGAATTCCGCGAATTATTGTGGGAGTTACAGCTGGGGGTTTTTCCACCTGTGGTAACTCTGCATGAGGTGTTACCGCCAAATATTCTTGAAGTCATAATTTGGTGTAGTGGTAAAGTTGGCAGTAACAGTGTTACTGCCAACTTTACCACTTACCGCCAGACTCGCAATGAGCCCCTAAATGTTTAATAGAGCCTAGATGTTACGACTATACACCCAGCAGCATAGATATACTTGTTGGTCAGGCACATGGCAGTGACCACCCTCTTCTTATTGGCAGCCAGTGCAACGGTATCAAACCAGGTGAAGTTTTCTCAAACCTTTTGACATCAAGTAGCAGTCTGGCAGTGGAATGATGTACTCTGGGTCGTGCCATTTCCTACTCGGGCAGGCAAAGATGTAGATTATTGCCAAAGACTAATCTAGAGGGGAAAAATACGTTCACAACTGAAACTGTGTGCTGTGTGAGAAAGATAGGTGCAAAAAAAAGTTATATGAAAACAGAAATGTCTGTTAATGCAATATTTGGTACCAAAAACATGTTTTTCTTTTAAACTGGACTAAAGGGAAAGAGTATGCTGCAATGTAACAATGCATTTCCTTTTGAAGGCACAAAGACCTTCTTCAGCAGATGGTAAAGAGCAAACAAGATCTTTGTGACTTCAAAAGCAGGTATGAAAACATATTTTGCGAAGAACGTATTTTTTTCGTAATTTAAAAAAAAGCAGGATTTAACCATTATTCATACCCAAGGCCCTAAAGATCACTTGCAGCACATTGGTAAGATTTCTCACCACCCGCCATCAAGGGATTTAGGGCATGCACTAAGTATTCATGCTACAATGAGTTCCAATAATGTTCTCTAGTATTAGAAGTAAGAAAATCAATTTTTTTGTGGGATTGAGCCACAACACATTCCTGTCCATAAATCGTTTTATAGTTATTAGGGTATTACCCATCTCTGTCACCCGGTAGTAGTCAGAGTATCATGGGAGTTAATTCATGAAGCAGAAGCCAGTTTCTAAAAACAGCTCAGTTAATGGACCCAAATAAAAATCACCAGAAGAGGGAGAGGGCAATCCTATGGAAATTCACATGCCAGAAGGAGGGGAACCGAAAAATAAGACCCTGCACAGAATACCTGAATACAAGAGGAAAGGAAGGAGTCATATCAATTTAAGGATCAGGACACCTACATAGAAGCAGAATCTGGTGACCCATCATGTCGATCACCGTGGATAAGCCTAAAAAGACCAACACACCAGCGCCTCCACCATCAACAACTTAACGCATCAGGTCCAGCAAAGAGGTGGAGATGAACTCAGTGCTGCAGCTTGATCTAAAGCCAATTTTCTGCTATTTGAACTCCACTACAAAGTTTGAGTTTTGCTTGGTCACTCCTCGGTTTGCGTTGCGAAATGTGAGAGCAAAAGATATAGGTCTGGAATTTCAGGTTCTAAAGGTTCAAGAATTTATTTTTCTGTAAAGGGTGAATCACTGTCTTTTTCCAGCTCTCGACGTCAAAACCAGAAGACAATTACATTAAAAAGATCTCTGATAAAAGCATTAAAAAGTGAATAAATAGCCTTTGTCATTTTTGGTTGGTATTTGCCCAGAGGGGAAACCTGACAGTGGATCATTGAAAACAGATGATCTATTTCCTCAAGTGTCAGTAGTTGGAAGGCGGAGAAACCTGTTTTGGGTGCAAAAATGATCGAATCTGGGAAATTAACTATTTTCTTAGACAGAAACTTCCTTTTAGCTTTTCTCAACATGGATATGTACAGGTGGAGTTTCCCTCTGAAGAGTGTTTTATCTGTAGCAGAGTCTGTGCATCTCCATTTCCTATCTAGTTTCCTTGCCATGGGTTTTGAGGTATTAACATCCTGAGTTAATTATTCTTGCAAAGGTCTCACTTTCTTTGGTAGGGCCAATTTCTTTGGGGCCCCTCATCTGTATTATAAACTTCCTTTTAAATGCAATTTCAGAGTTAAAATGAACTAATTTATATCTAAACAGATCCCTTGTGAGTAATTTCCAAGATCTAATAAAGGGTGTGGACCTGGTGTAGTGAGCCTGTGTCTGGGAATCTGAGATGATAAAGAGGATGCCATAGTGATCAGACCAAATCATTGGTAGGGGTTCCATAGATGACATGCTGAAACGATGTAAAGATCTGGTTCAGTGTATCGCTGGCTCAACGCTTTGTAGATGAAATCATTGGTTTTAGTCCTAAATCTTATAAAGAGGTTAATACATGAGATGTGTCTGAGTTATTGGCTACATTGCAACACTAATTCGGGTCTCTCAAGCTCACTTAATTGCAATTTGAAAGTAGTTGTTTGGTGCTACAGTCCCTGCTTTTTCAACTTGGGGTTTGTAAATGAGTAATATGTCATAGCCAATCATTTGAGAGAATGTAAATCTTATTCAAAGTAATTCCTTATCAGGGGAATAGCTCTATAAAACTCAGGGAGTGTTTTAAGATAATCGCAATTCATTGGGATGAGATCCTTCGAGAGGAAATCCTACCAGAATCATACGATAGTGCCTTTACCAATTTTCGGGCAATTAGTGATTGTTTGATGCAGATGTTTTTTGATATAGGTAAAAGTATACTTTCAATATATCTTTGCTATTGTTTTTAATCACAGCTACAATTGTATTATTTCCGTTTCTTAATAGTAAGTCATCTACTGCAGAATTGTTTGCTCATTTTCTGTAGAAGGTTCTATTTTATGAAAATCTGTAAAGACCACATGTATTTACTGAGAGTGCCTCAATATGTTTAGCTTTAATGTAGCCCGCAAATTCTCCTACAAAGTACAGATTGACCATCCAGCCCTGCTTCCAAAGTGCATAACGGGAGCCAGATTATCTGGGAATGAATTTAGCACCAGTTTTGCTGCTTGCATAACACAGAAAGGAGCAACAGGTTTTTTCCCAATCCGAAAGAACTAGGGCCAAAATGAATCACTTTTCTTTTCACTAGGTTTGCTGCATAACAAAACGAAATGTAGTAAATATTATATTTTTATGTTGGACGGCAAACATAGTACAAAATATTGTCGGATTTGTTTTTGCCCGAATGCAAACATTTTAATATAAGGATTGTGACAAAACCGCTTTGGTCCATTCCATTTTAACCATAGGAGCTAAACTTGTGAGATGTGCATTTGCTACATTTTTAGCACTAGCGCAAATATTACATAATGTTGCCCTTCGTCTTTTTGTTAAGACATTGTTTGATATTAGAATTGCATATACCGGGCAGTAGGCAGCTTATAGGACAACTGCTCAATTCAGCTTAGAGTCCAACTACTCGTCTCAGCCAGTCTGGTATTTTGATGCGCTCAGACAATGAGACTACATATTTAGATGGACTTTGTAGGATAAACGTGTGGGAAGGATTTTCCTAGATTCTACGTTTCTGGTTCAGGAAAACCAATCCACACCTTGGTTGCAGGGTTTTTCGGTAGATTGCCAGACTCTCCCAAGGGTAAGCATCAACAAGCAAGGCCAATTTCTTTGAGGCCACTCATCAGCTATTTTTAATAGAAACTTCATTATTAAAGTTAGACCACTATTAGATGTAATAGCATTGAAATTAACTAATTTAGAAGCGAACAGATCCTTGGTGAGTAATTTTTCAGGATCTAACAGAAGTTGTGCTGCTGGTGTAGTCAGAGTCTGTGCCAGGTGCTCTGAGATGATAAAGGGGAACCTGTAGCGATCAGTCCAAGTGATTGGATAGGGGTTCCATAGATGACATCCTGAAATTATGTAAAGTTCTGGTCCATCATATGTCAGACACAACGCATTGTGGACGAAAATATTTTCAGTCCAATAGCTCTTACATATGTTAATAAATGAGGTAAGTCTGAGTTAGTGGTGTGAGAAACCAGAGGGTGTCTCACAGGCCAGCCCCCGGGGATCTGTCATCCAGGTGGCCAGGACACGGCCATCGCTGTTGAATCCAGTTCCTGGGTGAGGACCAGTGTGGGAGGATCACCTGGATGAGGGGTCCTTGGGGAGTGGGGCACCCAATGGTGAGATGCAGTATCCCCCCCTTTAAAACATTTATTGTCTCTTTCCCAATCAAGTACACAAGTTTTGTAACTCCCCCACACCCTTCACTGCATGTACACACATACATTCCCTTTACACCCTGGGGAAAGACATACTCCAACATGTCCCAGTACCGTGGTCATGCAGAGTCAGGCAATTGCCTGGAACAACTCACACCTGAATCCTTTAATAATTAATGTTAAATGTGAATTTATATAGCTATACAAACCTTCAGGCAACTAAGCGCTGCTTTTTATTACCCGCGGTGTGTGGTGCTCATTTATTGACCTCGGAAGGATGAAAGGCTGCGTTTGGCCCTGCCGGGATGCGAACCTGCATCAGCAGGCTGTGCACGGATGTCAAAGCGAGCGCTCTACTCGCTGCACTAGCTGACTGGCTGATTAAAAGCCAGAACACGGAAACGCACTTTGAGCAAGACAAGGAACGAGACAGAGCACTAGAAGGAGCAGCCTATTCCAGACCGCAGCCGAATCGAGGAAGCCAGACAGAAAATCGCAGAACGAAACCAAGGAGGGCAATGTCCTTGGGCCAGTTAACAAGTAATCGCTGGGCTGTTGAAAACTCGGAAGCAGCACATGTGCAGCGGAGAAGTGAGGCCAGAGAATCCTGTAATGCGTGTCCGAGATACCAGGGGCCCTCCTGCCTGACTAGTCAAGGGAGAAATGCAGCCGCTGTGGTATCGCCCTTGGCTCCATGACCAAAGCCGTGAGCCGAACCTTGTATACAGCCAGTGAGTTGAAGGCAACTGTGTGAAACCGGGCTGCGCATGAACAAAGGTTACGGGCGGCAACAAAGTGTCCTGTGAAGTCGAATGGAAAAGGCATTTGATGAAAGACGCGAATGAAAAGGGAAAGTCGATAATTGTTTTCTGAACTTTGAGAAGTGAACGCACAATACTAAGTAGAAGAGTGGTCCGGCACTCGTGTGTGCCCAATGGAAAGGACTCTGCCTAACTGTATCTTGCTAACAGGATTTATGAAATGTGAATATGATTTATGAGCAAGAGAATAAAAGTGGTCCTCCAGGGTTTAAGTCAAATCCCTTGCACAATCGAAAGTCTTTGGTTTGTAGAGAACTGTGAAATAAATAGGAGTCTGAGCCCAATGAAGTGGGGCTAAAAGTGAAAGGTGAAAGTGGTGTGAATTAAGAACTGAACCATACAGAGGCCCGAGTCAGACAGAGAGAAGCCTATGGTAAATCGTAAAGTGAAAAGGGAGTCTGAGCCCAGTCGAGGGGGCCTCAAAGAGGAAGCTAAAGACTTTTGTTGCTTGAAAAGTAAACTCCTGTGGAAAGGAACTTTGAACAATTTTTGTTGATCTTTTGTCTTGCGAGGGAGAAGCCTTCCTTGATTGAGCAAGAGACATTTAGTTGCGGGGAGCTGATATATGAACTGGAAATGTGCCCCTTGTGCTTAGCCAAACTTAAGTGTGTTCCATGCCCAAGTCTGCTGCCTTGTCCTGTGGTGAAAACATGGGGAAGGGTAACCAACTATCCAGTCATACTGACATATTGTTTCATGACACAACTTTTGTTATCTACATAATTTCCCACACAGTTTATTGTTTAGAAGTGGGGATTGGCAATAGTTTTTTTGTTGTTGTATAGGCCCTTTTATTTTGACGAAGACATTACTATGCGTTATCTTTATTTGGATGGTCATACCTTGCTCCCATCCTTAGATTTAGGTTTAGATAGGTGTTTTTCCAACCCATTGCAGTTCAATAAACACCCTTGGTCCATGCATTCCCTACAGTGGCTACATAGAAGAATGCAGTCACTTTACCTCTTATTGAAGAGGTTGCAGAGGTGGTGGCCAAAGGTTGGTCACTGTGCAAGGGCAAGTCACTGGAGTAACCTCACGCCCGGAAGAACAGAACCAATGTCTTGCTTGACAAGTCCTGGCGACAAAAGCTACAGCCACAGTGGGCCTCTGGAGTGAAACAGTGCCTCTGTTTCGGGCACATGTGACATAGGCACAGACCTCTCTGCTGCCACTCCATCAAGAGCCAGGAACTTGCAGTAATATCGCTCTGGTTGATGTAGGAGCAGTGCTTTTGTCATTAGATTGTCCAAGTTTGAGAAGGTGAAAATCGTCTTTCCAGGTGTTCTGGGATCAGGTCCAATGAGTGACAAGGACAGGGTACAGTGTCTCAGCACTTATCCCTCAACTAGAGGTCGTGGATGACCCAGCCCAACCACCACACTGAACATATTTACTACTATGACATTTTCAAGTCTGCCAATCAGTGCTATTCACTACATTCAAACTTTCCCCGGCTTTCATAGGCAAAAATAGGAATGTGGTTTCCAGAGGACCTCCAAACATTCCACACACAGGTACACTTGCTAAGAGTCCTTTTTGTGCTCCTGGCCAGTACTCATGTCAGCAATGACCACATTTGCCACTCTAGTCTCACAAAAACACATGCACACAGTTACCATGCTTTCTGGACTTAAACACTAAGGAGACTATGGGCCTCATTACGAGTATGGAGGCAGCGTTGGTGCTATTAGTTCCATGCCTACATACCGGGCTCCAATACCGGGATTCTTCAATGGGGAATAACCGGGTCATTCCAACATTGGAGGACCCGGTAATTCCTCCTTGAAGGAACCAGCTAATAACTGGCACGGTACCGGCACTCTTCATTAAGGGACCTCCAGGGTCGTAATGAGGCCCTATGTCTTAGAGCTCTCCAACTGAGCAAGAAAGGCTCCCTGTGGGGTAAAATGGCCACATAGGGTGCATCCACGACATAAGGTTAAACTGCCACCAAGCAGAACCAGGTCACACTATCTGGACGAGGTTATTCGCACAGGACACCCCAACGGAACCTAGACCTAGAGGAACCTAGACGTAACCCCCACCATGGAAAACAAGGACTCCGAAAGAGGCACAGATGAATTCATATCCGCAGGAAACCTGGATAGCATTTAATGGGGAATATGGTCAAGAGGATCAGAAAAATGGCACAATGTTAAGGGGGCTCACAAAAGTGGCAAAGATGGATTTTCGGCCTCACAGTACAAAGCAGAATATACGCCTGGCTTCCTGTACTTTCTGATGACCCGGAGTCCTAAGGTGTGTAATCCAACTATGCCCATCAAGGGAAGGAACCAATGCTTGGTTCACCCTCTGGTCCTGGAATGTGGACAACACAGGTTCCAACAGGACATCACCATCAGATGGAAGGAGCAGAGACTTTCTCTTCTTCCAAGGGAAAGTCCTTCTTCAAGCTGCTGCTGGCCAAGTCCCAACATCTGAAAAAGGTTTGCTGCAGATACATCTACTCCCAAACTGCTTGTGGCAGATAGGTGCACATCAAGCCTCCAAACGGACACTGTACATTCAAGCATTTGGTAGCCACCACGGACACTGTACATTCAAGCATTTGGTCGACACCTAATCTGGGATGTCACCCACATTAGAATCTTCCCACGCAATTCAGAATGAATCCTATATACCCATTTATTCATCCAACAAATCTGGTCATGGTTGTCCACGTTCTCATCCTGGAGAATCAGTAAGGTCATGGCCATATATGACACACATGTGTTTCCATTCTAAGCAGGTAAAAACAGCCCAAAATGTTGTGTCTTTTAAAGGAGAGCACAAAAAGAGGAATGGGATGAGTAGGACAGAGGAAGAAATAGGTCTCTCTGCCATGTGCTGTAGGGACGGTTCCCAGGGCAGATACAATAGTCAAGAAGTTGCACTTATTAAAAAGAGGCAAAATTAAGTGAGCAGTTAAAGATGCAGCCACAGGGACACTGTGGTCTTCAGGGCAGGTAAAATATACTTTTTCTTAAACCAATCAGCTTTTCAGAGTGGGTGAAAAATACAAGGGAATCAGTGTAAGGTATCACGGTTTCCAGGGGAGCTAAAATAAACCTCCTGTCTCCAAGGCAGAGTATCCAAGGTCTTCATAACCCAGTTCGGGTGCAATATATACAGTGATGTCATCTTTGATGTCCTGGGTGGTAGTCTAAGCAGTGCACAGTGTGGGCGCCAGTTATGCATGCTTAGCTTACCATAACTAGTGCATTTCTGGGTTTTTTCGGTCTCACGTGTAACCATAATGTGGATAGGTTGGTATTAGTGCAGGTAAATAAAATGTCCCTTTCAAATAGTTGTGGCACTGAAGTTGATAGGTTTTTGTTAGGGCACCTGAACCATATCGTCCCTTTAACAATGTTTTTGTCAGTGAATTTCATAGGTTTTTAGTAGGGCACTGTAACCAGAACGTTCCTTTAGCATAGTTTTTTCAGTAAAGGTGATAGGTTTTTAGTAGCGCAATTTAACCATAACGTCCCTTTTAACAATGTTTTTGTCAGTGAATTTCATAGGTTTTTACCATGATACTCTGTTTGTATAGATGTACTGTACAGCATACTGAAACCGGTGGCTCCATACTAATAGCCACAGCGGTTGCGAGCATTGCGTCTGTTTGCGGACATCGGGTGGCGTCCACCCTGCCGATAAACGGAGGGGTGGCCGTACGTAGCGGTTAGCATGCAGCAAAGACAAGAAACATATACAAACAGCAGATAGTACGTGAATTGGAAAGGAAAATGCAGTAGGTGTACAAACTCTGTACATATGAAACAAACAGCGCAAATGCATAGGGTATGCAGCATAACGGAATGCACCATCAAGATAAGTAACGTCTGCCTTCAACAACTGTACCGCACAGCTGCTTTACATAGGAACAAAGAACGAAGAGACCGAGTTAGGACCGCAAACTACTGAGAGCAGAACATCACTGCAACGTGTTAAGAGCACCAAAGTTTACTTTATAATTGCAGGGGTCCTGCAGTGTACAATAGTAGGAAAGCATGATGGGTTTTTTTGTGTGCGCAGCAATGGCTACCACCCTGGAATGGCTGGAAGAGAATTTCCTACATGACGAAATGAGTGAGGACGATAACCCCATTGGTAGACACGGCAGTGTGAAAAGTAAAAGAATTACTGCAATCGTAAGCACCCTAGAATGGCTGGAAGAGAATTTCCTGCATGGCGAAATGAGTGGCCATAGTAACCCCATAGGTAGGGAAACGTAGTGTGAAAAGTAACAATTATAATAGATTACATTATGTATACCAAACACATTTCTTTTTCTTTAACAAAACAAACGGAAATAGAAAGCAGTACACCACAAGCGGTACCTCTTCCACAGCAACATATGGGCACAGGAACTGAAGGTAACGCTGTAAATAGCAAACTGGACCGCCTGGACGCCAAAATGAATGAATTGCTGAACAATTTTACTGCCTTGAAAGATTTCGTAGAAGGACATATTATGGGGAAAATAAGACACTACTGTCCCACCTGCACATGCCCACCTTCCCAATTTTCCAGCCCGGCATCCCCGCTAATTCTGTGTCATGAGAGACGCTTCGATGAGACCTCAATCCCTTCCTCCCCACACAACCAACTTGTACAAATGCCGAAATCCCTGGTATATGAATCCGTTTCTGGCCCCCCCTTCCCTTTCCTAATAGTGGCTATGAATTTGTGGAAATAAAGGTTGATATGTAAATTGTTGCTGAATTTATATGTGCCTTCTCCTTCGTTTTAAAAAGCCCATTATAACTCTGAGGGGCACAATACTGGTGGGGATGATTGCAAGTGAGGAAAATGGTGGAGTCCTACGACTGCCGCACTTGGCTGCCCTATACGCAATCACAATGGAAGCATCCGTAGCAAGCCACTACGGGCTGCATATCTGCATCCTCAGAACCACCTGTAAGTAGTTGTAGGACCGTACGTACAACTTCGCACATGCGTATCTCTTCCTCTGACGCCTGGTAACACTGCCCCTGGCCAAGATATGCAAAGAACCGTGTGATGTAGTTTTAGTAGGTGGAATCGCTCACCCACGTCCTGCGGGAACCTTTGCACGTGAACATCCCACCTACTGTACCGTTCACACACCCAGCTTGTTTAGAAATGGTCGGGGCACATGTGCCGTAATTTTAAGTAGTCCGGGGATGCCAAGGGTATCCGTAGGACACCTATGTACATGGGCACAAAATATTCCAGCCACTTTGTATCCCGCGGACAGCCGTCCCAATGGAGAACAATGGCGACATCACCATCGGAACGGAACTGAACTGGATATCCCAGCCCCTTTGAGGAGTAGCTATTACCCTGGAGATGGATGTGGATGCAGAGTGTATTCATACATCAATAATCAAAACGACTCAGGTAGTTTGGCAAAAGAAAAGCTGTTATAATGTCAATTATCTAAAAAAGGGAGTACAACGAACATCAGCACTCGCTCGATCCTCTTACTCAACAAAACTTACAAAAAAACTGAGGTTATATTAAGAAAATTTGTCATCAGTGACGTCATGACCTGCGTCATTACCAATGTCATCCTCCGTGAAAAACTAAAAAAACCTATTGAAGGAAGTGATAGGCTCTAAGTGAATATCTAAGTATATGTTCCATATCAGTATGGGACAGTGAATGAACGTGATAGCGTACTTAACATCAGATGGGGCAACTAAGCCCTGCCCCCAAAATGGCCGTCACTAAATACACAACGTCCCATTGGCTACACAAACTATAGGACCCTTAATTACGTGGTCCTCTACAATTGGTTGGCTTCTAACCCACGTCAGTACTTTTCCACCTACGTCTAGCAGTTTGCAGGCTGAACATCCAGGTGCTGGTGAGCTCGTCTTAACCCTAACTTCCCATCAATTAGCAAATCAATCCATCATCACCTCAATGGTCTAGTGTCAACTAGGGCTTTGAAGCTCGGTCTTGAGTTTGTACTGTGCTCTGAGAAATTTAAGGTGTGTGGGCACACTCTGCCCTTGTGCGTAGATGTCACCACCTCCTTCGTCCAACTTAATTCTTCCATGTGACTGGAGACCATGGAATCAAGCATTTTGGTGCATTTAATACTATGTTTTAATAGAACTCTGACGCCTTCCCTGTTATGTTCATGCCTTCTGAACAGGAGTCTTGTTCTTTCACACGTTTTGTATCCAATGTCATTTCACTCCTGTTTGATAAGACCTTGGATTCTTGGTTCACCCAGCCTTGTCTGCTGAGATTCACTTTGTAATTCAATTAGCTTTTTAACTGCGACACACTAGAAATGAGGCCTTCTTGCTAATGTCCAGCACTGCTATAATGCGTAGTGGAAACATCGGTCCTTTACTCATCCATATTATATATAATATATATATATTGACGCTTGCCGCAATCTATTCACTATAAAGCTAGCCTTATGATTACTTTGTCTGCTTGCGTTTCTCTTGCATCTATACACATCTACCCTAGCATGATATCTTCATCAGTTTCTGTGGCATAAGCTTCTTCACCTTGATCCCAAGATGTCACTTATCCTTGATACTTTCTTGATGCCTTATAGAATATCTGCATTCTCTGGTCTCTGTATATCTTCTGTAGATGTCAGTTCGATTCTGTGTGATGTCAACATTTGCACTTGCCGTTTATTTGCTCTGCTTCTTCAGAGATTTCATTCAAATGGTCATCATATTTTCTTGTATGCAGGTATGGTTTCCTCAGTGGGTACCTTGCCTCCCAGATTCTCTTAGGAATTGGCACGTTCACTGGTACTGCACAGAGTCCATCCTCTGCTCTTTGTCTATTCAACTGCTCCATGTATATCTCATACTCTGGTTTCCAACAGATAGGTAAAATGGGCGGGACAATTGATGTGGGGGTACTTAGCTCCTTCTCTACACTCCCCACTCTGGGCAGTTCATCAACCACGTTCTCATCATCATTCACATCCAGGTATTTACGTCTGAAGAAAAGCTTCTTTGGGACCCATATCTTTATGACTCCCTTCAAGCATCCATCTGATTTAACATGCTCATTTTTGTTCCATGTCATGAGACTACATTATCCACTTGGACTGCAATAGATCCATCTTCCTACATACTTCTTGTGATTCTTTGGATACAGGAACTTCGTCGCCTAAGGTGAATAGATACTGGCCTTCACAAATCTCTGATTTCTTCATCTGTCAAGTCTCTGGCTTTCGATCCTGAATCGACATCGATCATGATCTTCATCCCTATGGCTGTCTTCTTAAACTGCAAGATTATTATCTTGATCACACAGAATCCAAGCAATACCAACACGATTAGGGCTCCAAGAAACTTGAACATGTCTGCCATCCATTGTGGAACCCAAGAAAAGAGGGATCCAAACCAGCCATCATCAGCAATGTCTTCCACTTCGTCTATCATCTGGCCATGGAGTTTCGTCACCATGTCTATGGCCTCTGTCAAGGTTCCATTCTCGTCATCATGAGAAGGAATAAATGTGCAACATGATTCTCCAATTGTTGCACAAACACCTCCATCCATAACTGTGATCATGTCCAAGACGTATCTGTTCTGGAGAGATATCAGTCTTATGGCCTCACCTCTTCTCTGATTGCATTGAATCCCTTTATGGTAGTGTTAATTGTCTGCAGCAATTCCCACCTGGTTATCTGTAACCACTTGCTTTTTGCTCCCACCTGAATTCTCGGCATGAAAATCAACGTGAACACTGAAGAAGTCTGGCTGAACAGTCTGTGCTCATACGGGTTAGAGTCAAAAGCTTCTATTGATTTGGCTGGGAAATAGTTCTCTCTCTTCATCCTCTTTATCAGCTCCACAGATCTCTTCTTCCTCAGGTGAGCATCTGATTTTGGAAAACTGTCGAGATTCAGATCACTCTTTGGAATCGCTAATGCTGGAACATGGACATTTACCAATGAACATATTCCTCCCCAGTCCTTGGGTAACTTCATGTATGCCTTGGATCCACAAGCCCACTAATGATCCACAATCACTGCTCTCCCAATATTCATTCCTGGTGCTTCGAATATTCGCCCACATTTCTGTTTTTCTCCAACTTTTCTTGTGCCATTGTTTCTGAAACACAGCTTTTGACTCTCCAAAGGCACTATCTGTAGGGGTCCTTCTCTGTCTTCAACCCATGTCAGTAGACTAGCAAGTTTCGACCATAGAGGTTTACACAACATTTGTGCATTTTCAATCATTAGTTGGTAGTGACCCATTATTACCCAGTCTCTGCAGATCACTACACCTTCTTCCCAGCCATCTGGTGATAAGACAGTACCCCAAATCTGCATCTGACCTCTGTTCTTCCATCTACAAATGTCTTCTGCAGACTTCCCTGGAACTTGCAGTTTTTTATTCACTTCCCATCTGATTCCAGCTCCTTTCAGCCCAGGTATTTCGTACCTGATCACATGATTCTCCGTATGGTCTCTGTTTCTTGTCTTTGTGTCTTGGATATAGCCATCTTCATCTGGACCTGTCCATTCAGTTGCCCATTTAAGGTAGGCTGTTCGACCCATAAACTGGTCTCTTGTACTACAGAATGCTAGATGTAATATGCAGTGTGCAGTCCAGACATCTATTTCAATAGCTATACAGATTTTCGATTTCCCCATGCTATATGACATGAGTGTACATACAAAGAATTCCTCCTTTGAAGGTCTTCTTCCAACTTCCTTCATATGCTGATACCATATGTTATTTCCAAAGTGCACTGTGCTGTCCAGGTAATCATTTAATTCATAATTATCTTTCTGGGTGCTTCTTTTAGACCTCGTTCTTTTCATGTGAGTTTCTATGATCATATCATGAAGTGTACCAGCATAGCCTTTTCCAGCTGGCCTAATTACAGGAACATCGCTCAGTGCTCCCTGTGTATGAGGAGTTTCAGCAAGTTTCATCCTCTCAACATACCATTTGGGCGTGAAAATGTCTCTCAAAATCTCCATGTGTGTCTGTCTTCTAGGGGTTATCTTTGGGTCATTTATCAAAGGAACAGGTGTGCTTGCATGCATTACTTTTATAGGCTCTCACCATCTAACAACCTCTTGTCCTGCCTGTCTTGCCATACCTGTTTCTTGTGTCCAAACAGAGTCTCTAAGACACTTTTCGTATGTGAATGATTATTAATGGCACTTATCTCAGGTTCAGTCAATTTGTCATCTTTCTTTTGGACAGGAATGACTACATAGGGTCTGGGCTGCCTAGTAGTTGCCACGTTTACATTTTCCTTCTGCCCAGGAAAATGCAGAGGAATCTTAGCTGCATTTGCACCAATGTAGTATGATGTGCGTACTGTCAGTGAAAGCAGTATGATTATGAACACAATGCAAGCATAAATAACACAGAGGTATGTTACTTTACAACATATATCACTGCTGATGCTACCCATCTTTATTGCCTAAGGAAGGAAAAACTCAAACTTTAATGCTGCAACACTATGTATTGCTTCTGGAATCTGCTGTTTTGACTTCAGCACTTCGTACTAGCTGATCGAGGATAAGGCTCTCAATTTCCTGGTATCAGTCTTTTATTGGATAAAATACAAATATCTCCTCAGCAAGAACGAAAACGACTTCACCAACTGTTCTCTAGACGTTCTTCTCCCAAAAGTCTCCTTTTATAATGTTCTCATCTACTTCAACTGTCTAGATAAGTTCAATGACATATATCAGCTCCCAGTCTATGCCACAAATCTACTTTAGACCTGACGACATAATGAAGTTTCTTTCAGCATGAAACAAGAGTCTTTCTTTATCAGCAACCCCTCGATCTGTCCATAGAAGGAAAGTTTCACACCTACCTCAGGGTTCGCTCAGAATATATGCTCACTTGGATTATAATGCCTTCCAAGATTTCATTCAAATGTGCAGTGTTTCTAGGATCCCTTAGAAAGGTGAGCACATCTGTGCGTCTTCCGACAAGATGCGGGTACTCTTCAATTGGATGGAAAAACACCACACTGACTAGTCTATGAGCTTCATCAGTTGATAGGGACATTTGTACTCTCCTCACTGTACTTGGGTAACTGCAAAATTTGTTCAGTGATAACTATAAGCAACCTTCTTATAATTGGGCCATTTTTACGATCTCGTAAGAAAGCAGGAATACGAGTAGTTCTCCCCACAATCGAAGGGAATGAGCGCAATACAAACTCAAAATAAGCAAGAATGAGCCGAGAAAGGTCATCATTGGGTAACACCATAGGCAAATTCAAACAGGAACTCAGTGTGAAATGAATCAGGGTACTGCACCCTCTTCCAATTGTAACCACAATCAGAATATGGCATACTTCTCTTCTTATCAAGTTTAAGCATGCCTCAGTCCAACATTTTTAACAAGCTCCTCTGTGGCTTAAGAACAAAGTTTTTCCTCAACCCTGTAATCACTGCACAGAGTATTCAAAACAAGCCACAGTCCAATGAACTCTCACTTTAATTGACAGCTTCTGCGTCCTTCTTCCTCGTCATAGATCTCGTCTACATGTGCTGTGGTTCTTCCCCGATGCTTGTACTTGCTTCGAGTAGGGGTGCGGGCAGAGGGGTTTCTCCAGTGCAGATTTTGACATTGCCTAGGAAAGTCCAAGCACGCCTGCCCTGCACTTTGACAGCAGGCGGTGTGACATCCTCCACAATGAACGGACCGTTGAAGCAGGGTTCATCCCACTTCTTCCTTGTGTGGTTGCGGATTAGAACCGCATTTCCAGGGAATAGTTGAGGAATACAGAGTTCTTTGGATTTACTTGTTGAAGCATCTCCTTGTTACACCTTTGCGCCGATGGTCGCTTTGGCAACAACAACGAAGGTGTAATGCAATCTCACTCACCTAACATGGCCGACTGCTCTGGAGCCAACTCTGCAAGCAACGGTACAGATGTCGTACGCTTCTTGCATTCTTACCGACACGATCATGTGACTCCATATAGTGCAACCAGGAAGTCAAGCAATTGCGTCGCTACTCTCCAGCAAGGCGCTTCAACCCCTCTCTTCATCAGACCACCTATCGATCCTCTCTTCAATTCGCCGTATCCCTTTGCTTAACCCTGTACAATTATCGGGAAGTGAGTGTCCTGGGCGCTCCCATTGATCTATTCCCGTTGCTCTACCCGACTCCCACAGCTCATACTAATCTCTGGCTTCTGTTTCCGGAAACGGTCTTCCTATTTGTTAGGTATAGCGAACCGCTCCTCATCGGAATATACCCCGAGTATTGCTGAATTGCTATTATCTCTGTCTCAGGAGTAAGTTTAGTTTTCTATTCAATCTGAACTCATAACTTTCATTCTGTGTACGGATACTTACCTCTCCTATCTCCTGCTCAGGACGAATCATGACCACAGCCGGTTTCCAGACTACAGCAGGACAGACCCCAGGAAGTCGACTACCGAACTGATCCACCTCCGTGTCAAAGCAGGGTTTTTCTTCCCCGGAGGGTTTTCCCTGGGAGTTGTGTTGAGAAATCTCAGCAAAGGAGGGAACAGGGTTTCCCGGGAGACCTTTCAATTCAACAGTGTTGCAGTCCTCGGAACCTGCTGGCTGCCCCGGTTAGTGATTCCCACTAATTTTGCTGTCTATTGGAGTACCGAAGTATATTAATTCAGAGGCGCAACACTCCTTCTGTGTTGTGTACTGCCCTACACCCGTGTCGCTGTAGCTGACCTGAAATGACAGAGATAATTGGAGTCATACAATTCAAATAGTCATGCAATTCCATTCCTAGCAAGTCTGCAGTTGGCTGAGCATCACTTCTACCTCTAGATGAAGGCATTAGGGGTGGCTTCATACCGTCTTCCTGTTACTATCTCGTGGGGGGGTGAGATGGTGGTCAGAACCCGGTTGGTTCCTTAAAGCATATAATGCCAGTGGTAGGCAAAGCAACCACCCTTTCTTCAAGGTAGGCTTCAATTTGGCTATTCGTTCTTTAAGCAAACCGTTGAGACTCTCACATATCCCATTTCCTTGTGGACAATAAACCAAAGAAAACTTGTGTTTTATACCAAGCAACACGTTGATCTGTTCAAATGTTTGATTCACAAAATGTGGGCCATTGTCTGAGCTCATTACTTCACATACTCCTCATCTGGGAAATACTTCCTGCACTAAGAATTTTGCTGCACAGGTGGAATCTGGGTGTGTACAGGGACCTGCGTCAATCCACCTTGAAAAGGGCCACACCACTACAATCAGGTATCTATATCCATTACATATTTGTATCATGTCAACATAGTCGATATGCAAATGCTGAAAAGGGCCATTAGGTCTCGGAATAATTCCCCCAACTGTGCGCAGTGTATGCCCAGCCGTGAATTTCTGACACACAAGACAATTCACTACATACATTGCAACATGCTATAATAGATTTGGTACAAACCAATCCTCAGCAATAGTTGCAGCGAGATTCTCCCTAGTTGTGTGTGCAGAGTGGTGAAGCTGTTTCAGCGCCACCTTTAATAAGGCTACAGGCATCACCGGTTTACCAGTGCTGTCTTGTCAGCACAATGCTTCAGAGGGGTTTAAAGAAAATCCTCTTCGCGTCCACAAATTCTTTTTTTATTGGTATATGGTTACAAAAAAATATAAACCTTTACAAAAAGAAATTACAAAATGATATTTTTGATCACATTTCATGTCTTTCAAATTAGTTTAGAATTTAAATAAAAAAAATCTTTAAAACAAAGCATTAAAATATTACATTTGTCAGACATACCAATCTAACAATTCTAGTGGATCCTAAAACACATCCATTCAATTACTACTATTAATTCAATTCCAAAGGTTTACAATAGTAGTAATTCATCATCAATCACCTTTATGAAAGCTACCAAGGCAAAGATTAGTGCTTTTCCCAAAGTCTCAACAGTTCTTTGCAATTATGAAATCGACAATGTGTACCCAACGTTGTAAGTTTAGTCAGACCCCAATGCTTTACCCTTTCAAGAGTGTGAATCTGATTCAATTTAAATCTCATATAAAACATTTGTGCAATACTACAGGGAAAAATTGCAAGATATAAGCAGCACCCTTCCCTTTTACGTGAATACTTTGTGTACTCTGTATAAGTACTCAACTTTGATAGTTCTTCAATAGTAAGCATCCAATAACACTCAAAAAGCTTTTTTTACATAACAGGAAAGCATATGTAAATCATTTATGTCTACGCGCAATTCAACTAGAATTCTTTTCATGCTAATACCATATGTCATAAGTGAGCTGGAGCTACAACCCTTGATCATAAGGCTAAGATCCTAATATAGTGAATTATTTGGTGGATTAGTGATCTTACTATAGTTAGTTAGTGCTCTCCATTACCATCTACATGCAAGAGAAATCAATCCACATTCATGCCGGATTACACAGTTGGGAATGGAGGCAGACAAATGAAGTGCTGATTTCATCATTTTTCCCTGAATGGAATTAAGTTGACATTTCACATTATGTAAACACATATGCAAGGAATACAATAGAACAGGTTCCACTTTTAAAATAAGAAAATCCAATAGCGGGCAGTGGAGTAACTTTGCTGAAAATGTTGGGGGGGGACATGACATCTGAACAAAAGGTGTCCCAGCCAAATGAATGGGGACAAAATGGTGTGCCATGAAAGTTGGGGGGGACAAACACCCATGTCCCCCCATAAAATTACGCCCATGATAGTGGGATCAAAAAGAATTTGCAATACTTTGAAAATATGATTTTGATCTGGCTCGAAAGAGGTCTTACCTTAGAATTCATGGGGGCGTGGCTTGCACGCATGCCGTAAAGACAAGCTCCCCTGGAGCTCCGTCCGAGATCCTGCCAAAAAGAACTAATAATGCTTGATTAGCTCTGCAATATACGATCTGCCTGCATAATCCTGCAGGGGAACTAACCCCCATCACTCGACCCGACTCCTGAGCCGAATCGGAAAGGAGAACACAGAAAACGCAGAGTCCAAAGTCAAGCCCCTGGGGCCAGCAAGATGGCGCCGCCCGCTGCGAGCTATGACTGACGCAGCAGCCGACTCCAGACCCCGTGGAGCCCACAGCAGCGACCGACTGATCGGACCATCTAATCCCCGACCCCCTGGGCTCCGGTTGCTGAGCGAACGGAACACTGTGAACGCCGGCGAACCCGGTGCAGAGAAGCCGCAGCTCCCGAAAGGCGGGAGCGGACACAGACCACTCGAGCCCCGCGGCGGGGGGAGGCCCGCAGCCCCGCAAACGTACTCCTGCGCACCGGCGGGGGAGCCGGGCTACGCAATCCCCGGCTTCGCCCAGGCTCCAAACCCAGGGACAAGCAGCGGAGACTGAGAGTGAATCCTCTGTGGCTGCAGAGCGGGGTGCTGGCACGCAGCCCCCCGGCAGTGCCCCAGCACAGCGGCTCCCATCAGGACACCAGGCCGCAGCAGCTGAAGACGCTGCTACTGACGGGCACCCCGACTGCTCCGTCGACCACACCCTGGCACATGTGAGAAGGAGACCGAGAGAGGAGAACTGGGGCTGAGGACTGCTGCGGCCGCGGCGCATCGAGGGAGAACCGGTGCGCGGGCGTGGCCTGAAGAAGACTCGCCCGGCGGAACGGTGAAGCAGGGGATACGGAGCCGTGCCTGCTACGCTGACCAGTTCAAACGCAGGTGAGGCCGGGAAGGACCGCAACTGAGGGGAGCCACAGGGCACACAGCGGGAGGTGACGGGCCCCAACACGACGCAGCGCACGGGGCAAAGACTCCTCAAGACACCCCTTGCAGGGGCACCCAACCTCGCCCTGCATGACCTCCCAACACCCGGGAGCGAGAGGCCAACCTAATCTGGGCCCCCGGAAGGCTGGACAACGCGGGGGGCCCACACCAATAACCACGGCCCGCCTGGCAGCACGGCAACCGCATCAACCAGGCCACTGGGGGGCACAGGAGCGATCAACGTACCCCCAGGGAGACCACACTGAAAGCGGCTGAGGTCCGCCGGCTATCGGAGGCCAGGGGCACCCTCAACCACACACTGGGCCCAACTGGCAGGTTAACGGGACGAAGGCAGCAGCAAGACTGATACGGGGCAATCACCACTGCCTGATGAAACTGCCACAGGGATACTCCCCAACGGAACAAGCCCCAACGAAGCCAGGACCAGGCCAAGCAAGCAGGAGGACCAGCCTGAGCCACAAATCGACGAGCAGGACAGTGAGGCGAGAAGGCCCATATAACCATTGGGGCTGCTAGACACTGGCTGGACATGGAGCACCGCCCAAGGGTCCCATCAAGTAGCACCGGAACCACAGCACTACCTGAAGGCAGTAAGTCAGGACCACACAACCTGCGGGTCAAGAGCTGGAAAAGGACACAGGAGGGACCCTGGGAGGGAGATGTCACCCCCCAAGAGCAAACTGAAACTGGTCACAATGGACTCATTCACGACGGCCAAACCCCAGAGACAACCACAACAGGACCAAGAAACCTCGGGGGAACCCTCCCAGAAGGAAGAAGACCTCAAACATGCGCAGGTCCTACAGGCAATATCTGCCCTCCGCACATCGGTGGAGGGGAAGATAGAGGAGGTGAAATCGGACATACAGCTCATGCGTCAGGATGCCCGTAACCTCACTGAGAGGATCACGGTGGCGGAAAACACATTACAAGACACTGTGGAGGACACACAAGAATTGAAAACGAAAGTCCAGGAGCTTGAGCAGAAGGCGCGCTCCGAAGATGCTGAGGGCCGAGCCCACCGAAATAATATTCGCATACTAGGGGTTCCCGAGGACATGGAGGGCCCGGACCCGACCGACTTCGTCGAGACGCTGCTGCTGCAGGAGATAGGCCCAGGGAAGCTCTCCCAAGGGTTCTCAGTGGAAAGAGCCCACAGATCCCTTCAAAAACGCCCACCGCCAGGCTCACACCCACGACCAATTATAGCTAAAATTCTGAATTTCCGCGACCGTGAAACCATATTACGATATTCAAGAGAAGGAGGAGAAATCAAACGGAAGGACTCAACGATAGTCATATATCCGGACTACACACCCACAGTGCAACGAGCAAGGAACTCCTTCCTCCCAATAAAAACGCAATTACGGAAGCACAACCTAAAGTATATGTTGCTCTACCCGTCACGCCTCAAGGTCCTCTACAAAGGAAGAGCGACATTCCTAGAGACTCCAGCTGCAGCAAACCTATGGCTGGAACATAACAACCTGGCCGAAGGCAAAGATGATCCACTAAAATCGGATATGGGATGACAACCCACCCACCGTTATGATAAGAAAGGCGAGGCCCCCCATGCAAGGCCACCAAAGCAGACAATGAGATCCCAACGGAACACTACCAAGTTGATTGCCGAATCGGACGAGAACTCAGAGGACTACACGAGCACGGAAAAACGACCCACCCCCACGGAAACTGTGTAGGCAATCTACCTACACGCATCCTGATCCGGAAGGCCAGGAGTGGCCTGGAAGGCTCGGGACCCCCCCCCCCCCCCCGAGCGTTGCAAGTTGGAAGCAACTGCTGGGGGCAGTTCAAAGTTACACGGTTTGCTGTTCCCATTCAAAAGAATGGAAGTTACTACTGTTGGTAAGTCTCCAAGAATGAAAAGAAGGGGGAGAGGGACTGAACTGAGGGAGGAGGAAACTTGCATCTTGTCCCACACAGGGAAAGGGCCACTAACGCTAGTACCATGCACACGGACACCAAAAAGAGTGGAGCAGAACGGACACTATGCCCACTTTGAACCACCATGACCACAACAGCAGTTAAAATACTGACATGGAATGTGCGAGGTTTGGGGACATACATTGGCAGAAACAGAATTAAGACCTACGTGAATAGAAAAGGGGTGATGATAGCGTTACTACAGGAGACCCACTACACGACTGACTCACTGGCCAAACTCCAAACACACTGGGGGGGGCAGGGTTTTGGCACTGCATACTCCAAATATGCCAGGGGAGTGTATACCTGGATACACCCATAGCTCCCTTTCCGCCTGAGAAAATCAGAGGTTGATCCGGAGGGTAGATTTGTGATACTATGGGGGCACATAGAGCAGACAGAAATATGCATAATGAACTCCTATTTCCCCAACAGCAATATACCGGCCCACCTGGACTCACTATACCCCAAAATCGTGCAATACAGAGATAGTCTGCTCCTCTGGGGGGGTGACCTCAACTGTGTATGCGATCCGGCAATAGACAGATCCATCCCCCACCCGAAGGGTCCATCAGCAGCGACAATGGCCCTGACTGCAATGACAGATAGGCTGGACCTGGCAGATGTGTGGCGTGAAACACACCCAACACAGAGAGGATACTCATACTACTCATCCCCGCACAAACTATACACGAGACTGGACCACATCCTCATAGGCAGAGAACACCTACCCCAGGTGGAAGGAGCACAGTATTTAGGAAGAACCATATCAGACCACTCCCCACTCATGGTGACATGGAACCACAATGGCCCCAGACCTCCGATCCCCATGTGGAAAATGCCAGCGGAAGCACTCAAAGACCCAGACTTTAGGGAGGAGCTACAAGACTCCATAGATAGCTACATAGAAAACAATGCGGGAAGTGTGGAACACAGCAGCACGGTATGGGACGCCCTGAAAACGGTGATGAGGGGGGAAATCATTGCAAAGGCCGGGGGAATCAGGAGACAGCTCAGGAAAGAATTAGACCAGCTGGAAAAGAAGATAGAAAGGTTAGAGGCAGCCCCCATAGGTGACCAGAACAGGGAAGCGGAACTTCGGAAACTCAGGGGAGAAAATGATTCAGCATGGAATAGGCTGGAAAAGCTCGACCACGCCGCCAAAACGAACAGGGTACACACAGAGGCGGACAGACCGGGCAGGCTGTTGGCCTGGCTATGCCTAGACACCCCACTACCATGCTGCAGGATGAGAAAGCGAACACACACCACACGCAGCAGAACATAAACGACACCTTTAAACGCTTCTACACACAACTCTACTCACATGAGGAACAGGCCCCTCCAGAACAGATCACAGACACCCTTGATGAGATAGGACTCCATAAGATACCACCCGAACAAGCTTTGATATTAGATGCTGAAATCACGCTTGACGATATAACAGAAGCTATCCGGTCCCTGGCAACGTGCAAGGCACCTGGCACTGACGGCCTGCCCTCGGAGTTCTATAAAGCATATAAACCCTCCCTCACACCTCTGTTACATGAGGTGTACCGAGAGGCATATGAGAGGGGAGTGTTGCCCGAAAGCATGAGGGAAACACTGGTGGTCCCGGTCCTTAAACCAGGCAAACCGGCAGATCTGTGCGATTCCTACCGCCCGCTAGCAATGCTAAATTATGATGCGAAAATTTTAACAATACTAGCCAAGCGACTGTCCAGAATAATAGGGGACATAATACACAGCGACCAGTGCGGCTTTATACCGGGCCGAAACACATCAATAAACCTGCGCAGACTACAACACATCATGGCCCAAACTAATGAAGATAGGAGCTTATATGCACTAATGTCCCTAGATGCCATAAAGGCGTTCGACTCCATCTATTGGGAGTGGCAGTACTTAGAGAATTCAGCTTCGGACCCGGGTTCATCAGATGGGTTCAGATATTGTACACTGGACCAAGAGCTAGAGTGAAGTCTGGGAAACACATATCAGAAGCCTGGGACATACAAAGAGAGACCAGGCAGGGCTGTCCACTATCCCCAATGCTGTACATATTGGGGCTGGAACCCATAGCGATCTATTTTAGGAAGCAGTTTTTTGACGCTGGCATAAGACTAGGCGGGGTAGACCACATCATTTCGCTTTACGCGGATGATGTCCTTATATATGTTAGAGACCCACACCTCAACGTACCCGTCATGCTGGAAGTCCTGGACAACTACTCCAGAGTATCTGGGATCCAATTCAATAAGTCGAAGTCCTGCACGTTCCCCCTGGCGGCCCTAAAACACGTTGAGACGGAGGCACTTCCTAAGGTAGTGATAAAATGGCAAACCACCAAATTCAGATACCTAGGAATCCAGATAATGCACACCCCCACACTGATGCATGAACACAACACAAAGGCAGCACTTCCGACCCTACGCAGGTCCATGAACTTCTGGTCGTGACTTCCCCTGTCGATGATGGGAAGGGCCTCCATAGTTAAGATGATTGTTTTACCGCGATTCCTGTATGGGTTCCAAAATGTACACTACTATATCAAAAAACCCTTCTTCCGACTACTGGAGTCGCTGATAAAGGAGTTCATATGGGGAGAAAATAGGCACAAAATAGCACTGTCGACACTAACCCTGCCATACACCAGGGGTGGCATTCAGCTCCCTAACTTAGAAAAATACTACCTAGCAGCACAACTCAGCTTTATAACTAAATGGCTCTCAGACGAACCTACTGATGAAAACCCCTTACTACAGACTATGAGCCTCCCTCACCACCTGAAAGAACTGGTATGGGCACCATCGAAGTTGCTGGGAGAAACGCCGCACATAGTCACCCTGGGGAGGGAAGTCTGGCGCAGAGCGAGGACACTCACCCATGTGCAGAGGGCCTGCTCACCAGAGATCCCACTGATTGCAGACCTATACACAGCGGCCACAGACCTGAAACAAATCAGATCATGGGAAAGGGAAGGGGTCTACATTTGGGGAGATTTATACGAGGAAGGTACCTTCAAAGAATTTGTCACGCTGCGGGACAGAGAAGGCATACACCCGGGACAGTTTCTCTGGTACCAGAAGATCCGCGCCATGGCACGAAGCAAGTGGGAAACATGGCCTGAAGAACCGGACACTGACCCACTTTTAACGCTGCTATACAACATGGGGGAGGGCTGCAGACCAATATCCCAAATAAATAGGCAACTGAGCGATACACCTAACCCCCGAAGCATGGACATGAAAAGGAAATGGGAAATAGACATAGGCAGGGAAATGACAGAGGGGGAGTGGAACCGGGCGCTCACATTCCCCAAGGAGGTGTCGAGAAACCACCGGTTCAGGCAAATACAGATGAATGTGCTGCACCGAACCTACCTAACCCTGAAACGGATAGCCAAATTTAGCAAGCAAATGCAGTCAAACTGCACCTGGTGCAATAAGGAGGAAGCAGACCTAATCCACATGATGTGGGAATGCCCCAAAACAAAGACACTTTGGGAAAAGGTGAAACAGACATGTGAGAAAGCAGGTATGACCAAATACAAATGGACACCGGAGGAGTGCTTGCTAGGAACCTACCCCAGATTGGCCAAGATAAAGCACATAGTCAGACTTATGGACATAACGTGCATATTAACCAAACGAACCATAGCCATGTCCTGGAAAAAAACAGCCGGACCACAATATAAAGCATGGCATGGAGAAACGGAACGATGGCTCCTGGCTGAGACCAAGGCCTGGGAAGAAAGCGTGGCCAGATCAACCGATTAGTCCAGCAGAGCCTTGGAAGCATGGAAAGAACTCACTAGACACATGTTTCTCCCCTCCGACGACAAGCCCCCCTGAGCCAATGGCTTGGAACGAACATACCTGCAAGACATACAGGGAGACCCGATGAGAGCCAATGAGAGACGCCACGGGCCTCTGGGAAGCATCCCCCCACACCCTGCAAACAACCTGAATGCCCCCTACCGAACACCCCTACCCCCCAGGGACGAGATAAGCTGAATCACGTGAACACTGTAAGGAGACAGTTGTTACTGTTTGTTAAAGTTAAAATTAAAATGTATTCTACTTGTACAAGAATAAGGCACAACATGGAAATATGTAACCGATGTTATTGAAAATGCCAATAAACACATTTTAAAATATATTACCTTAGAATTCAAGTGGTCCACTCAAATTTTCAACATTGAGGAGTTGCTCAGCCTATATCCAAGATAAACAAATTCCTCGGGATGATTAATCACCTTACCATCAATATTCCATGAACTCCTTTTACAGCTTTTACCAGAATAGAAAATCACAATATTCATTTTGGAAGAATTAGGTTTGAAATTATTATGAAAAGCATATTCAGAGAACATTTGCAATTTTCTTTGTAAACCGGCTAGCATCAAATCAAACAAGACAATATTGTCTGCAAACACTATCCAGTTCAATTGTAAGGAACATAATCATGCCAGAAAAATTTCATTAGATTCCCATATCTCGACCAAATCACTGAGATATAAGTTAAACAATGTCGCAGCATAGTTACATCCCTGTTTTAATCCCAAATATGAATTAACTGGGTCAGTTAATGATCCCTCCTTCATAGTTCAAATCTTAGATGAAGTGTTTTGATGGAATTTGTCAATCGAGTTAATTAGATACACTGGTATACCAGATTTGTACATCTTTGTCCACAACAAATCACGTACCACCATATCGAAAGCAGACGTCATGTCAATTAATGTAATGTACAGCATACTAAGTTCTTTTGCTTTTGTGCCTGCTAGTAGGTGGGCCATGATCGTCACATTCAAATTAGTACTCATGGCTTTACTAAAGCCGATTTGAGACTTGGAATATATGTTTAAGACTTCCAGTTGTTTATCTTATTCAAAAACAACAAGAATTGCATTTTTTTGCTGCTGCGTCTGTTAACGAGATAGGCCTATAATTTGCAGGACATGTTGGGTCTCCTTTTTAAAAAATAGGGATGAGAATAGCAGAGACACAAGAGTCTGGAACAACTCTGGTAATCAAAATCTTATCAAGCTTGATTTTCAGTATAGTAGCCCAAAATTTTGCATCTGCCTTGTATACTCATGCTGAAATCTGATCAGGACCCGCTGCTTTAGAGTGGGAAAGTTGATCGATACCCCATTCAATATCTGCTATCGTCAATTTCATCATTAATGCTGTTACTTTAGTTGGTACGTTAAATTTAATATGTGCAAAACGGTCCACTAATTGATACTTGGAACCAAAAAAAGCCCTCCATGTTTGAGCTGGAATAATATTTTTTGAGATAATACAACTTGTAGAGTGGTTGGTCTTAATAATAGACAAAACATATCTTGTATTATGCTTACATAGGGCTCTAATCATGTCACAATTTTGGTGATTATGGTGTCTTTTATGTAATTCTTTGATCTTGTTCTTGTAGATTTGTACAATTCTTTTTTAAGATACCAAAATTAAGACATACTAATGTTTTGTCTTTTTGGTTTTCTTAGGTCTCTATTTTTCTTTCTTTTTAGATATTTAATATCTTGGTCAAATGGGTGCCGGGAATCAGTCATACACGGTTTTGTTTTCTTAAAAGATAGGATAACGCATGGTCAATAGCCTCAACCACAAGTTTATCCCAAAGTTGTGGGTCTTTCCATTCCAAACAGTTGAAATCCTCCCTACCGTGCAACTCGTTTGATACTCTTTCCATAGGTTTCCTACATAATGTAGGATTCTATCTTAAGGAAATTTGAGTGCGCTTAGTCTCCACAGCAAGTAAAAAATCATTAATCTCAAGGGCTTTATATTCAATAGTTAGTAACAATTGGATGGGGGCATGATCACTCCCCATGAATGCATTTATAACAGCACTTTCGATCAATGGTAAAAGTGAATCAGAAATGCAGAAATAATCAATCATGGAGAATGATGTGCCTCTTTGCCAAGTATAGTTCAAGGATTATTCTTTAAATTGGACGAATGACATTTCCCAATCGTTAAAATATGCTCGCCATTTGTCTCCTCTTTGACACATCACTTTTGATCTTACAGAATACTTTTTATTCCCAACATCGGAGCAATGGTTACATAATGAACCCCCTACAATTACTTGAAAATTGAGATAGAGGGTAAGTGCAAGTTGTAAGCATCCGTCGATTTCATCGACTACCTCATTGATAGCAAATTTTAAAGGATTCCAATAGAGACAAATCAGCAGAATCGGGTTACATTCCACTATCTTTAAATCAATCACTACTGCCAAAATTTGCTCCGATGAGTAAATCATCTTAGAATAACAATCGATAGAATGGTTTATACTAATTGCCAGCCCTCCAGATGGACACCCTTCTACACCTTTGAAAGCAAAAGAACAGTAAGTACAGTAGTCGGGGACCTCTAATGCATCTAGTTTCATGGTTTACTGAGAGAGAATAATGGCTGGTGCCTCATTAGATGAAAAGGATAAAATGCATTTTGAGATGTTTAAAAATCCACACAAATTCCATGAAAGAAGCTTACATTTCTGCTTCACCTTGCTCTATGCTGTACTTGGAACAGGATTCACAGATAAAATGGTTTTTAATAATGGTTCCATCCATGCTAGGTTGGGAGTTTTCCGGGCAATGGCAAGAAGTTGTGAAATACACAACTTTTCACCTTGGGAATTCCCAATTTCTTCATTTAAGTTCTCTGTTTTTGGTTATAGTCTAGAAATTCTTCGGCAATTTTAACATCATTAAAAGTATGAAGGGCAAAACCCATGTCAGCTAATTCCTGTCGAAAGGACCAGATAAGTTTCAGAACATGTTCTGAAAGTATATGACACTTCATCCTATAGTTGTTATGTGATGCTAAAGCAATTTTATCAAAATCACAGGAGGTTAGTATTCTAAGGGATGGAATCCTATAAATTAGATCCAACAAATATCTCCCGTTTCTTCTGGCCTGCCCCAAAACGTCTTTGCAACCCTCCAGACCCATTATGTTGAACCCCTACATTGGAACACCACTTGCTGGACTATCTTGATGATATTTGGCAGCTTGATATTCATCTGGTCCATTAAGAGTTGGATTACTGGTAATTGATTGCTTATTCGCAGTTGAAAGGCAACTTGTCAGATTTAATGTATCTTGAACTGTTGTCTGTACCCCATTGTGAAAACCCATCATTGTACATTTGTTCGCAGATTCATGAGGTATAGTAATGGGTTGTGAGGTTTTTAGTAAATGAATTGCACTTTCCAATGACAGAGTGCCATCATTTAATGCTTTCTCCAGTTCACCATGGTCAATACTATCCCCTTGTGGCAACAACGTCACTGTAACGTTACCATTGGGTAACTTTTTAAAAATCGCTTCTATTATCATTTTTGGCATTCTTATCGTTGGAATTAATAAACAGTCTTTCTACAACAGGGACATTTGTGCTCCTCTCTAGACGAATTGGTTGTTCTGAGTGTAGAGCATGCTTATTTCTTTCCTCAACAGTAGTTAATTCCTTACTTTTCCCCGCCCCAATCTTAACAATAGATAAGCCGTTATTTTGGGCGTTCGTGCGATTGGAGTCGGTTTACCGAGCTGCAACATATTTCTGAATATAAAAGAATTAGGGGTTAATAACAATGGGAGCATTGCAGTTGGTATTACATTTATTTAAACCCCTATCATCAGAGGAGGTAGTAGTAGGGCACTTTCAACCATTAATCGGGAAGAATTTTGATAATATTTTCTGGGTTTTTAAATTCCCTTCTCCACAGTCGTCTAATAAAGTGCATTCCTTTTTTGAACTAAGCTTCTTACCACCAAGTTTCTCCAACACTTCGTGCCACACCAACGTGGTTAAAAGGACCATTCCCACTAACACCAATTTCTGTTCCTCGTTGTCACCTTTAACACCACCCCCTTCAGTACAGAGATGTAGCAGACTTTCTTTAGAAAGTTGATCAACATCAATTACATCCTCATCCCCGTTCATTGGAGGGTCTGAGTTTGAAGGGTTCAAATTAATGTTTTATTTTTTTTTAGTTTTTCATTGGCAGATCTCCTTTTCTCAGCATGTTTTATTGCTCGTTGCTGGAGTTTGTGGTGACGCCTAGATAGAAAACCTGGGTTTGCCAAAGGGGATTCTTTGGCAAACCTAAGTTCTACGCTATTTTGTTGTTCAATAATGTTTGTCAATGCAGTTGGACTGTCAAGTACCTCAACTACCTCCATTTGTGGTACCTGGTTCACACCAGTAGATTTAGCAATGCCTATTTCTTTTTTGAGATCAGCTATGTTAGTGTTGGTTGTATTAATGGTGTTTAAAACATTATCCAATACGTCATTTAACTCTGACCGTTGTATGAATAATTCCTTCATTGGGTTGCAGGTGGTATTAGATTCCACTGCGTCCCTTGCTCATGGGTAATAATTGGTTTAGGCTGTATTGTCATACAACGTTCACTCATCCAAGTGTCTCTAGCCATGACATACCCCTCCAGTCTGTTTCATTTAGACATAAATTCCTGCATGTTATGTTTTATGTCACGTAATTCTAAATGTGTCAAGTCGTGGCCTTTGTCAAGCAGATTTAGAATGCGAATGATGACAGAGAATGTGTTGTGTTCGTTAGAGACAGGAGAGGGGGATGAGACAATATAAATACCAGTTGTTTGTGATGGATTATAATTGACACTCCTATTAATATGTCCTGAATTAATTATACCGCTCCCCTTGTGGTCGTAGTTTGCTCTAAAGGGATCTTTTATCCCTTCCAACACATGATAGGAAGTGTTCAGGGAGTACGAACAACCCTGCTCATCCTTGGAATGTAAGGCGTGATTCATGTTTGAAATCAGAGGAGTTAGCATTCCAATGGATAGCCGAACCCGATTATCTAAGTCCGCCATCTCATTCCCTCCAAATTCTCGAGATAGATTAGAAAACTCAAAGTTGGCATTTTGAGACAGTCCTGTACTCAACAGATTAATGCATCCGCTTGTTGGATTTCCCGTAGTTTAGTTTAGTTTGCTGTACTCCACCCAACATTAGATTTGCGGCGATGTCGACTTGTACATCAACCTTAGTTTCAATCATTGATTAACATGCACCTTATCAGGACTTTTCAAGTAATTTGAAACACACATATCAATATCTGCAAATTCCAGAGTTATGTCATTCCCAGCTGTGGCATCCATTTCTTTGGGTATGTTACTAATGGATTCAAAAGAGTCTGCCTTCTGAGACATTTTGGTACACAACGGAAAGTCAAGGCAGCAGGCTGTAAGAAGGCGGTACCAGTGCACCTTATGCTCCTCAGTCCACTCGCCATTAACCAACTAGAGGTTTCAATTTTTACACCAGGTTTACAGATACACGTTATAAGAGAAGGAATTTCAAAATCTTTTTTAACAATTATTACACTCACCCCACCCCCTCACTCCCAAACACCACAACACCACACTTATAAGCACCAGTGCACGCGCATCTGCACGTGTATCTGAAGTGCTCTAAGGATGCCGGGATCTCTGTGAGAATGGGGGCGGGGCAATGCATGCGTTGAATCTGAATGGATCAATAAAAAAGAAAAGAGAAGGTGGGCGTGATAATACGCTCATACGGTGTCTTCCTAGGAATTTCATGTTCACAGTGTTGGATCAGCCCCTAATCTGAGGGCAGTAATAACTTAAAGTTCAGCAAGTGATTACTTTGGAGTATTTAGTCTGTAGTTTGTCCGCGTTTCGCCTTCACGGCTTGCAGTCACTTCTTCTTGCCCTTACAGCCTTGGCATCCGCACGGTCGGCAATAGAACAGCGTGACGGAGACGTTAGGTGTAGAGCAACACCACAACACCACAATTATAGCACTTTTGATGCGCCTCTTTTCCTCTTGAGGTGCTTGCCCCTGGACCTCTACCAACTGCATTTTTGACTGGTTATTAGAACTTTCAGATATAGTCATCATAATCATTTTCTCATTCACATTGGGAGTCTCAACATTCATCATCTCTTTGTCTGTACTTGCTACGTGCTTGGCCTCAACATCTTCTGCTTGATATCCATGCAATTAAAGTCTGCCTTTTTCGTCTGAGCTGCGCACTTGACGACCGCAATGCTTACTGGGAGTTGTAGTGCCCTAATAAGTCTGTCCAATGAGGCGGCATGCTGCACTGGCATGCCATCAGTGTGGAGGTAGCCCCTCCTTTTCCAACGTGCGTTCTCTTTTATTCTAGGGATTTCATCATAGAACTCTTAATAGTTTGCGCAATCGTGTACAGCTCTCCTTCCGTCATTGACTCAGCTACAAACATGGCAGGATTCACAAATTTACATCAGACTATTTTAATCGCTGTATTCAATATAACTACCTCATAGGCAGAAACTCCTTTGAGGAGTCAACATGCCTTTTGGTTTCTCTAAAATGGCAAATCGTGCGTGCTTAACGAATAACGTCATAGAGCATCCCATCACTATGCTGGCAGCTTTCTCTATAGCGAACGCGGCGGCAACTAAAGACTGTTCACATGGAAAATGACCACTCATTACTGGGTCTAAGATTCCACTGTAATATGCAAGAGGCTTGTACCCCAATGTGGTTCTCTGTGTAAGGTCTGCTGTCATAACAGTGCCATCTGTATGCGAGAACAAAAATAATTCCTCAGCATAATTGGGAATACCTAAAACTGGAGCTGTGCAAATTGCTCTTTTCAATTCGTCAAACCCTTCTTCCATTTCCTCAGTCCACACGATTTTTTCCTCCGTTGCCTGTGCTTTCTTTAAAGCCTGCAATAAATGCCTTATATATGAGCTGTAGTCAAAGACCCATGCCCTGACATAGTTACACAATCCCAAAAATCTATGCAGTGTTTTATCCTCTGTGGCTTGGCCGTTTTCAAAATAGCCTCAGCTCTTTCAGTTGTAACCTTCTTTCCTTCATGTGAGATCAATTGGCCTATGTACAGTACTTCTTGTTGACAATATTGTAACTTTTCTTTGTCAACTTTATATCTTTTGCCAGCGAGTTTAATCATCAGCTGAACAGAATCACATCTGCACTCTTCCTCTGAAGTGCTGCAAACTAAAATATCATCTACGTATTGCAACACATCGCTTTCCAAATCAATATTGCTTAAGTCCATCTGTAGGAATCTATTGAAAATCGATGGTGATCACATGAGTACTTTTTAACTTAGTCTGTCTGAACGTGAATGACGTCAGATCCTGTGAGTCTTTGTGCAATGGGATTGAGAAAAACACGTTTTTTAAGTCAATCACTGTGAAATATCGTGCTCCAACAGATATATTACATAGGATTGTAGCCAGGTTAGGAACTAGAGGGACCTCGGCCTCTACAATCTGGTTTATCGGGTGAAGATCTTGAATTAAACGCCACGACCCCCCTTTTGATTTTTTGATAGGGTACACTGCAGTATTACATGGTGACTCTGACGTCACTAAAATGCCCTGATCCATCATGGTGGAAATCGTCTTAAAAATACCTTTGTCTGCCTCTCGGGACATGGGATACTGTTGTGCTCGAGGCAAAATTGCTCCTGGTTTAAATTTAATCTTCACTTTTCCAACCCCCTTCAGTAGGCCTACATCATAGGGGCCTGTGGTCCATAATGAAGCGGGCACTTTCGCCATGTATTCATTGAAATACTCAGGATGCTTTTGTGCTATCATCATCTTCTGAGGAACTTCTCTTTTAATTGCTCTTACCCGGTAAGTGATGTCTATGTTATATATTACTTCATCATCAGAAGGAGGATCTCCAAACAGATCTTCACCAGTGACGTCAGTCAATCTGTAACCCTCCCCTATGGCGATTACTGCACACCATTGCCTGCCTTCATATCATTTCCATCAAGCAAAGCCATTTCTCCTCGCACTATGGCTGCTTGTAGCTTTAAGGGAAATACTTGTCCCTCCTCTTCAAGCATAGGTATTCTTGGTCTGAACAAAAATTAATCGGGTGTTCTCATTGCTTTGCCTACTAGGACTGGTAGCCTTGACAACAAAATGCATACTCCATAATTAAAAAACACTGGTTTTAACAGTATTGCTCTTGCAGCTATGTGTCCTGCAAAAGCCATCATAATTTCACACAGATTTAAATAATGCATTCCTGGTGTTGAACACACTATACCTTCATCAGTAAATGAAATTGTCATATTCAACTTTCTCATTAAATATCGTCCCAATATATTAACAGGTGTTTGCCTTGAATATAGCAGTGGCACCTTCATGTCACATTCTCGTATAGAGACAGGTAATTCTTCAATGAAAGGAACTCTACTTGTAGCTCCTGTGAACCCCTGAGCATTCATGGCATTGCCAGACATTGAAAATGATCCCTCTCGTATACATGAGCATGTTGCACACATGTCTACTAAAAAAAGAAAGACTTTTGCCTCCTATACGGACGTCTACCCTCGGTTCCTCATGAGGATTCAGCGTCACAGATAATATTGAAAACATCAGGTCTCCCAGTGAGCTGTCCTATTGTGGGTACTGTCATTCCATTACTCGTAAAAGGATTCCCTCCACTGACAGTGACACCCCCTACTCTAGAAGTTATTAACTGTCCTGTGCTTGTGTTTTGCTGAAACTGCATAGGTGACTGCTGCGATTGCCCTTGTGGCGGATTAACTGCTACATACTGCGTTTGCAAGCCTTGCTGCACTCTCAGCACTTGCTGCTGCATCGTGTGCTCCAGAGCAAATCCATCTCCACTTCGCTGTGAATATGCAGGCGGACTTGACATCCCCCATCTTGAAAATTGGCTATTTTGCACTAACCCTTGACTTCTACTCATGCGAGCAAGGTGCCCTGTCATTCCACACGTCCAACATATAGGCAGAGGTCCCCCAACCTGCCCATTCTGCATATTCTGACAACCATTCTGCATATTCTGAAACCTTGGTTATTCTGAAAGCTTCCCTGATTATTCTGCCAATTCCCTTGATTAACTTGCCAACCTCGTCCTCGAAATCCTCTTCCCCGTGGAGCAAATCCACCGTTGCTTTGATCGAACTGCCTTTGATTATTCACCTGCGAAATGTTCACTGTTTGCTGTGAATTCGATCCGTCTACACTAGTCAACATTGCCCCTTCAATGGCGTACTTAGACCATTTTTTCTGCACTAGCTCTGCCTCTTCACCTTTTCTCATGTCGTCTTTTTTGCAATTCTTTTCCTGCAATAGTCTACAATAACGCGCAATGGTCAGCTGAATCTCCGACCGCGGTTTTGCTGCCATACCCACTAACTTCTTGAGCAGCTTTTGTACTGGTTCTAGCAGCCCTTGGCATAATATATGATAAAATACTGGTACAGACTTTCCCCAAGCTTCGTGCGTTTCCAAAGCCCACACCTCCTGAAAATTTAGAATTTAAACAAGTGGGTCATCTCCGTCCTGCATCTTTTTCGTCATTATAGCACCGATATCAGACGTGTCCGGATACAGTACTCTAAGTGCCTTCCATACTGCCGCTCTACAGTTATTGAACGTGATCCGTCATGAGCAGTGTTAACTGTAGTTACACCAGCATATCCTGCCCTTGACCAAACATCAGCTCTCTCACCCAGTATGGTGATCAGGAGACCCTTAATATCCCCTATAGCCAATGTATTTCCTCCTGTCATTTTTTCTAACATGTATCCATTAGTTTACACCTTAAATTATCCTTATCCATCTGGGGCCATGGTATATACTGTGGTCTGGTCCCTGCCTTTTCAAAAAAGGGAAACTGCGAAGCCCCAAACTCATTCTCATCTCCCACATCGCATTCTTCCTGAGAATGATTTTAATCTGCTCACATATGGTGGCGACACCCCCATCTCATCATGGAGTTGCCCTTTAGATTGGTCTGACTGCGTCAATGGTTCTGACGCCCTAGGCATAGGTGCATTTAATTCTGACCATCTTACTTCCTTAGCCATAGGAAAGCATCCCTCAGGCCCACATACATCACCTCTTTCTTCCCCACGGAAGGTGTCTGTCTTCGTCTGATATTTCCTGTGCCCAACTCGTGCAACTTCTCTCCTCACCATCTCTATTCAGAGTCAGTCTATCTAGAGACAACTCATTTTGCCTCGAACTACATGAGACTTCCTCCGTGTCATAAAACTGAGTGCTCTCGAGTCCATCATTTTTTCCCCTTCCCCTTTGACTCTTTCTGAGCTCTCATTTCATGATATACTTTACTGATTGCTTCCCCAATGCTTCTGGAGACAAACTTGTCTTCTAGATTTGCTCTAGACGTGCCCGGTAATGACTTGTATATCCTCCCATGCTACTTGTGGATTAGGATTCCTTACTTCCTCCTCCAGGCAATCAAGATCGCGTTCTCTCTGCCTTCTTTTGCGTTCCATATCATCATCAAATTCTCTTCGCTTTCTTGCTTACTCTCTCACTCCGTCTTCCTCTTTTTTCGTCATATCCCTTCTCTCATTTGCCCATTGTATCGCCTCATCCCTTCGTCTCTGTATTCTTTTTTTCTCCAAACTTTCGCTCTTCCTCTTCTATTCTTTTTCTTTCTAGTCTTTCCTGCTCATCAATTGTTCTTTGTCTATTGTCACGTTTCCTTTTCTCGTCTGCTCTCTGTTTTTTCGCATGGTTGTCTCGATATAACTGGTTTCGTCTCTATCTTTCCTTTTCGCCCCTTCATCTTTCAATCGTTCCTCCCTTTGCTCCCTTTCCTTGTCCTTTTTATCTTGCTTGTCTTGGTCTTCTCTTTGTCTTACATCCTCATGCCTTTACCATCGAGTTTAATCAAAATCTGACCACCCATCCATTCGTTCGTTCTGTAAGAGCGCTATCTCGTCAATTCCATCTCTTTCTCCTTTCCATCTCTTTATTTCTCTTCCTATGTCTAGAGATGTGCTTGCTCGATCGATTCTTTCCTTATCGCATCTCTCCTTCTCTCTCAGGACTTTGGAGATTATATCTTTCTCAGTATTTTTCTCTGGGCCCTCGTCACTACTTGCGTAGGTGACTCATAAACCGGGTTGCTATACCCTGCCGCTGCTTTAAGCTCCCTCAATGGGTATAACTCATCTTTTTTATTCTCATTTTTTATTTCAGGCTGGGCGCATGGAGCGGCGAGCTCTTCAGCCCCCTCTTGGCATATATTAAGTATCCAATCTATATTAGGCGGCTCATCTCACTCCTCCTGGTACATTTTCCAGAGGTCTAAGCTCGCTAGGCGCTTGTCTAACTTCTTTCCCACTATATGCTGCATGCAAATATGTCATCATATGCTGCAGGACTGCCTTGGATAGTGATCCTCCTTGTGGCCACGGCATAAACATTTTATCTGCGGTTCCTTTAACCCATTCTGCACTATACTGTCTAAGTTAAGGTGCATGTTTCGGAAACTGCTTGCAGAGGTGCACAAGTGGAGTAACATTCTCAATTCGTCACTTTTAACCTGTTAATCACTTGTTTGCTTTTATCACAGACTTAAAAGTATGTATCAAGAAAACAACACAATATGAGCGAGCATCAACCGTCGCAAGCTCCAATCCCTTTGGTCACAGTTTTTACTTTAATCTTGCTAAAAAACAACCACCAAGTACAATTTAAACAATTTCTTTTTCAACTTTGCGCTTCTCTATTTATCATCAATCTTATTCAGTTATGACATCATCAATCTGCCCATCTTTGATTGTGCTATTAGTTTACTGCTAATTTTTGATTGTGCTATTAGCTTACTGCTAATCTTTGATTGTCTTATTAGCCTACTGCTAATTTTGATTATGTTTTTAGTTTACTGTTAATCTTTGATTGTGCTATTGGCCTACTGCTAACCTTTGATTATGTTATTAGCCTTCTGCTTATCCTCGATTGTGCCACTTGCCCTTTGCTCATCCTTGACTGCAGTCCACCAGCCGGACCTACCACCTGCTCATTATGTTGATGCTGCTACACACCTTCGTTCTTGGTATCATTATCATATTGGTGAACACACCTGCTTCAGGTTCTTTACGTGCACCGCATTGTAGCTCCTTCCACCGTCCTACTCCAACTGAGACCACTAAGTATACCTTACCACCTCACCTTTGCCACGCATCGCTCAAAATGCCTGGGCACCCTAGTACTACTACCCCCAGGCCACCCTCACCTCTCACGCTCAAACTCACACTCAGCACTCCACTCATCTCATCTCATTTGACCTAGCTTCCAATCCATACCTCAACTCTCCTGCCCTCTGGCTTTAGCATTTTGCCTCTAAACCCACACCCAACTGACCCTGCTCTCTTCTCTTCAGGAACTCTAGACTTAGGTCTAGATTTCAACACAAACCGCGCCACAAGTGCAATCCTCACGAAACAACTAAAACTCCCCTACGATCTACTCCCATTCCACCACCAGCCCTAAAAAAAAAAATAGAAAAATGGAGGAGTGTACCTAAGCTGCGCAAAAAGACCTAAATTACAGTACACAATACTTAAAGTTATAAGGGACAGTCCATAACATTATGTATAAATGAAGCCATTGGGTATGTGGGAGGTGATCTTCAGGACAGCCGACACATGTTTCGACCATTCGGTCGTTCTCAAGGCAGTCAAAATAATTCTGGTCAAAATACCCTAGTACATCAAACAGTGAACTTCCTCGCTAAAATATATAGAAACTGCGCTTCAATATAGGTTCTTCTATCGATGGGACACTATATTATGTCATCTATGGTCATGGCTGGATTGCCTTAGTGTAATAAGTAGATGGGGCGCAGTGGCAAATCTGTGTTAATGGTTCCACTTTAAGTACAGGTTTCAATACCTTGAAATCCGATTCATGGGGATAATTCCCAGTGGTTGCTAGTTTTTGAAAGTTGAATACTTTCAAAGAAATAAAGATCAAAGGGCGCACTCATTAACGCCAGGTCCCTACAGACTCACGCACTCGACATAGCTCATCTTATTACTAGCCATGACCTAGACTTCATCGCCATCACTGAGACTCCATACTGCTTCTGGCCCTCTCCTTTCCCTCGCTATACCTAATGTTTATTCCATTATCAGATGCAACCGCAAGTCAGGCCTGTCCAAAGGCGGTGGCGTCGCCTTCATACACAAAGACAGCATTAACATTAGAATCATATCTAACATACAAATCACATCAGCGGAGTTACTATCCGTCAAACTTGCTATCTCTCCTATCAAGACTGCTACTCTACACCTTGTATACAGACCTCCAGGCCCCCTCAATACCTTCTCTGAAGATCATACTACCATCTTACTAGAGAAGACCAAGCCTAACTCCCAAATCATCTCGCTTGGCGACCTTAACCTTGGACTCCTCGACCCCAACGACCATCCGGCACTGGAAATTGCTAGTATTCTTTCTAACTTAGGCTTCGCACACCGCTTATGCGAACCTTCCCATAACAAAGGTCGAACACTCGACTGGGTAGCCAACTTTAACTGCAACCTCAATATAGAACTGAACACTCCATGCATGTGGTCTGACCACCACACTGTCATATTTAACATCCCAGCCTCTGACATGCCTACCAATCAAGACATCGCACCTGCAATACCTACTAGAAACAAAAAGGACATTACACGTGACAAACTTCTCCCCTCATTCTGCCCAGACTTAACAAAATTGCACATTCATGTACCGACCCACCATCTTTGTGAATGCCTACAACCGCACCATGCTCGGAGCCATAAATACAATAGCGCCCACCAAACTTAGGAAACCTAAACAGCGAGCGCATCTCAACTCTTGGTTCACCCCACAATTGAGGGCGCTATGCAAAGAAAAACGAACCGCCGAATCACGGTGGAAAAGTATCCCTTGCCAATCCAACAAAGACAACCTTTGTGTGGCTACTCTGAACTACAAGAAAGCTATCTTCCAAGCTAAAAAAGAGATCTACAACACTCGCATTACACAAGCTAAATCCAACACCAAGGAGCTACTCAAAAATCTTGGAGTTCGAGTCACCCTCCTCCCCACCTGATACCTGCAGCAAAGAAAGCGCCTGGTGCACCAACATGCAAAAAGCACTCTTTACCAAGATAGCCATGCTCCAGTTAAAAATGAATGACAAAAAAACCAAACTGCCTTCAAAACAACACACTACAGTATCCCACAACCTCCCCATTGGTTCACACTCATGCACCATTTAACTTCTCACCTCTAAGCTTAAACCCTCCAATTGTCAGGGAGATACATGCCCCGCTGCTATTATCAAGGAAGCTTCTCACGAACTAGCCCCTTCATCACGGCTGTTATTTATTAATTCTTCCTTCAATACTGGTCCTGTCCCCGAAAACCTCAAGGACGCGAGGGTCATTCCCCTCTTTAACAAACCTACTTTGGACACAAGCGTACCTACTAACTATACGCTGATCACCACTGTCTCCTCCCTACTCAAAATCCTAGATTGTGCGGCTTATCTGCAGATACAGGACTACCTCGAATCTAATAATCTCCTCGGCCTTACACAATCTGGCCTCCGCCCTAAGCATGGAACTGAGACTGCACTTATCAACATTTAGACACAAATTGAGGACCTCAAAGATAAGGGTAAACTAGCCTTGCTACTTCTTCTCGATTTATCTGCGGCTTTTGACTTGGTCAACCACCAAATCCTCTGCCAGCATCTCACAACTGCTGCTCATTTCTCAGACAAAACCACCACTTAGATCGGATTGTTCCTCAACAATAGGTCCATGAGGGTCTTCTCCCCATCCGCCTCGGCCAAACCATCACCAGTCCTCTGTGGGGTCCCCCAAGGATCTTGTGTTTCACCCACACTCTACAATGTGTTCACCAAACCTCTTTTTGACATACTTAACTATCTGGGTGTCACATACACCAACTATGCTGATGACACTCAGATACTCATTCCCATTACGGGTGACCACACTAGAGACACCAAGGCTCTGAGTGAGGTATAGTTGGGCCATCCAAGTCATACAGGCTTGGATGGCCCAACATGAGCTCTGTCTCAACGATGACAAGACGGAGCTCCTCATCCTTGGCTCACAAAACCGTCTCAACAGGCTGGACCCGGCTTTCAAAGCCTTCAACATTGATGGTAACACCATCCAGGTCTCTAATAATACCAAAACCCTCGCAATCTATCTGGACTCCACACTCTCGCTCAATAGACAAACCAACGCTGTCATTGCAGCTTCAGCATACACCTGCAACCTGATTTCAGCCTGTCGCCCTTTCCTTACCACACCTAACAGCACCACCCTAGCCAGTACATTGGTCATGTCTAAATGAGATTACTGCAATGCTCTGTACCTAGGCACTAGTCAATGCAACCTAAACAAACTCCAGGTAACTCAAAATAATGCTATTAGGGCTGCTCTCAACTTCCCTAGATCTTCACACATCTCAGATACAAGGCAAAGCCTTCATTGGTTACCAGTCAGCCATAGAATATCACTCAAAATGCTCGCTCTCACACATAAATGTATGAATACTCAGGCCACCATTTACCTGGTAAACCGCTATGATCATCACTCTTCCTCACGCCCATTGAGATCTGCTCAATCTCAAAGTCTCAACGTACCAAGATACAAACTTCAAAAAGCTGGTGCTCTCGTCCTCGCCGCTAAACTCTGAAACTCCCTGCCTAATCCTATCAGGATCGATCCATCCTTCCACTCTTAAGCACAAAGCCAAGTTATGGCTGGCAACCCAAGATGTATAACATTATGTACTACCACTTACCTTCCTGTCTACCATTTACTCAGACTGTTAACTTCCTGTGCATGCCATTTATTATGTACTACCGTTTATCTTCATGCCTACTATTTATTCAGGCTGTTAACTTCCTGTGCCTGCCATTATGTAAATACCTGTAATTTGTACCTTTTTGTCCTATGTAACTGTAACAAAAGATATGCGCCCAGCTGCCTTGGGGCCAGGTGCGCTCTACAAATAAAACAAATACAAATACATAAATGCATAAAACGAAAGGACAAACAGATGTACTCAACCAATCACATATATCTGTCTCTAAAGCCCTTCTCTGGGATCGGTCTTGCCCCCTAGAAAATGCTCCTTACAGAACTTAAATCAATCTCTTTGGGTCTGTCTTGAATCAGACCCGTTTTCTACGTCATCCGCTATGGGACTCTAGAATAAGATTTCTTCTAACGTTCTTTAAAACTTAGGTATAGGGCGGATCCTCTTTATTGTGGCCTCTCTCACGATACTTCTTATTGTTCGGCCACACTCAAGTCAATATCTATTCAACATTTTAACACCTTTATTCTCATGTTATGTTTATCCCACCTCCCTCCGTTACTCTCTATTTCCTTCATCACTTCCCTTCATTTACTACGTATGCATCAATTTGCCACTCTCCTCAGTTTCTATTCACCATTTGCATGTTCATCTTCCGATTCTCTGGATCGTACGCCTCTTTTACCGCCTATTCAAACTGTCGTTCAATCAGCTTCTCGTAGAGGTGGGAGGGGCTTCTGTACAAACCAGGGGAACCATCACACTTGCCTTGCAAGGTCTTGGTAATTACACTAACCACTATCTACGGGGAGCTTCACATCCTGGCAGCCGAATGGCAAAGGTCGTGCAATATTTCTGGGACTCTAAAGTTTACTTATGTCCATAGATTTCTTGAAAAAACATCCTCTCTCCAGTACCAAGTGAACTGCATATCCTAGTCCTTTTGATGAGTAGCAATTACCCTGGAGATGGATGGGGATACAGATTTTATTCATACATCAATAATCAAAACGACTCTGGTAGTTTGGCAAAAAGGAAAGCTGTTTTAATGTCAATTATCTAAAACAGGGAGGACAACGAACATCAGCACTCGACTAATCTTCTTATCCTCTTACTCAACGAATCTTACAAAAAACAGAGGTTACAAAGAACATTCGTCATCAGTGACATCTTGACATGCGTCATTACCAACGTCATCCTCTGTGGCAAACTACAAAAGCCTATTGAAGGAAGTGAAAGGCTCCAAGTGAATATCTAAGTATATGTTCCATATCAGTATGGGACAGTGAATGAAAGTGATAGGGTACTAACATCAAGTGGGGCAAATAAGCCCTCCCCTCAAAATGGCCACTATGAATATCACTAAATACTATAGGGCCCTTAATTACGTGGTCCTCTACAATTGGTTGGCTTCTAACCCCCCCGTCAGTACTTTTCCACCTACGTCTAGCAGCTTGCAGGCTGAACATCCAGGTGCTGGTGAGCTCGTCTTAACACTAGCTTCCCACCAATTAGCAAATCAATCCATCATCACTTCAATGGTCTAGTGTCAACTAGGGCTTTGAAGCTCGGCCTTGAGTTTGTACTGTGCTCTGAGAAATTTAAGGAGTGTGGGCACACTCTGCCCTCATGCGTAGGTGTGACTACCTCGTTCGTCCAACTTCATTCTTCCACGTGACTGGAGACCATGGAATCGAGCCATTTGGTGCATTTAATACTATTTTTTACTAGACCTCTGATGTCTTCCTTGTTATGTTCATGCCTTCTGAACAGGAGTGGTGTTCTTTCAAACGCTTTGTATCCAACGTCAGTTCACTCCAGTGTGATAAGACCTTGGCTTCTTGGCTCACCCAACCTCGTCTGTTGAGATTCACTTTGTAATTTAATTTGATTTTTAACTGTGACACACTAGAAATGAGGCCTTTTTGCCAATGTCCAGCACTGCTATAATGCGTAGTGGAAACATCCATCTTTTACTCGTCCATATATATATATATATTCACTATGAAGCTAGCCTCATGATTACTTCGACTGCTTGCGTTTCTCTTGCATCTGTACACGTTTAAACTAGCTTGATATCTTCATCAGTTTCTGTGGCATAAGCTTCTTCTCTTGATCCCAAGTTGTCACTTATTCTTGATACTTTCTTGATGCCTTATAGAATATCTGCATTCTCTGGTCTCTGCATCTATTCTGTAGATGTCAGCTCAATTCTGTGCGACGCCACCATTAGCCCTTGCCGTTTATTTTCTCTGCTTCTTCAGGGATTTCATTGAAATGGTCATCATATTTTCTTGTATGCAGGTATGGTTTCCTCAGTGGGTACCTTGCCTCCCAGATTCTCTTAGGTATTGGAATTTTCACTGGTACTGCACAGAGTCATACTCTGCTCTTTGTCTGTTCAACTGCTCTGTGTAGGTCTCATTCTCTGGTTTCCAACAGACAGGTGAAATGGGCGGGACAATTGACGTGGGGGTACTTAGCTACTTTTCCACAGAACCACGATGCGCGTGGGCCCTTATTTGGCAGACACAATCCGGGTCCGTGCACATCGAAAAAGTACTATTTTCTGCAACCAGACCTGTACCTTTCAAAGGTCAGTGTATTATGCATGTACTGCAACGCGGTACTGTGCAGGGGGGAACAACTTCAAAGTTTGTTTATTTGATATAGCGCAAGACCAAACCCAAAGGGTAGCTGGGCGCAGACATTACAAGGATACTTGAGAACTTGGTTGCAGGAAATTACAGTTATACAGTTCAATTAGAAGCAAAGTACATGTACGGAATTAAGTACAAAGATACAGTTAAAGCTAGTTGAGCAGAAACCAGTTGACATAGTTACAATCATCAGGGGTCTCTGTAGCAGGGGCAAGGTGAGGGTCCTAGTAAGGGGAGGAGGTCAAGCTAAATGTCATTGGATCGTATCCAGGTAAGGACCTTCCGCCTGAAGCTAGGGTAAGGTTGGTCCATTCTGAGGTCTAGGGGGAGTCTGTTCCAAGTTTGTGCAGCTAAAACCGGAAAGCTGGAGCCGCCAGCTGTGATCTTTTTGTATCTAGGCACCACTAAAGTGTAAGCATTAGTCATTCTTGTAGGACGGTTTGAGGTTCTCTTGTTGACTCTGTTTGCCAGGTAGGTGGGAGCTATGTTGTTGAGACATTTAGGAGGTGAGAGAGAGGGTTTTGAGGGCAATCCTGTCTTTAATTTTTAGCCAATGGATATTTTTTCTGGAGGTGGAGATATGAGCTCTATTAGGAATATTTAGAGCTGCTCTAATAGCGTTATTTTGGAGTGTTTGGAATTTATCAAGAATGTACTTGTTAGATCCTGCATATAGAGCATTACAGTAATCCAGCCTGGATATGACTAGTGCGTTTGCTAGTGTGATGCAACTGGTCTCAGTTAGGAATGGTCTACATGCTCGGATCAATTTGCAAGTATATGCAGTGGAAGATGCTAAGGAATTAGTTTGTTTCTTAAAGGTGAGTGCTGAGTCGAGATAGACCCCAAGGGTTTTGACTGCAGGCATCACTTTGATGACATTGTTGTCAATGTTAAATGAGGCATAGTTCGGGTCAAGTTTTTTGATGGCCATTTCTGAGCCAAGGATCAGTAACTCCATTTTGCAGTCATTCAGGCAGAGGCCGTGATAGGATTTCCTTTGCCTGAATTAGGAGATATATCTTCTTTACTAAAGCCATGTCTTCTAGGAAGTTGCCCGAAAGGGGGAAGAGGATCTGAGTGTCAGCTGCGTAGTTGGTGTAGATGACACCCAGTCTGTCCAACTTGTCAAACAAAGGTTTAGTAAAGATGTTGTACATCGTAGGAGATATGCATGATCCCTGAGGGACACCGCAAGAAACTTGTGTGGGATCAGCGGCTGCTGAGGGGGAGAAGACTCTCATTGTCCGGTTTGCAAGGAAGGATTGTACCCAGGTTATGGCATCACTTGAGAAATGGGCGGCGGAGCTAAAGTGATTGCATAAGACTGCATGATCTACCAGGTCGAAGGCCGCAGATAGGTCAAGGAGGAGTAGCATAGCTGATTTGCCAATGGGGGGCGTGGCCAGCACGCATGCTGTAAGGACAGGCTCCCACGGAGCTCTGTTCCGAGATCCTTGCAAATCGAGCTAATACCGCTATAACTGGTCTGCAAACTTGAAAAACCGAATAATATCGAAGGGGAACCGATTACCGACACTCGACCCTGTTCCTGGGGTGAACCGGGGCAGGGAAGGCTGAAAACGCAAAGCTGAACGCTGAGCCCCTGGGACCCACAAGATGGCGGCTCCCACCACGGAATAAGAACGAAGCTACGGAGGCCGAAATTACCTTGCAGAGCGTGCCAACAAAGGACTCTCTCCCACACCGAAGCCTACGGGGCGGGACACTCGTTCCCCAGCTGCGGAGAAACCACAGGGACTGAAATTCGAGCCCAGCGATACCGGCGCCGAAGGCACTCTGGGGAACCGTCGCCACGGGAGGAACGAGGGCCGGAGTGACACACTCGTGGTGCAGTCGAGCGGAGCTGATGGGAAGATCGTAGAAACACCGGGCGCAGTGTCCCAACATATAACACAGTAAGGGAGGCTGAAAAGAACCGGGGACCCCTCCCACCCCCACACGGCCAACCAATAAGCGTGGGCGGCCAACTTGACTCACGGACCCACTACCCCCCGCCCAAAGACATGAAAACCATAACTCAAACCAAGAGCCACAGGGAAGGCCTGCATAGCTTGCGGAACTGGACCCGGCACAAGAGACTGTGGGACCGGACACTGGGGATGTCTCCCCCCAAAAATAAACCAAAATTGGTTACGATGGATTCCTTCACGACAGTCAGACCCCAAAGACAATCACAACAAGACCGGGAGACCTCGGAAGAGCCGCCTCAACAAGAAGAGGACCTCAAACACACGCAAGTCCTGCAGGCCATAGCGGCCCTCCGCACATCAGTCGAAGGGAAGATAGAGGAGGTGAAATCAGACATACAGCTCATGCGTCAGGACGCCCAAAACCTTACTGAAAGGGTCACGGCCATAGAAACTACCCTGCAAGACGACGTGGAGAGTACCCAAGATCTAAATATAAAAGTCCAAGACTTGGAACAAAAAGTGGCAAGGCTGGAGGCGCGCTCCGAGGATGCCGAGGGTCGAGCCCGCCGAAATAACATTCGTATACTGGGGGTTCCAGAGGACTTGGAAGGCTCAGACCCGACAGAATTTATCGAAATATTGCCACAACATGAAATTGGTCCAGGAAACCTCACCCAGGGATTCTCCATTGAAAGAACCCACAGATCTCTCCAGAAACGCCCCCCACCCGGCTCACATCCGCACCCAATCATTGCCAAAATTTTAAACTTTCGCGACCGGGAAACTATATTGCGGTACTCCAGAGAAGGTGGAGAAATCAAGAGGAAAGACTCGACAATAGTCATGTACCCAGATTATACCCCCACAGTGCAACGAGCAAGGAACTCCCAATAAAAGCACAATTACGAAAGCTCAACCTAAAATACATGTTGCTCTACCCGTCGCGCCTCAAAATTCTGTACAAAGGAAGAGCGATATTTCTGGAGACCCCAGCCGCAGCAAACATGTGGCTCGAACATAATAACCTGGCTGATGGGAAGGAGGAACCACCACGGTCAGACTTTGGCTGACTACGCACCCGACTACGCAAGAAGAGCAAAGCGATTCCCCCACTCGAATACAGACAGCAGACAATTATACTACAATTGAGTCCTACTGTGATGTAAGCCAGATCAGATAGGAGCTCGGAGGACCACGTGAAATAAAAGAAAGGCGACCCACCCAAACGGAATCTGTGCAGGCAATCCACCTACACACTACCTGATCCGGAAGGCCAGGAGTGGCCTGGAAGGCTCGGAACCCCCTGAGCGCTGCAAGTTGAAAGCAACTGCTAGGGGCAGTTTGTGTTTTTTTTTTGTTAGTTTTCCCCATTCACACAATGGGAGTTCCTCAAGTTAAAAAGTCTCCAACAGGTGTAACAGGTGGTGCCGGGGAGGACGGGCACGGAGGGAAGAGGCCAAAAAGGGGGGAGGGAACGGAAGAGGTTGACGGTTGCTGGACTGAAGCAGCGGAAATCCCATTAACCCACCATGGCAACTAGAATAAAAATAATGACTTGGAACGTGATGGGCTTGGGAATTTACCTACACCGGAACAGAATCAAGTCCTACTTGAACAGAAAGGGAGTGCAAATAGCACTGTAGCAGGAGACACATTGCACGGCGGACTCTCTGGCCAAATTAGGCGAGCATTGGGGAGGACAAGGAATTGGAACCACCTACTCCAAATATGCCAGAGTATAATACACCTGGATTCACCCCAACTCCCATTCCATTTTATTAAGTCCGAGATAGATCCGGAGTGCAGGTTTGCGATACTGTGGGGCCGACTAGAACAGGAAGAGGTATGTATAGGGAACTCCTATTGTCGGAATTGAAACAATATTATGCCTCCTATCGCAACAATTGTATGAGTATTGGCCTACGCCAAGTTATCTAAACATCATATGCGAACAAACTCCACGGCAAGGTCTTGACCTTAGAGAAAGTAATGTAAGTCGCCATCTTGGACTAAACCGCCATTTTAGGTTCTCTTGTTATATGGAAGTCACCCTGAACATCAAAATGGAGGCCGAATGACATTCTGAGCAAGATTCTGGTCGTTGTGACCTCTGTACACATGAATAATTAATATGCCTGCAGGCCACTTGTCAGGGTCGCGAACTGAGACCTTGTCCTACCGTTGACCTATATGTAAATGTACAACTATATCAGTGAAACTAATCAAAATGCATATATTAAAGGATTGACCAGGCAAGGAACCCATCATAGGCCCGGCTCACAGAATGGTTAACCCGCGAGAGGGTTGGCCAAGGGCTGGACAAACCGTATAAAAGACCCAAGTATTCCAATGTGCGGTCTCTCTCACTAACGCATTGAACTCTCGTTGAAGTTCGTTATGTTACTCTGAGAGTCGAATAGCTATCCGTTTGTCAATTGACTTTGGTAACTGTTGTAGCTTTTAAATAAAGCACTTGTATGTTCTTTGTAACTTGTGTTGGTGTGTTTCTTTTTGAGCTTCCCGGCCTCATATTATTTCTCGGTTTCCACACTATCTTCCCAACACTAATATTCCGGCACATCTGAACTCAATGTATCCCAAAATCGCTCCCATACGGGCACGGCATCTTTTTTTGAGTAGCCCAATCCCTAATAATAGACGGACTAGATCTTGCTGACACATGGAGGGAGCAGCACCCCAACGCCCGAGGATACTCTTACTTCTCCTGCCCACATGACCTTCATACGAGGTTAGATTATGTTTTCATTAGCAAAGAACACCTGTCACAAATAGACAGTGCACAATACCTAGGGAGAACCATCTCAGACCACTCGCCACTTCTAGTGGAATGGAACCACGCTGGCCCTAGACCCTCTATCCCTATGTGGAGAATGCCGATTGACGCCCTGGGTGATCTGGCATTCAGGGAGGAGCTGCACGACTTTATAGGAGGTAAATACTGGAAGTGTCGCCCACCTGAGCACGATGTGGGACACCCTAAAAGTAGTGATAAAGGTTGAAACTATAACAAAAGCGGGAGGTATCAGAAAACAGCTGCGAGGCGAACTAGACCAGTGGGAGCAAGAGATTGAGCGATTTGAGGCCACCCCGGTGAACACCAACCAGAGAGAGGACAGCCTCAAAGCATTTAGAGTTAAATGCACATCGGCATGGGACAGACTAGCTAAATTTGACTACACCACCAAGACTAACAGAGCACACACAGAAGCAGACAGGCCAAGTAGAATGCTGGCCTGGCTGTGCAAGAAAGAACACCCCAGGCACGCAATCACCAAGATACAGGATGCAGAGCGCAATGAATTCCAAACACAACAAGGCATAAATGACGCCTTCAAGCGTTTTTATGAACACCTATACTCCCATAAGGACCAAGTTCCCCGAGACCAAATCACAGATATATTGGAGGAAATAGGACTCCCCAGACTAACCCCTGAACAGACTGAGGCCCTAGATGCAGACATCACGACCGAAGATATAACATAGGCGATTAAATCGCTGGCCAACTGCGAGACCCCTGGGACCAATGGGCTACCCGCTGAGTTTTATAAAGCGTACGAGACCTCCCTAACACCTTTATTACATGAGGTTTTTCAAGAAGCATATGAGAGAGGGATATTGCCCGACAGCATGAGAGAGACCCTTTTGATCCCGATCATTAAACCTAACAAACCCGTCGACGAATTCGGCTCTTACCGGCCAATAGCCATGCTCAATTATGATGTGAAAATACTGACAACGATATTAGCGAAGAGGTTGGCTAGAATCATAGGGGAGATCGTGCACATGGATCAGTGTGGCTTCATACCGAGCCGGAACACGACCATGAACTTACGCAGATTACAACAGGTTATAAACCAAACTGAGGCTAGCACGGAGGCATGTGCACTGCTATCCCTTGATGCCATTAAGGCGTTCGATTCTATATATTGGGAATGGCTCGTAGTGGTTCTAGAAGGTTTCGGCTTTGGCCCGGGGTTCATTAGGTGTATCAAGATACTTTACACAAAACCCAGGGCTAGGGTAAAAACCGGAAAGTATGTATCCGAGGTCTGGGACATATGCAGGGGCACTAGGCAGGGATGTCCACTATCCCCCATGCTTTATGTGCTAGGACTGGAACCTATTGCCATCTATTTTCGGAAACAATTCTTCGATGCTGGGATACGCCTGGGGGGAGTGGACCACATCATCTCACTTTATGCAGACGATGTGCTGCTATATGTTACGGACCCACACAATAACGTGCCCACAATGCTAGACGTCTTAGACAACTTTGCAAAGGTCTCAGGCATACAATTTAGCAGGGCGAAGTCCTGCCTCTTCCCTCTGGCTGGCCTCAAAAGCAAGAATATTGTAGAACTTCCTTCTGTGGGGATACAGTGGGAGGTCACCTCGTTTAAATACCTGGGAATACACATAATGCACACCCCCGCACTGATGCACGAACACAACACAAAATCAGCAATCCCCGTCTTAAGAAAATCCATGAACTTCTGGGCAAAACTTCCCCTGTCTATGATGGGCAGAGCCTCAATAATTAAAATGATTGTCCTCCCTATGTTCCTGTACAGGTTCCAAAATGTACATTACTACATCAATGGTTCCTTTGATGCTAGAAGTGCTAGAAGTGATACTCCATGATTTCCTATGGGGGGAAAAGGAAAACGCAAGATAGCACTCACCACCTTGGTCCTGCCGCATAGCCAGGGGGGAATTCAACTCCCAAACGTCGAGAAATATTTGGCAGCGCAACTCAGTTTTGTGACCAAGTGGCTGGCAGACGACACCACATCTGAGACGCCCCTGCTACAACCCTTGGTCTCCCCAATCCATCTGAAGGAACTTATTTGGGCCCCCTTCTTGGCTGCCCTAGGGCGAAAAGCATGGCACAGAGCAGAGGCACTCGCCCACGCAAAGCATCACTACTCCCCAGACATACCAATGATCTCGGACCTTTGCAGATCCGACATGGACCTGCAACATCTCAGACGCTGGGAAGAAAAAGGGATATATACGTGGGGGAGACCTATACGACGATGGCACCTTTAAGGAATTTGAAACACTACAGGAGGAAGCCGGAATCCACACGGGCCAGTTTCTGTGGTATCAAAGGATACGGACTACAGCACGAAACAAATGGACAACATGGCCGGAGGAACCGGAATCAAACCCTCTGATCACACTATTGTACAGCTTGGGTGAGGGATGGAGACCAGTGTCCCAGATCTATGGCCACTTGAGTGACACGCCCAACCCACGAAGTGCCGATCTGAAAAGAAGATGGGAAACGGACATGGGCCGGGAAATGTCTGATGGAGAATGGGAGAGGGCTCTAGCGTACCCTAAAGCAGTCTCCAGAAACCACAGATTTAGACAAATACAACTGAACGTGTTATATTTAACCCCATCCAGGCTGGCGAAATTCACTGTCTGCATCTGGTGCGGAGAGAATAAGGCAGACTTGATTCACATGTTCTGGTCGTGCACCAAAACACAGTCCCTGTGGGCCACCGTACAGCTGACAAGTGAAAAAGCAGGGTTGACTAGGTACAAGTGGACCCCAGACGAATGCCTTCTGGGAACGTACCCCAGGCCGGCCAAACTTAAACACCTGGCCAAATTAATGGACATCATGTGCATACTGGCAAAAAGGACAATTGCAATGTCCTGGAAAAAAACTGCAGGACCCCAACAAAAGGTATGGCACAGAGAATTGGAACGTTGGGTATAAGCTGAAACAAAGGCATGGGAAGACAGTGCTGCCAGGTCCACGGACGCCTCGAGCATGACCCTAATGGCCTGGAAAGAACTCACAGGATCCTTGTTTCCCCCCTCGGATGACAAGCCCCCATGAACAAGAACAAACCTATGGAAAACGGATTCACAACCAACATCACAGGACCCCGAGAGCAACTAGCCACAACTTCACTGGGTCCTTACAAGCTCAAGTCCCCTCTCCACCCTCCCCCCGGCTTGCCCAACCCCCTCTGAACCGACAGACTGCCCTGCCAGGATGGAAGGAGCACTTGGAGACAGTTAAAGTTGAATTGTTAAATGTTAATGTTTTATTACGAAATGTTTATTATCCATAAATGCCGATAAATACATTTAAAAATAAAATAGATGATTTGCCAATGTCCTTCAGCTCGTCAATTTGGGTTTTGAGGTTAATCAAGGCTGTTCAGTACCATGAAGGGGACGGAAGCCGGATTGACGTGAGCCTAGTAAGTTGTTAGTTTCTAAGTAGTCCTGAATTTGCAGGTAGGCTACTCTGTCAATAATTTGAAGTATGAATGGGACGGTGGTAATAGGTCTGTAGTTTGTTGATATTGCGGGGTCAAGTGTTTGTTTTTTTAGCAAGGGAAGCACCCAAGATTGTTTAAGCTTGTTAGGTACTAGGTTGGACTTAAAGGATGCATTGATGAGCTTAGAGATGAAAGGCGCTAAATCTCTCGCTGCATCTTTTATAATTTGAGCAGAGCAATTGTCTCCTTTACAGTTAGATGGCTTTAGAGAGAGTATGATTTTTTCTGTCTCTAATATGGTTATTTGTTTGAAGCTAAAGGGATGGGGGGTATTGTTAGGCTGGTTTAGTGGGAGCTGTGGCTGGGGTGTAGGTTCCGTCGGCAGGAGTAGGGAAGCTTTTTTATTGGCAATTTTAGTTTGGAGCAAGCTAATTTTTCCCGCCAGTGCATTTTGTATATAAGTGCACCAGAGCTTATTTTTAGGAATGTTATCAGTCAGGGGTATGGGTGATTCCATTTCACGGAGGATGGAGAATAGTTCCTTGGTATCTGATTTGGCCTTAGATATTCTGTCATTAAAGGTGTTCTTTTTAGTGCTTATGATCTCCTGTTTGTACTGTTTGGCGAGAGTGGCTAATTTAATTTTGTTCTCCTCGGTGGGCGAATGTCGCCAAATTGACTGCAACTTTCTTTTTTGAGTTCTAAGGTCTTTCAACTGTGGTGTGAACCAGTTGTTCAGATGAGAAAGGTGTTTGCTCTTGCGGATTTTGGTGGGGGCAATCAAGTCAAGTGCCTTAATCATCATACTATTGTAGGCTTCCACAAGTGATGTCGGGTCTGTGATATTGTCTAAGTTGTCAGGAGTGGGGAGGATGTGAGGTACGAGTTGTTCTGATGTGATGTCTTTTTTACATCTGGTAGGGAGTGGTGGGGCCATGAGTATTGGTTTAGGTCGGATAAGGTCAATTGAGGCAGAGAATACAATTAAGTAGTGGTCAGTCCGAGATTGCTGCATTATGTTGGTGATGCTAATGTTGCAATTCCGATCGGCAACCCAGTCTAGGGTCCTGCCTTTAGAGTGAGTAGGGGTGGTAACTTTTTGTGTCAGACCATAATCCTTCAATAATGAAGCAACAGAAGAGGCATGTTTGTCATTACAGTCATTAAATCCAAGGTTAAAGTCTCCCAGTAGTAGGATTTGAGCGTGGTCTTTTGTGTTATTAGTTAGGATACTAGTTAAGTCCTCTTCGAAGGATCCTAGTGGTCTGTAGATGACATATATGGTGAGAGTACGGTTACAAGAAAGGTGGAGTTTAGCAGTAAGGAGTTCACATGATTGAAATAGTAAGGTAGTAGCTAGTCTGATAGGTAAGGTGGATTTGTGGATGATGGCTAGGCCACCTCCTTTGATATTAGGTCTGTCGACTCTTAGTAATTGGTAGCCATCAGGTATTGCTAGCATGATGGCGGGGCCAGCCGCCTCATGAAGCCAGGTTTCGGTTATGATTAATAGGTCTAGGTTCTCATTAGTTAGGGTATCGGAGATCTCTGTAGCGTGGGCTACAATGGATCTAGCATCGATGAGTGACCCAGTTAGTGATAAGGTGCTAGTTGGCATGGTGGTGGGAGGTTGTTTATTTTTAGTTAGAGTGACTCTTTGTGATGGTGAGTGGTTAGTTGCTGTGGAGACAGGGAGCAAAGGGGTGGACTTAAGGTGTTGTGAGTGTTTGTTTGCTAGATCGATATAGCCTCTATAGGTGTGGTAAGATGATGGTTCATGGAGACAGGACAGTCTTGCCCTCAGTCTCATGTTTCTATCCTTAGGAGGGTATGAGGCAGCGGATGCAAGTGCCATGGTAGTGAGGAGGCTCAGTACGAGTTGTAATGTTTGGTATTGCGAGATTTTCATTATGGTCATGGGCAGGGAGGTGCTGGTGATTGGTGAATCCAAGTTCGGGCTATAGGTGTGGACTGGTACCGTGTGCAAGGCATGTAGCTATATTTTAGTTATGGCGATTCGGTAATAGGGAAGTCTGAGCACTATACTTAGAAATGCAGTGAGCCAGTAGACAAAAGCAATTATAGCAGCAGGGACAAGCAGGATTTGAAAATCACATTCTGACAAATGCAGTGAACCAGTAGTCAATAGTGATTATAGCAGCAGGGTCCGGTAGGATTAGAAATCCTAGTGGGGGCCAAGACACCTTAATCCCGATAGGTGGGAACCGATGCAGCATTAATGAGATATGGTGTAAAAGCGCATGCAGGCAAATCAGGAAGATATCAGTGATACAGATAAGCACCGCCAGCACTAATCAGTATGCTCGCACACGTGCTGCGTACCACTTAACATAGATAAAGTGCCGACATGATGGCCATAAATGCCTAGCGACATCGTGATGTGGAAACAATACAGATTTCTTAGCGTGATGTTTGGGTGGTTGTTCCAATCCCTCCTTAGGAATGGGGAGACAGGATGGACATGACAACGGGCCATTAAAGGTAGGACAGAACGTGGCAGCAGATGTTCAATTGAGTACTTATTGGGCACAGGGTAGTGCGAGGGTAGAATCGGTAACTGAACACTTAAAGTTCGAAGCAGGGGTTAATGCAGGTAGGTTTAGTGATGCTGAAGTGCTTTCGAGGCTTCGGTCCGGGAGCATGACAAAGAGTGACCCCTACCCAAGTAAGGTCCTCTCACCAACTTCTGCTCTCCACTTGCAGCTTCTTATCCCTTTGCCAAACCTCCCTTCCATTCCTTTCCTTCTGTGGCATTTCTTAGAACAACAGGAAACATGCAACACAACCAGAAAGGGGGTGGGGGAGTGGAGATGAAAAGGCTCTTTTCAGAGCCACCTTGCACTGTTTAAAAATAGAATTTCAATAAAAGCATGCAGGTGGTCCCGCAGCCTATAACCCCCGCAAGGGTGGTGAACAACGGGCGGCGCAACTCCGTCATAAACATTGTACGCATTCCCAAAACAAAGTGGTGGCTCTGAAAAGAGCCTTTTTGTGCTGTTTGTGTTTGTAAGGTTAGAAGCAGTGAATACCCACAGGGGAAATGCTTGCTGAACTTGCAGTAAGTGCTGCACTGCATTTTGGATATTACGCAGAAACAGCTCATTGCCAGCATCAATCAGATGAACTCCATCTGAACGAAAAGTGTTGCTACTTTGAAATGTAATCTTATCATTGTAGAAGGAGAACATGATAATGTCTCACAAAAAGGCGCAAACAGCCTTGTTCACATTGCGCCACACTTTTTCTATTTGTGACCCACATGAGGAAGAACGCAGCCATATCTGTCTCTGGGCAATGCGCGAAAAAATTATGTGCGACTTTGGAAACATTGCCATGAGTTGGAAAAATGTCTCCTTCATCGCAAACTGCAGTGAGATGCCGCTAACATGTCCTAAACTGTTCCCTCAACAATGAGCAATAATAATGTCTGGATGGGGCGTGGCTAAATGGCCGTGAGCTAGGACGTGTTTACCGAAGGCTCCTGCTGATCTGACGTTGATCCGTATGATAAAGGGGTGATCTATGGGGATTGCAAGCAATGTCTTCGAAGCAACTGATGGCGGAAGTGAGCGAGCTTGCTCCGGTATGAAGAGTGTGGAAATACGACATCAAGAAGCAGAGTTCGGATCCAGAGAAGTTTGCGGAAACACAAGAACAAAGGAAAATATAATGGCGCCCGCATGGGACCTGCACTAAGGTTTGGTATTAGAAAGAGCTGTGGACAGATATCGGAGCCCTGCCCTTCATGAGAAACTGATCCTCTGCACTGCGTACCAAAGACAGCAGCAGCACCCGTGGGGATACATTGCACCCGGAGGAGGAGCGGAAGCCTCTCATCGAAGTACCACGTCAGATCCAGTGATACAATGTGGCACCCGTAGGAGGCAGAGATGGGTGAGCGGCCGTAGTGAACTGTAGCCCCCGGCAATGAACAGTGCCGCAATAAAGGAACGGACAACGAAGCCCACGGAAGGTGGACACGGGCGAGAGAAGTGCACTATCTAAAGTGACAATTATAGCAGTAGAAGCACTGCAGAAGATCAAAGACTGCACAACGTTAGGCAATGACTAGTTTAACAGTACAGCAGCTGATCAGCAAAGGAAATCGGCAGGAATATAAGTGAAAGACCACAGCCCTGTAATATTGGATAGAAACTGGATACATAGGGCAACAGCTGCACTGCAATGGAAATGCAGAAAACACCAAAATGAAAGACCACATGTACCAAGACATGAGGCCAAGAAGAGGTGCAGGTTACATAGTTTGCTGCTCTTTTTGGAGGCCATAATGATCAAATCTCTCTCTGTTTCCTTGATTTCCCCCTGAGCATACCAAGAATAAACAATACCTTAGTTTGCAAAATGCAATATTGAGCAAAAGCTGGCACGCAGAGTGGCGGTTACACTGTACAGCAAAGGAAGGGGTGACAGTGGCTCTACTGTTACTGCAAGAAACGGTCAACAGAGCTAAGACCATAGGTGGAGTGCAAGCGCTGAGAAGTGTGTACTGCGGTCATATACACAAGGCGGCGGTTGCTACCAGATTGCCGCATAGTACTGCGGACACTCTTGTTGCCACGTGTGGATCCCGGCAATGCCACATTGGGGCAAAGAACAGTTGTGTTCGCCCCCGGGAGGACACATTCTCAGCACTAGGCCACAGCGAGCGTGACAAGGACTGGTGGTAGGGCAGTTCCCCTGACTACCGGCCCCAGGCCTTCATAGCGGTTTGCTGAAACATAACCGCTCGCTCAGAAGGAAGGATCATTACCCTGGCCGGTGCATATGAGTGCTTGCCCCACCGGAGCACAATCACCCCGACGCATAGGCAGTCATCCGCGCGGGTTGTGGGCAACAAGGACCAAAAACTAACGGCGGAGGGCTGGAGATCCTATACGTAATGTTCTGGGGAATATAAACTAAGCGCCCTAAATCCAGGTGCAAAAATGTGGTGCTGAGAGCACAGAGCGCCTGATACGGAGCGGAGCTGGAGACTGGCGAACATCGGCAGGGAGCTGCCAGATAGAGCATGGACGTACTGGGGAGCAGGCACCCTGCTCTGGAGAAGTGACCGAGGAAAGGAGCAAAGCCCCTCTGTGCCACACAGCCCTCGTAGTACAAGAGGCTGAGAGCATAGTGAGAGGAAAGGAAAGACAGGCAGAGGAAGGAACTAAACAAGTGGAAGATGGTTACCGGTCATTTGGTCAAAAAAAAAAAGGTCGACAGGACAAATGGTCGACACAATTTGGTCGAAAGACAAATGGTCGAATTTTTTTATTTTCACTTTTTTTTTGGGGGGGTGGCCCCCCATCCCTCTTTTTTTGCTTAAAAACCCTTTTTTTCCTAAACGAAAACCTGAAAAATATGTATATAAATAAAAAAAAAAAATTCTACCATTTGTCTTTCGATCAAATTGTGTCGACCAATTTTCTGTCGACCAAATGACCGGACAGCGTGGAAGATGGCATCTAAGATGCCCAAAGCCAAGGGGAAACAATCAACCCTGGAGGAGTTCGCCAAATCGCCACCAGCAGTAGAAGAGGCTAGACCCAAGGGACAGCACATGCAACAAGATGAAACCACAGCCCGTAACGACAAACAGATACTGGGGAGCCCCCCGCGGCCAATCATCGCTAATTATACTGAATTATAGAGACAGAGAGAAGGTTTTGGAGCATTTTCGCAAAAAGGGAGGATGATCAGCAGATCATCAGCTACCATCACGGTGTACCCAGACTACACCCTCCTAGTGCAGAGACAGCGAATGAACTATGTGGCGGTCAAAAAGAGGCTGCAGGAGGCGGACTACAAATACATGTTACTGTATCCGGCAAAGATGAAAGTGCTCCATAAAAACAAGGCCTTTTTTTCGACTCACCAGAAGATGTGACGGCATGGCTGGACGAAAGAAACTGCCCAACAGGGTCAGGAGCCCAGGTGGAGCGAGAGAGGGAAGGAGAAGTGAAACGAAACCTCTGCAGAGCCATACGTGCAGACATATTGACTCCACGAAGATAAGTACGGCACATATACTGACCTTGGGACTAGATTTTAATTGAGCATCAGATCTGAACCCATGATCTATAATACATATGGACAATAGGTGGCTTGGGTTGTGGAAGGAATGCAGTACTTATGTAGGGGAAAGTATCACAACCTGTAGCTAAATGCAGGAATGGAGGTGACGTACCTTTACCCCCAGTAGGTAGATTAGTTAGGATATTAGTAGTGTAGTATCCCCCAGCTGGGTCCTGAGCATAGGCTAAGCCGCAGAAAGGGACTAGATGCGGGGTAGCCTGAGATCCATGGATGGAGCTGGGCAAATGTTTGGGGAGTTGGGGCAGGTGGGGATGGGAAGGATGGGAGGTGGGAGGGGAGTTGAGAGAAGGCAACAGTTGGGGTTGGGAAGGGTGGAGAAGGGGACCGGGAGGGGGGGAATGTTGGGGAGTCTGTAGTGAAGATAGTTAGGGAGCAAGCTCATATCCACGTAAAAGCATACATTGGGCGCAGGACAAAGGAGAGCGGAGATGGGACGGGATATGGATGACGATGGGAGACCTTAGAATAGTAACCTGGAACGTCAGGAGACACAACAGCTACCTAAAGAGGAACAAGGTCATGATGTACCTGAGGAGGCAGAAGATAGACATAGCCTTATTACAAGAAACCCACCTCACTAAAGAGAAACAGGAGATGATAAAAAAAAAAATGGGGGGGGACCACTGTTGGAGCAACGTATGCGCATATGCCAGGGGAGTAATCACCCGGGTCGCGCCACATGTACCCGTTCAGCTGCTGCAGGCCACGGTGGAGCCGGATGGGAGGATGGTGGTGATGCAGGGCATGTTAGAGAATAGAGAGCTGAGCATAATCAACACATACGCCCCAAACCAAGACACAGTGGCCTATTTCAAGACATTATACGGCAAAATCAGCCCCCACCTAGGAGGCGCGGTCATATGGGGAGGGGACTTTAACTGCACGCTAAATCCCGAAAATGGACAGATCAGACACAAAACTAGACAAACCTACTCCCGCTGCTAAAACCCTGCAGGCCCTGTTGGGAGATTTTCAGCTGGAAGACGTATGGAGGCAGCAACATCCGAACGATAGGCACTATTCACACTATGCAGCCCCACAAAAGCTATACACAAGACTGGACTACATGTTCGCCACTCCGGGAGATTGAGAGGTCAGAATATAAAGCAAGGATACTATCGGACCACTCCCCTTTGGTTCTAGCGTGGTTACACCAGCCCCCCAGAGCCAGGATCCCCAACGTGGAGGTTCAGAGCTGAAGCTCTGAGAGATAATGCATTCCGGGAGGACCCAAGGGAGGATATAACCAAATTCTTTGAAAATAACTATGTGGGAGGCTTTCAAGGTAGTAGTGAGGGCTTCAAGGGGGCATAACGCGAGAAATACAAGAGGTCAAAAAGAAAATAGAAGCAATCATGAAAGGAGGGGACACCTCACAGGAGGAAACAGACTATGAGCCAATTACAACAAGAATGTGGAGGGCTCTGGGAAAGACTATGCAACCTAAGTTATAAAAAATACATTGAAAGACAACATGCAGGGGGGGGACAAGCCGGGGAGGCCGCTAGCATGGCTACATAAGAACGAGACACCCAGATCAGCGTTTAGAGAGATAAGGGGAGAAACAGGCCTAATATGGGATACTCAGGAGAGCGTAAACGAGTGATTCCTTAAATTCTACCAACACTTATACGAGGACAGTGGGGAGATGGCAGAGCAGGAGATTCAGGAGACGTTGGAGGAGGAACAAGTTACTTACCTGTAACTGTTGTTCTCCAGCATGGGTCTGGCATGGATTCACATGCTCATGAATATTCCCCGTCGTCAGGCTGGGAATCCTCGGTAAAGAAAAAATCAGTATCAGTTTCGTTTCTGATCTGTCTTTCTTAGTAGTAACCAATCACTGATCTCTGGGTCATACTGCCCCCAGCCAATGACTGCCCTCTCCCTAAGCCCCGCCTCCGGCAGCCATCAGATTTGGTAGCACGCCAAGTGGCAGTATGACCAAGTTAAGAGCCGCAGAGGGGTAGGTGGGAGGGTTCGCATGTGAATCCATGCCAGACCCATGCTGGAGAACAACAGTTACAGGTAAGTAACTTGTTCCTTCTCGAGCATGGGGTCTGGCATGGATTCACATGCTCATGAAAAAAAATACATAGCAGTATACACATGCACAACCACGGGAGGTGGCAACAGGCTCAACATTAAGCAATACAACAACTCAACATTAAGCATCTCTTACCTCCTCACCAGGCTCACCTTAAGCGAACAGGTTGCGCAGCACTGCTTGGCCGACCCTGGACTCCTCCCTGGAGTCCCGATCGACGCAGTAGAATCTTGTGAAGGTGTGCGTCGACCTTCACGTAGCAGCCCTGCAGATGTCCAGCATGGGTACACCAGACAGGAACGCCGTGGTAGCAGCGATCGCTCTGGTCGAATGGGCTCTCGGACGGCCGGGCAGCGGTCGGTTTGCCAACCGGTGACAATGCATGATGCAGCCGGAGGTCCATCTGGAAATGGAAGTCTTCGAGAGAGCCTTCCCTTGATTCACAGACCCAAAGTTCATGAATAGCTGTGACGTCTTCCGAAAACTCTTTGTGCGGTCCACGTAGAACTTCAGCGCTCTGGCTACATCCAGCGAGTGCAAAGTCCTCTCGGCCGGCGTCGAAGGCGACGGGAAGAAAACTGGTAAAACCAAGGGCTCGTTGAGTTGGAAGTCCGACGGCACCTTGGGCATGAAGGAGGGGTGCGTCCTAAGCACTACCCTTGTGTCATAAAAAGTCAAGTATGGAGGCTTGCAAGATAGGGCCTGAATCTCTCCCACTAGTAGTGCAGAGGTGATGGCCACGAGGAACGCTGTCTTCCATGACAGGAACTTAAAGGGCGCCGAGTGCATAGGCTCGAATGGGGCTCCCATGAGCCTGGTCAGCACCGCATTAAGTTCCCACGCCGGGGCAGGAGCCTTCACCGGAGGGAATGAACGGAATAGTCCCTTCATAAATTCCTTTACCAGCCGATGAGACCACAAGGACGCCAGTCCCGTAGTCCTGGTATATCGGGAGATGGCAGCCAGATGTATTTTTATGGAGGCGTGAGCCAGTCCAGCTTTGGCCAGCGACAGTAAGTACGGCAGCACTTGAGGGGCCGTAATCCGCAGAGGGTTAATCTTCTCTGCACGGCACCAGACAGAGAACCTTTTCCATTTATGACCGTAACACTTGAGAGTTGAGGACGCCCTGGCCTTTGCAAGAACCTCTCTGCAATCAGCCGGGATATCGTACCCTCCAAACTCTAGCGCTGCAGGAGCCAGGCCTGCAAGTTCAGCGACTGTGGGTCGTGGTGTAGAATGGCGCCTCCTTCTCTGGAGAGAAGATCCGCGTCTGCCGGCAGCCTGACTGGTGGGGATGTTGACAAGTCCAGAAGGTCCGGGAACCAGATCTGCCTCGGCCACGCCGGTGCGACGAGGATCATCCTGTACCTGGACATCTTGAGCTGGCTGATGAGGCGGAGCAGCAACGGCAACGGAGGGAACGCGTATAGAAACAGGCCGTCCCAAGGGAACGAGAAAGCATCGGCCATGCTCCTTGGCTGTGGGAACCTGCTGGCGAACCTCTGGCACTTGGAGTTTGTCGCCGTCGCGAACAGGTCAATCTGGGGTTTGCCCCATCGTTGGAAGAGTCGATCCACTTGATCCTGGCGCAGTTCTCACTCGTGGCACGAGCGCAGCTCCCTGCTGAGTGAGTCGGCGATGGTGTTTTTTATTCCTGCCAGGTGGAAGGGAACCAGAAACATCCTCTTGGCGACGGCCCAGTGCCACAGATCCTGGGCCTCCTTGGATAGGGCTGGGGATCTGGTGCCTCCCTGCTTCCGTATGTAGAACATCGTGGTGGTGTGGTCGGTGAAGATCCTCCCCACCTTGTCCTTGAGGGATGGGAGGAATGACTTGAGCGCCCAGAACACTGCACGGAGCTCCAAGATGTTAATGTGAAGAGACCTCTCCTCCGGGAGCCAAAGGCCTCTTGCGTGGAGATCTCCGGTGTGGGCCCCCCAACCCTCCAGAGAGGCATCCGTAGTCACCGTCTCCTGAAACGCTGGCGTTTGAAAGTCCATGCCCGTCGTGAGGTGAGCCCAGGTGCCCCACCATAGGATCGCCCGACGGAACTCCTCGTCGAGGGGGATCCTGTCCTCGAAGCAGCCCCCCGCCTGAACCCAGCGGGCGTCAAGGAACTCCTGTAGCGGACGCATCCGGTCTGCAAAGGGGTACAAGGTAGATGCATGAGGACATCATCCCGAGAAGGGACTTGATGGACCTCACCCTGGCCACGTCCGTGGCTAACAATCGCCGTACCTTGCCCAGGATGGTTTTGGTTCTCTCCTCTGAAGGGGAGGCCAATTGCTCCACTGTATCAAGCTTACCCCCAAAAACAGTACTACTTGTGACGGAACCAGGTGGGATTTGGGGTAGTTGATGGAGAACCCCAGCTCCGTGAGCAACCGGACGGTCCTCGCCGTATGATCGACGGCGAGTTCCCTTGACCTTGCCCGGATTAGCCAGTCGTCCAGGTAGGGGTAGACGTGGATCCCCTGCAGGCGCAGCCGCGCCGCCACTGGTGCCAGGCACTTGGTGAAACCCTGGGTGCCGACTTTAATCCGAACGGTAGGGCTCTGAATTGGTAGTGGCATCCTTGAACCACGAACCTGAGGAACTTCCTGTGCCTTTCTAGAATGGGGATGTGGAAGTAGGCATCCTCCAGGTCCAGCGAGGATAGGAAGTCGCCTTCCTCCAGCTGTCCCAGTACGTGCTGGAGGGTGACCATCCTGAATTTCTGCGCCTTGATGTATTTGTTTAACCGACGCAGGTCTAGGATGAGGCGCCAACCGTCCTGACGAGGAAGTACCTTGAGTACACTCCGGAGCCCGGGAGCCTCCTGGGGACGAGCTCGATGGCACCTTTCTCGAGCATCGCCTTTACCTCCAACAGCAGTTGAGGGACGTGATTCTCCCTCCTGGCCACGGGAGGAATGCGAGGGCACTTCTTTAGGAATTCTAGTGAGTGCCTGTTGGCCAGGGTGTCCAACACCCAACGATCGGTGGAGATGGACTCCCACACCCTGACGAACTTAGTCAGTCGGCCTCCCACTGGGGTGCTTCGGTGGGGGCCCGGCCGGGTCAGTCTTGCTTGGACGCGGCCTTGCCGCCTTGGCCTCCTTGGCGACGATGGCAGGAACCCCCTTGCTTGCCGCGACCTCTGTAGGCCTCCTGGGAAGAGGAGCGGGCCACCTGGCGGTAGGAGGAGGAACCACCGCTGGATCCTTTGGAGGCACCCTGTCTGCCTCCAGCGCTCCGAAAGGGCCGTCGCTGCTGAAGCACTCCAAGGGCCCGGGCCGTCTCCGAGTCGGTCTTGATGGCCTGTAGAGACTCATCCACCGCCTTACCAAAGAGGTTGTTGCCGTCGAACGGCATGTCCAACACTCTGGTCTGGACGTCCTGGCGAAAGTCTGTTGCCTTGAGCCATCCTCGTCGTCGGAGGCAAACTCTGTTGCCCAGTTGGCGAAATCCGGTATCGGCAATGTCCGTTGCCACCGTAATGGCGTGATCCGATGCCACCTCGCCCTCCTGCAGAATTTCTAGGGCCTCTTCCCTTTTGCCATCAGGCAGGAAATCTAGCAGGGGAGCTATCTTGAACCAGAGCGAGCTCCCTGTCGTAGCGGGCCACGATCGCTAAGGCATTGGCCGCCTTAATCGTCGTCGCCGCCGACGAGATGACCCGTTGTCCCATAGAGTCCAACTTCTTGCCCTCGCTGTCCGGCGGGGAAGTGGAAGTTGAAGACACCGCGCCCGCTGCCTTCTTCTTAGCCGCTGCCGAGACGACCGAGTCCGGCGTGGGCTGAGCCCTGAGACACAAGGGGGTGGCATCAGGGACTCGGTACTTCTTCTCGTACCTGTCCCTCTTGGCGGGTGTCGTGGCAGGGTTCTTGAGGACGGCAAGCCCCTCGTCCCAGATGTCGTTGAGTAAAGGCACCGCGAGGACCGTCTTCCTCTTAGCCTCTCGTCGTTGGTACAGAAACCCCTCCTTTTTCTGTTCTTCAGGGCAGAGCTGGATCCGATGCCCTGGTTATCATGGCGTGGAAAGAGCCAACCTCGTCGGCTGGGGATGCCCGCTGGGGGGGGTGGCGACGGGAGGTCTGCTGTGTCATCGCCGCCGTCGTCGTCCGTCCCCGTATCCGTATCCTCTCCCGGCGACGGGGATGAGGGGTCCACCGTCCTCACGGGCACGAAGGGCGGAGAGCGGTGGACTCTTCTCCGCTTGTTCGGAGGGTTTCCCGACGGGCCTGGTTCTGGATCCTCCGTCGGGGTCCGTGGTAATCTCGTCCTTATCTCGGTACATAAGGATTGGATTGCCAACAAAATGGCCACCGACCTATCCTGGGGCTCGGGCAATTGCTGCGACGGATGGGAATGCCGTTCCACTGGGCCCTGTTCGTCCTCCTCGTCGTTATCTTCGATCACGTCAGCAGGGACCGTCCCCTGGGATCGAACCTTCTCGAACCTCTCATTGAGGTTTATGAACCTCTCGTTGAGGCCTATGGACCTTTCGTTGAGGCCCCTCTCGGTCTCCACCAGTTCCTCCTCAGAGGCTGATTCCGAGTCTGTAGCGGCCACCGGCCCCCCCTCTTTTTCAGCCGGGGGCTTCACGGGGGTCTTAGCAGTGGGCTGGAAAGAGGATTCCCTCCGCGGCGGCAGGGATACTCTGGGCCCAGAGGCCGTTTCCATTGGCGTAGTCTCAGCCGGCTCCGCCAGGGTCGCAGAGACCACTGCGGTAGAGGCCTTAGCTGGGTGGATCAAGGCCCTCACCACCTTAGGTGCGTCCTGGGCCTTCGCCTTAAGGGGAGGGTCAACGCCTCGCTCCCCCTTCGAGATCGACCGGGTCCGCTCCAGCGGCCTACCCGGGTTCTCGGACTTCCTCTTCCCCGAACCAGAACGCTGGCTCGTGGTCGACCGTGCCGGGGAAGTAGCGCCCTGCTTGGCAACCGAAGAGCCCGACCTTTCGGCACTCCCGGAGCCTGCGGACTCGTGGTGCTTGGCCTTCTGTTGGGCCCCCGTCGCCGGGGCGCCCTCAAAGGACTTAGAAGCCCGCTCAACCTTCTTCTTCGCCTTCTCACTTGCTGTGCCCTTCTCCAGCCAGGAGGCGAGGCGGGAACGACGATCTTGTTTGGTCCGTTCCGAAAGGTTCTTGCAGAACGCACAGTCCTTCTCCACGTGCGTCTTGTCCCCATGGAGGCAGTAGAGACATCGCAAATGCTCGTCCTCCTTGAAAACGTTATATAATCTGCATCCAGGGCAGTTCCTGAACAGCTTGGATCTGGGCGTCGAGCTTCCTTTGTCCTTTGCCATGTCTGTTGAGGTAGGCCGCAGATCTTCCGGAATCCTCCAAGAAGTGTAAACTCGACGAAAACTTCACCCTTGAGGGGCGTAGAATTCCGAAACGGGTCCCCGTTATCGGAAGTAGAAACGGTGGAGCTTGATGCTCGATTAAACCTAAAAAATGAGAAAATCTCCCGAAAAAGAGTGAAAACGCAGTAAAACGCAGTAAAAAACTAGCGAGCTAAACACGAGGACTCCCAACACTTGAGCGTGCGGTAAAAATCTGAGTATGGCTGCCGGAGGCGGGGCTTAGGGAGAGGGCAGTCATTGGCTGGGGGCAGTATGACCCAGAGATCAGTGATTGGTTACTACTAAGAAAGACAGATCAGAAACGAAACTGATACTGATTTTTTCTTTACCGAGGATTCCCAGCCTGACGACGGGGAATATTCATGAGCATGTGAAGCCATGCCAGACGCCATGCTGGAGAATATAGGGTTACCTAAATTGGGCATAGAGATAGGGAGAACCTAGATGCCCCAATTATGAACTAGAGACAGTGGTCAAACACCTGCCCACCAGCAAAGCCCCTGGGGCAGACAGGCTCCCTAGTGAATTCTATAAAACACACAGGCAGGAGGTGCTCCCAACGCTACTAGCAATGCTAAATGAGACCTTCGAGAAAGGGAGACTGCCAGAATCCCAGAGAGAGGCGATAATCATTCCACTCCTGAAACCCAATAAGCCAAGCACAGACTGTGGGTCATACAGACCGCTATCCATGTTACACCAGGACAGTAAAATCCTTACAGCGGTGCTGGCGAACAGACTTAAACGGGTAATTATTAACTGATACACCACGACCAGACTGGATATGTCCCAGGTAGGAGTATATCTGATAACCTTAGAAAGCTCCACCACATCATAGAACAGGTGGAAGGCGACCCATGTGAAATAGCAATAGTCTCACTAGACGCAGTGAAAGCCTTCGACTCTGTAAGATGGCCCTGGATGATGGCGGTTTTGAAGGAATATGGAATGGGACCCGGGTACCGAAGGTGGGTGAAACTGGTGTATCCCCATTGGCCAGAGTCAAAAACGGGAGCGATCATTTCAGACAAATGGCAACTCAGCAGAGGCACTAGACAGAGCTGCCCATGGTCCCCGATGCTGTACATCCTAGCATTAGAACCTCTAGTGATCTATCTAAGGCAACAATATGAAGAGATCGGGGTCCCCACTAAGGGGGGACCGCACTTAATATCATTGTACGCAGACAATGTTCTGCTGTATTTGGAGGTGATGGAGCGTTATGCGACACTCTCCGGCATAGCGGTTAACCCCAAAAAATCGTGCATGTTTCCCTTAGAAAGATACAAAGGAGCCCTACAGGAAAACTTACCTATACTGCAGATAGCCTGGGAGACCAGAACGTTTAGATAGCTGGGGATCAACATATATCACACGATAGAAGATGAACACAAGCATAACACCGAGAAAGTGGTAGAAAACATCAAAAACAGCATGGGGTTCTGGGCGAAGCTCACCTTAGCCATGGTGGGGAGGCGGATTTGCTGAAGATGGTGGTCTTGCCCAGGCTATTACACTTTTTTGTAACCATCCCACACATGCTGCCCAGACGTTTTTTTATGAAACTTCAGAGTCTATGCAGAGGCTTTCTTTGGCACAACAACAGAAACAGAATTGCTTAATGGAAATTACAGAACACGTATGACCGAGGGGGCATAAACTTGCCAAACTTTGAGATATACCACTTGGCCGGGCAACTACAATATGTTGCCAGGTGGCTGTCGGAAGACACAACGGCAGAATCAAGACTGCTAAGGGATGAATGTGACCCGTATTTTTTGAAAGAACTGATTTGGCTACCCAAATCAGAGCTAAAAGGGCAATTGAGATTGCTGGAACTAGGCTGGAAGACATGGCACAAGGCATGCCGGGTTATGGGCAACCCATTCCATGCTCCCCGCAGGCACCACTTGAGACGCTGCGCGTGGTGGATGAGCAACTAAGAAAGGAGATTCGTAAACATTGGGAGCCGGTAGGCATAGTAACTCTGGGAGACATATGGCAAGAAGGCAAGGCATTGGATTTCCAAATGATAGTTGATGAAACTGGGTTACACCAGGGGCAATACATCACCTATACCAGAGTGGTCAATCGGGTGAAGGGGACATGGTCCGAAATAGTGCTAGCAGAACAACCTGACATGGCTAAAGAAACGATATACAATATCTCGGAAGGAGGGCATGAGGTATCCCGGATCTACGAACTGGTGATGTCTAGAGTGGGTAAGGAGGTGTCCCAGCTGAGACTGGATTGGGAGGAGGATGCGGGAATACCCATGCTAAGACGGGCTATGGGAAAGGGCCCAGAGATACCACAAAAAGGTGTCCAGAAATGCAAAGCTGCAACAGATCCAGCTGTACATAACCCATAGGGCATACATGACCCCAACGAAGATCACCAGATTTGGTGGCACAGAAATACAAACATGCCCCAAGTGTGGGGAGGTGGATGCGGGGATGATTCATATGTTCTGGGCATGCTCGGAGGTGGGAAAATTCTGGGGGGGAAGTTAACCTACGTCAAACTGAGAAGGGAATTAAGCTAGATGTAGAATCTGTGTGGGCATGCATGGTAGGGGATTCACCAGACCACGCAACTTGAAACGTGAGCAATCTGAAGGACCTGGCCTACATTCTGGCTAAACGGAAAATTGCCATGAGCTGGAAAACAAGCCACAGACCCAGAATAGAGGTATGGTGGCATGATCTCTTGAAATGGGCTGATGCCGAAACAGTAGTATGGTATGAGGCAGCCAGCAGAGGGGAGGAAAACAAAGTGGGACCTCTGATAGCATGGAAACAACTAGTGACCACATTGTCGGGATCCACCCAAATCAGCTCAAGCGAACATGATATGCCCAAGGGCAGTGAAGGGGAAGAACCCCCTGAGACATGATACTTGGAGGAATTATGGAGGAAGCTTGAGTTAAGGGGGGAGGGAGGAGGATGGCAGTAATTAAGATATGTAATTTGTATGCTAAGAGGTTTGAAACCAAAAGTGTCGGGATAGGGTTTTTTTATTTGTGTGTTGTAAAGACTAATAAAATTTAAAAAAAAAAATAATAATAGTGTCTGGATGATCGAGCGTCGCCAAACTGGCACGAGGACCCACATGCAGCCACTTCAACCCACGTATTCCGTACCAGTGGACATCAACATTATAGAACCCAAGGTGTGCAGCCAGTGCACAGTGTTTGGCGTAAACCTTTAACCAATGTATCCAAGAGTCGCCAAAAGCCATATAGTCCGCCTATTACACAGCACATCCATGCCCAAAGCCATGTGCAGTCCTATTTGCAAATACACCTTCTCGAACAATCTGTTATTACATACCACACCCAGGAAATCTTATTGACCAATCCCAACTCCTGCACAGTCCCATTTCCATGCCAGCCACCCTGAAAAGACCCGAATGTAGCACGTGAGCACCTCCAAATGCCGCAGCTTTTACAAACATATTGCCCTGTGTGGGTGGGTGCACAAACACATTGGAACCCGGATAGAGTGCCCCCTCTTTGTTGGTAGTTGTGAAAAGTGTTTTTTTTTGTAAAGCGATGTGTAAAGAAACACCTTTTTGTTAGGTATTTGTTGGGGATTGCTCTCTGCTTTTCCTCCTTACATTATTGCACAAGCTTCTGCAAACTACATTTTACATTGTGGAACACAGGACTCATTTCAATAGGGGGATGAAAAAAAGCTCCACTGACAAATGTCACATTAGAAGCACTAAGGGTCTCAGGGGCACAGAAGAACATCCCAGCATGAAACAGGAAAGCAGACATACACCTGATTCGACGATCCGTAGTCCCTTTTCCATGGCAAGCATATTAAGAAGGACAGCATGTAGCATGTGCGCTTTCCCAACTACCGCGAGGGCCGCGCCCCAGTCAAACAGGGGCAGTCCTCCTTCCCTTTCCAGTAGTCGTTTTCCAGTACTCCCTCATTGGCTACTGTTAAACGGTCACACACGCGTCCACCAATTACATCCAAGATTTCTGCATCTAACGCATCATCTCTGTCGAACAGTCCATACTAACCGTTAAACACGCAGAGTGTCCTGTAAATAAAAAGCACCTGCAAAAAGTACTGTAAAATGATCTACAAGTTCTGCATCCACATTTGACATCGCCCCCCATCACCACGCCCTGCAGGTATCACTACTTTTTGTACAGTACATTTGCAACTGTGGTATAAATCCGTTGCAACAGGTTACCTGGCACTGAATCTCCATAACGTACTGAAAATGCATACTATTATTTCTCCCATCACCCACCATGAAATGGCTCTTAAAGGGGTAGGTGTTGGCAAAGTTGCCATTTGCCCATAGCAACCACTGTTATATGCAATTGGTTACTCTGTTCTTTCGTTCCATCAATTTTTTACGATAATTTCCCCCATTAACGCACCTCCTATGAAATTTGTAAAAATCGCACAGAAAAGGATCAGCCAGCGTATCACACCAAACTAAGCCAAGTGCATACATTGCATGCATAACAGTTTTCTGCCACTTACCTTTCACACTTTATAGATTGCAACATTACTTAAAAAAGAGAAAAATGTATGTGTGCATTGACAACAGTACCATTCATGAATGCACATAAGGAAATTAAAGAACGTAAACAATGGCTCCACTCATGTAGCAATCATGGTGTCCAGTCAACTCGTCGAAAAAAAACTGGTCGACTGCAATTTGGTCGACGCAATTTGGTCGAAAACCATTTCGTCGAAAACATTTTTTTATTTATATATTTCTTTTTTGGGTTTTCGTTTTGTTAAAAAATGGGTTTTTAGAGAAAAAAAGGGGGTTGGGGGGGGACCCCCCCCAAAAAAAAAAAAAAAAGGGTTAAAATAGAAAAAAAAAAATTTCGACGAAATGGTTTTCGACCAATTTGATTCGACCATTTGTCTGGTCAACCAATTTTTTTCGACGAATTGACTGGCAACCAGCAATCATATATATGTAGAAAAGTATATGCAAATGCACACACAAAAACATTTTGCTTTTCAATTTGTACATCTTACCAAACTTTTTGTCGTCCTTCCACAATGAGAAGTACTCCATTTTTTTTTTAAAATAAATACTCCTACACTAATACACACACTTGCTACATAGGACGTCTTGCAAATAACCCACCTGCCCACTTACCAAACATGCTTATGCTCCAAAGTCCCCATTCATATAATAAGCCATCCATTTATACACACACACTTTCTCTTCCTGCCAAGACTTCCCCCTACACTTTTAAAGAATGTATTGTACAAATGCAATCTCTATGCCATTAGCCAAGATATTTTCTTACCATCTTATACAGGTCCAGTACTCACCTCTCCTGAAAGCCACTGTTGTGTGCACTTCAAAATACAACCTGCGGTTCACCTACTCTCACCAAGCAACAAAGTACAATACCATTGTAGTGTTTCACGTCTTACTGGAAGAGTGCACTATTCTTGTATTGTAGAATATAGATTTGTGGCAACCCACCATTATTTACTTCATTGTTATTCATGACACCTCTACAGGTGCTCAGTGTTTATTATGTCGCCACCATTAGACTAATCCTCACATTGTACGATACTGTCCCCAACCGAAAGTTAGAGCCCATTTCACAGTGACACACTTCCATTTATATGCCTACCCTCTTATTCAACCACTCATGCACACTGCACACATATGCATTGGAAAACCTGCACACCCATACTTCCCTTTCTTCTTCAACAGCTGCTAAACAATGCCTACCAAACTGCAACTCCATAGAAAGCAACGCAGAAATAGAGCCGCGCAACCTAAAAGAAGAGAAAGTAGCCATTCACTGCACGCAGAACTTCTGCAGAAAGTTCAACGAGAAGAGCTAATACAGTCATTAAGCAAAACAGATGCACCTACCAGTAAAGAAAGTGTTATTCATCTGTCAAAATGTGACAATGAAAAGAAAAGCACTAAAAAGAGTGCACCTCGCACTACTGCTAACAGAGTACATACAATGGTAATGTAACCACAAGCAAGCATTTCAAAAAATGTATTTTACAAAAAATGTTCCACCACAGAGTCCTTCAGAATCTTATAGAGGGGAGAAATCACGCTCAACTCTCAAGGCTTACCGCAGAAAAGTAATCTTGGAAGCTCTTGTAGACAATGCAATGATCATTAAACGGAAATTGTTTATAGTAATTTTAAACAGAATGAAACCACTAACAACATTAATTGGTAAACTACAAGCAGTACTTCGAAACAAACGCAATATCAGCATAGATACCTTTGGCCACATCTGTACAGGCGAGTGGAGTCACACCACAAACACAGAGCCATACTTCAATGAAGAATGATACAAACAAGAGCAAACAAACCAAATTGCCTTACATCGGAGTGGACAAATGTATGAAAATCTACACAATACCATAATGGAAGAAGAAACACTGCTTTCAGAAATATCCACATCAAACTTCGATATCACTACCCATTCCACCACACCAACACGCATGACCCACAAATGGCCTTCCACATCAATGTTTAACATTTGCCAATGCTTAATCAAATCGTTGTAGCAGTTCCTCAATCACTATGTGAAAGGCAACGAGAAAAGGAAAATTAAAATACTACAAACTATGGACTCCTGTCTAGTGCGCACCTACACAGGAATTTGAGGACATTCTTTAGCCTGTATTCCTGGACCTGCTTGCAAAAGCACCTTCCACCGTATCAAAATGCTAGCAACCCACCATTCAACTGTCAGAAATCTAGTTTACAAACTGTAATATGCAAAAGTCCAGCTTTAGCACTGCAACATTTAAATTATATTCTCCTACACGGTACAGCCAAACAAGTGCTTAAAGAAATAGAGCACATCCAAAGGAAATATTGTGGAACTGAAGAGCACTTACAAACTCCAGCATTTTTAGACAACAGTACTGACAACATTGCAACTTTGTATGTCACACATACAAAAAAGAAATACAAAAGTTCAAAAGCACATCTGCTGAAATGCCAAACCAAGTATGTGTGTGTTGTCGTAGAACTTTCTATAGAAAGAGCACCAACACTATAGATTTATTGCAGAAAAAAGAAGACAATTAGGAATCCCAAAGGTTTCAATTAGCTCTGTACCTTATAGTTGAAAACAAATATGAAATTACTAACACCTCCATACTGTGCACATACTGTACTGCAAAACTGGACAATAACCAAATGCCTTCACGGGCGATCAGTAATAATTTGCAATTATTCCACTGCCAAATGCACTGCAGCAGCTTCATTTGTATGAGAGCATTATAATCCAAACAGTGCAACCCATTTCAAACGATAATACGTCTTGAGCCGAAAACTGCAAAATTGCCTCCCACCGAATTACTGAGAGGCATTCGTGGGAAGGTAGTTTATTTACCATTAGATATGAAAGAAAATGTAGACACTCTACGAGTGCAAAGGCCAATACAAAAATCTTTGAGTATCCTGGTAAATGGTGTACCTACAAAAGACAAAAAATGTGGTAGCAACTAGTGGGCTTAAACAAAGTTAGGGAAGCCTTGCAATACCTTAAAAAAAACAATGAATACTAAAGGGAAATAAACGTTGAAGAAAACCTGCGAGAAACCACTGAAATAATTCAGGACTCTGAAACAACTGGCCGATTTCAACGTCTAGATCCTACTGCAGCCTCCAATATTTTAGGTCACTATACACCCACTGCACTCCAATGACACCATAGACGATGCACTAGAAACATATCAAAAGCAGCAAGCCAAATGTGTGCCAATGAGTATGTGGGAAAAAAGTGTAGAAGCACAAGCCTTTCCTCTACTCTTCCCTACAGGAACAGGTGGAAGATATGATGAAAGATGCACACAAACAGCAGCATCAGAATGCCGCTGTTTACAAATGTATTCTGAAGACCCTAGATTTACATATTCCACCTCCTCTTTGAAAGTGAACTGGCAACGCTATGTTATGGAGTTGCACACACATTGAAAACAGGTTCCCATTTTCAAAACATGTCCATTTCACAGCTACTTCAAAAAGGTGCAAGACATGGATGAAGTTTTACAGTCAAGCATTACAAATCTCTTGGCAAACATGCATGGTACGAAAGAGTACTAGTTCTGATGGCACGCAGATGTACGGTGTATGCTACGGAATCTTGGCCCACCCACATGGTTTGTCACTTTAAGTTGTGCAGAGTATGCATGGGAAGACTTGCACTCTTTCCTACGCATAGCAAACAAAAATAAAACACGTGTAGACATGAAAACCCCAGGAGAACTTTGCTCCCTTGATCCTGTAAATTTTTCACGGTACTTCCGTCATCGCTTCCTTGCCATGCTGCACTTCTTTTGCAATAAAGAACTTCCTCCCCTCAGGGAAGTGGAACACGTCTTTTGGAGAAAAGAATATCAAGCCAGAGGAGCACCACACATCCACATGCTTTTGTGGATTAAAGATGATGCAAAATTTGGTAAGGAGAGTGATTAAACTGTTTTGCAGTTCATTCACAAATATGTCACTTGCGAAATCCCTTCAGAAAGTACACATAGTGAGCTACAAGCACAAATTTTGCAATTTCAAAGACACAAGTGTGGCAAGTATTGTCGGTGCAAATATAAGAACAGAGGCAAATACTACACCAAGTGCTTCTTTGGATTCCCTAGACCAGTTTCGGCAACAGGGCAAGTTAACAGCATGTCTTTGGTTCAACACAATGTAAAAGGGAAATCTCCTAAGAACACATACTGCATACAAACGAGCGAAGCATCAAAGTACATCAATGATTACAATGCAATAATGCAATATTTGCCCACCTATGGAATGCTAATGTTGATGTACAGTACATTGCGGACAATCCCACCACCGTTGCACGATATGTCACAGCCTACTTAACCAAAGCAGAGAAAACAGAGCTCAAAGACCTCTGGGATGACATATCATCTGACAAAACACTGGCACAAAAAGTGTACAGCTTTGGCATAAATAATGTTGTCCCATAGAGAATATGGCTGTTACATAGCCGCAGACAATTTAACCGGCACCACCTTATATGGGAAATCAGAAAACAGTGTGGCTAAGCCTTGGTCCTGCTGAATCCAGAAAAAGAGTACTGAAATCGAACAAAGACATACAAACAATAGCCAAAATCAATCCCAACAGCCAGGGCATTTTGAAGAACAACTTATTTGGCACATACTACCCGAACAGGAGTATTACTTTATAAGCCATGTGCCTGTACCAGATAGCCCAAAACTTCTCATTCAAAAATAACATTAAAACAGATGAGAAAAAAAGGTTGATACAGAGTGGAAAGTTGTGAAGGCAGCCTGGTGAAACTTACCAAATGTAGGCCAATTAATCATATGAAATTGTCATTGAAAACTCCTCAACACAAACAACTGTACTACATGGCTCTAATGCAACTTTTCAAACCATGGAGAAAAGTAGAAGATATATTAGCCACCCACACCTCCTATGAAGATGCTTTCAATGCAAGTGAAAGTACAATTAAAGAAGGAAACTTTACACAGTACAAAACCATATTGGACAATGAACGCCAACAAGATGAAGATCATCGAGCACAACTAAATGTAGACACTTCTGAGAACAGTGAACCTTCTCTAACAGGCCGCCAAGAACCACTTGGACAGCCACTGATAGCAAATGAGGCAGAATTAGCTATGATGGAAGTAACCACCACCATGTTTCAGTATGAGCAATCTACAGAAGAGTTGGCTGTACTGAAATCCCAACTAAACAATGAGCAGCGTACGATTGAACATGGTATACAGCATGAAAGTAAAACTTGTACATGTGACAACTACAAACCTGTACTGCTGTATGTATGTCAGTTGTGAAGCTGGGTCAGGGAAAACATTCTTAATAAAAATTATCAGTAAATACCTCCAACAATTAACAAACAACAACCATCCAGCTGTTGTAACCGCCCCCACATGTTTAGCTACCTACAACATAGGTGGAGTCCCTCTACTCAGATTGCTACTCCTTCCAGTAGAACACCAAAACAAATTAGAGTACTATAAACTTTCAGCAGAATCTGCTATGGAGCTACGCAGAGCTTTGAAACAAATGAAAATGCTCCTAATAGATGAGGTGAGCATGGTGTCTAACCTAATATTAGCTTTGATTCACCTCAGATTGCAAGAGTTCCTCAAAACAGACTATGAAGAACTGTTTGGAGGAAAACATGTCATTGTTTTTGGAGACCTCCTTCAATTAATACCAGTGAAAGAGGGAGCTATCTTCAAAACCTTAGGACACAAAGTGTGCCGTAAAAGTCTTGGAAGCATCGGGAATGTAAATATCTGTAAACATTTCCAATACAGAGAACTAACTCAAACCATGTGTCAGACCTCACAAAGGCCAGCATTTTAAAAAATATACTGATTGTTGTACTTTCAAAGGAGGCACAGTCTATCCTCAATACTAGACGCATCCATGAGCTGTACGGGCTTAACAGATGTGCCACTGATGTCATGGAAAAATGAGCTCACAAAAATGTCACCTGTATGTCCTTAGTACCAACTCTAGCAAGCTGTGCACAATTCAATGCAACAATGCTCAAAAAAGAAAAACAACCACTAGTGGAAATTCACGCCACAGACAAACTGGACGTACACGGTATGACAATACCTACGTGTCAACGAGCCATAGCACGACTAAATACCTTAGGAAACTATCTCCAACACAGCTGGTTTGGAGAAAATGTTAACATTTTGTGTGTACTGTAGAGTAATGCTGAAGCGTAACCTTGATGTAGAGTAAGGTTTAGTTAATGGAGCGCTTGGTACAGTTGTTGGCTTAAAGACATACCCACAGGACAACAGCATTCAGTTAGTCAACATGCAGTTTGACAAACTTTCAGAAGTTAAAAAGATAGGACCCCCAAACCTCTCAATTCCTTCTTTTCAAAGACATGTATGTACACAGAGAACAGTTTTCTCTGTCCCTTGCTTATGCAGTAACTTCATAAATCGTAAGGTCTAACCTTAGATCAAGCAGCGATTGATATTGGCAGCACAGTCTTTAAAGAAGGCATGAGGTACGTAGCACTGTCAAGGCTACCTACACTGGAAGGACTATATCTAGTGAATTTTGATGCAACTGCAGTCAGCGCAGACATTCCTTGCATCATAGAGTACAATAGACTGTGTACTCTAAACACCTCATCTGAACATGTACTCTGTTCTGCAGAAACCCAAAGGTTTCAAAAGAAAGCTCATTCAATCAGAAGTTCTAAATGATTTGGTAAAAGCACCACCAAAGAAATTGAAATCAGCTCATACTCCAACTACCAAAAGCACAGATAAAAGGAGTAAAAAAAGACAAGACATACCCAACTCCACACACCAAAAAAAGTGCCTCTTCAAACAAATCACACCTTATTCTATCAAAGTACTCAGACACAGAAGTACCTGGTCCATTCACATTTTCTAATGTAACGGGTGTTAATTGCTATGCAAATGTAACAATGAATGTTCTATTCAAAATGACAGCAATTGTTGAAAACATTTATGCAAATGGCACAGACCAGTTGCGTTTACACATGCTCGTCCTTCACAGAAATGCAGTAAGTAATCCTGACATTTACAGTGTCTCAGGAGTAAGGCAAGAATTGGACTACTGTGCTGGAATGGTGAAATTCACGTTAAACAGACAAGAAGATCCACAGGAATTTCTAATGTACTTACTACAAATACTGGAAAGGAATAACATACTCATAAATGCAATCTTTCAGATTTCGTACATGTGGAAATATACATGCAGTCTCTGCAACCATGTCATTCAGGAACAAGTCCCTAACGAATGCTTTGTGTATGTATCAATACCGAACTGTGACTCCATTCCATTTCAGAAACTGGTGCAAAATGCCAACCATAGTATATTGTGTACGTCGTGCAATTCTGATAATCATTTGACGCTACATATATACTCACATAGTCAATATTTAATTGTAATGCTCTTAAAATACAAAGCAGATGGAACCAAAACAACTGCAAACTGACTGCCTTGACACATGGGCAGGTATCACTTGGCAAGAAAACCTTCACAACAGTAGCCATAATCTACCACACAGGCGACACAACCAGTGCAGGCCACTATACCTCATACATTAGAAAGCAATGGTCATGGTGGGAATGCAATGATACTTGCATCATTCCAAAGCAGAGATTACCTATAAATCTTGCAAATGCCTACTTCATATTCTTGAAGCCAAAATGTTGTCATTGATGTACAAACCTGCTATACCCTACTCCCCAGCACCCACCAGTACCTTCGTAAGTGCACAACAAAAGAATTACCTTCTACGGGACCTAAAGCAATTTAGCATACAGCAATTATTCAAGAAATGCATTAAAGTGTGTGTTGGACAATTTTATTCCCAATTAACCCAATGAGTACACTCAGACAAAAAATAAGTGTACAGAAGTACACTAGCAGTATTTTCCACATCATACGTAAAAGGGAAAGTACTACGTATGAGGGTTCAAACCTATTCTCAGTAACTTCTGAAACCAGCAAGTACGCAAATGAGTCATCACCTGTCTAATAATACTCATACGAATGCAATACATATGCAACTGTCACTACGTAAACCCATAATGGTACACCACCACTTCTGAATGTACACAAATGTGAAAGTAGCAACAGGAATGCAGAAGCTTGTAAACGTACCCTATCAGACTGGGACACTGTAAACAGTTAGAATATGCCATCTGGTATCTAACTGCAACCAGAATACTATAATATTACTTGCAGCATTAAAACAATGCAACTCAACCTTCAACAATCACTGTGCGACAAACATTTCCTCAAACACTTCCAAAATATTTACAGTATGCCAACATAGAAGTAACTACACTCACAATTCTGCAGGAGCACAGTACAATGACACAATACTTTCAAAACACCAGCAGCAACCAAACACATAAAGAAACAGTGCTACAAAAAGAAAGCAAGTAAACATTTATGAAACACCAACTGCTACACAACGCCACCCATACTACCAACATTTATAGACCAGAAATAAATTGTAAACCATTGCATTTCCTCCTACTTCAAGAGCACTCCTTAAGAATTGCTATAACCACTGTAAACGTTACTGTAATTCATTGTGCACAATAGCAGCAAAGTAATTCGGAAGTTTTTTTTTTAATCCAGCATGGATTTTTTTTCCCCACAGACCCAATGATTATGCAAAGAAACACAGGAACTGCGCACATTGCACAGTACACTTGTTCAAAGCATAGTACTTATGAAGTACTAGTTATGAGGGTCCACAAAGTAAATAAATATATGCAATGTAGTGGACTGCAAAGTAAAGAAATACCTGCTCTAACATGTTATGTTCTCTTTTCCCCACAGTTAATGCAGCAACGATTAGTACAACATTTCACATCCCATACACAAAAAACAGCCCAGGCCCTTCACAATCCAAACAGTAAGTCTGAAATTATTGGTATCTTACTTCTCTGTAATGTCCACAGTGCAATGTGTGCACATATTTCTGCAATCCACATAGCAATGCCACAATTTACACCTATATTACACTACGTGCCTTGGGCCTACACCCTACATGCTTTACTACACCCAGTACAGTGTAGGGGCTCCAACCATGCACTCAATATTGTAGACACTGCCCACAACTACCGCCGCACAGTACAACCATGCATACAAACATCTATCCACGTACCACAAACCCCACACATAACACAGCCACCTACCCCTTAGCCAGTGCAGTTCACATTGCATGACATTTCTTCCACACGATGGATAACCTCTTTCCTACATACTCTTTTCACCTAAGCTTATAATAAGTGGACCCATTGAATGCACTATAGTACAGTAACCGAGACGATAATCCGCACAATCACGGCAATGCAAACTGAACAATGCATCCATATGGCTTACACAACAGACCTATTTGCTGCAACATTTGCCTCCTTGCATGCCACTGTTTAGGGCATTATATCATCTTTATTGTTATGTACACCATTTCAAAAGAAGGTAAACAACACAGATTTAACTGGAGCACATGGCACATAGCTCAGCAGCCATATTTGACACTCTGCGTTACTCCTTAAACTTTCAAACTTCTGATTCCCTTTCTTAATGTGTAATGCAAACACCATTTGAAAACCATACCCCCCCCTTAGAGTGTTTGAAGGAGGTATGAAGTAATTCCTTTTCTTTGATCAACCACAGCCCCCAACCATCTTCATGCTGCAAGCCACCAAACTGCGTACAATGGCCCAGCCACCCACGTATGCTGACCCATCGAATCCACAGTCTGCCATCGTACACCGTTGCCTCGTTACACACTGCACATATAAATGTTACTTAGGGCCTGTTATTGCACATTTAATGTATGTTGCCCTCTGTGCACTCAGTGCCGCATGTGTTCGGCACCATCATCTTTCCTTAAACGTCCTACTAACTTCACCGTAACAACCCTACCAACATTCGGAAACACATGGTAAAATCGAAACACGTTGCCGCCTGGATCCTTTTTATTTCCGTCATGGTCGGAAAGCGAAACCTAACATTTCTCTCCTTCAACAGGACAAATGCTCATTGTAAAACAGCCTTGAGTGGGAAGCATGATTAGCTCCAAAGGCAGACATTGTATGGAACGTACAAAAAAAGGAAAGATAACTTACAGCTTACAGTGCAGTTGCTCTGCCCATGTGCCCCAAAGGTAGTTTGCAAGGGCCCTAGATATGCACACAAGGCAGTAATGGCAACAAGTCCAAGTACGTCCTTCATATGCAAGTCCAGGCACTTCACGCCACCTCTGGTGGTGTACCACGTCTAAAATGCCCTCCACAACCATTCTGTAATCGTGACCACCCACAGGAGACATGCATATTTCCAAGAGTATACGCTGGAGTTACGTATCAGTGTAAGAACAGCCTCAAAGAGGCCTACAATCTGAAACCTACTTCCAACCAGTGGCCAGACTGTTAGGTCCAAGGGCCCTAACCATGCACACAAGGCTGTAGGGGCTTGGCACTCACACTACAACATGGTACACTGAATGGAAATACCCTGAAATCATCTGCAATGCACTCCCCATCCCCAATGGTCTCTGCCTGCACTCATCACAGAAAGTAGTCCCCTGTGCAGCTACCCGCCAATGGCGTATATGCGAGTAGCTGCATAAATGGTCCATATCGCAAAAGTGTCATGGTATAAAAAATCTTTTCATGTCACAATGTCTTACTGCACTCCCTGAACCAAGGCTCAGGCCACGGCCACACCATTCCAAACACAAATGGTGGCATGTCTCACCACTGCTGTTGTAGCAAGTCTAACATGTCCTCCACAATCAATCTGCAAAGGGGAGTACCTTAGGATAGTTACATATGTAACAGTGTGTGGGATAGAGCTAGGTATCGTTATACTAACATTCCCAAGTGAGCGAACACAAAGGGAATGGACTCTGTATACCTCTGCGTGTAATCCACATACCAATATCACAGTCATCCCATGCATGGGCGCATTGCATTGCAGGGGTTGTGCCTAAGGCCTATGCTCTTGGGTACATGCAGAGGCCTAAGGCCTCTGTCCATGCACCCAAGAGCCAAGTCCTTGGCACAAGCACTACAAGGCAATGGAGCCATGCATGGGAACATGTGGCCACGCACCCCAAAATTCGAGTGCAAAGGGAAGAAGTATTGTGTCTGCTTTACTGGGGCATGGCCCTAGCTGTACCTGGGAAAGAGCACGTGCCACATCAGGGCCTTCTGAGCATGGAGCCTTCGCAAATGGGACTATGGGGATTGTCCAATGAGGATTTGAGGGTGTGGTCACTGCAAGGGGGGGTAACATATTTACCCAAACTTCGATGCAGTGAGGTTGGCAGAGATGGACAGCGAGTGCTTATAGTCAGTGATACCTTTGTGCACGATCTGCACAGGTATGCCGTGGAAAGAAGCTTTGATACTGACTTTCAGTTGGAAGGAGTGCAGGCTCTTTGGGGCACAGTTTATGAGTGGGGCTTTGAGTGCATGGATCTCATTGCAAATGTGTGGCCTCTGTTGGTACTGTAGATGTGGTGGTCGTGCATTTTGGAGGACTACATTTGAGGCACATGTGCTCACGTTTGCTCACTTTCTTAAAGAAGTTGATGACAGCTGTGATGCAGCTATTTCCGACTGCAAAGGTGATTTTTTCATCAATGACACCAAGAGGACAATGGGAGCATGCCAGTGTAATTTGTCCACAGCCAGAGGTCAGGTGAGGTTGGATAAACAGAAGCATGTGAGAGTTTATGTGCAGTGCTGGGATGTTCTGCACCGACTATGAAAGCATTAATAACCAGCAAGATTTCCAGTGGTTCCAAGGAAATGGCATTTTTTAAACCTCCATTGGCAATGCTGTTGTGTTTGCCACTCTGCACGAAGTGTTGCAGAGAATCAGGTAGGAATGTAAGATAAGCGTTCATCTTCAGGCGAGAAAAATGTCAGGAGGAGAAGCAAACAGACAGTGAGCAAAAGAGAGAAAAACAAGAAGAAAAAAAAGGTATGAATGCACGTACATAAAAATATGACAAAGAAAAAAATATATGTGTTTTTAGAGACATTCCTAAAGACACAATCCCCACCCTGTTTTACATTTCCCTCCCTCCTCCCCAACACCCTCTCAAGCCCCTACACCTCCAGTTTCTAGCACGGTAATGCAGCGGATTCTGCATGACTTTGAGGATTAGATGTGGCACATCCAGCTCTTTTTAGGATGGCAGCTATGGCATTGGCACTGTGGAGGCTAACCCATTGGACAATGTGGCTGCTGGTTGTGGTGTGTACACAAACACTGTGACAGAAGGTCTGTTTGTACAGATAAATGTAGGAGGCTATGGTGAAAGTGTGCAAGGTAAGGGGCATGCATCCTGCTTGTATGCATGCACTGCACAAACTTGCTTAACATTGCTAATATACATTCCCTGCAGCTTTTGTGGTATCACTTTTCTGACATTTGTAGTACATGCATTACAGTGGGAAGATAGTATTTCGAAGTGTACAAGGTACATGGCAGGCATCATGTTGTAATGCATGTAGTGTGTGCATCATATGATATGATGTGCTATGGTATTTTGCGCCATTTGTATCACGCCTACATGCAAGTGTGTGAAGGCACGCCAAGGAAAGGGAGGCGGAACGGAGGCCACATAGAGATATTGATATCTCTAGGCCAGCTGACACAGAGTACACAAGTGAATGGGAAGAGGGAGGGCAAAGTGCAGTACATGGGAACAATAAAAAATAGAAATACAACTAACTACGGCTGGTGCTGGCAAGTTTAAGGATAAGTGCAGACATCTAGTGGTGGCTGGACTGTTAGGGTTATAAAAAACAGTCCCCAAGTGCAGGGGTTGGCAGAAAGCCAGTGCAGGGGTGGAACTGTAGGGAGGGAGGTGGCCTGGGGCACTGCTTATAGGGTGGATAGGAAACCAGTGCACAATATTTTTTAACCAGGAAGTGAACAGGCGGGAGGAGGCGAAAAAGAAGGAGAACATGGAAGTGTGTTCATGTGCTTTCAGACCCTACAATGCTTCTCCTCAAGGTCCTGGGAAACAGAGCATGCGCCACAGGGAGGCCCCAGCAGAAGAAACACATCTACCACCATCTGGTTGCGTGTAGAAGCAACTGACCCTGAGGGAGTAGGAGGCCGATGAAGGAAGAGCTGGAGCAAGCAGATATTTAGGAAGAGAGTGTGCAAGGTATTGAGGTCCCAGGGACCAGAAGGCCTTCTGCATAATGCACAGAGCTTTTATTTAAATTGTTTGCAGCCAATGGGAGCTATTGCAGACATTTTACTCCAGCAGAGATACGATCCCTGCTGTTCAGGCCAAGGACAAGTTGCACACTCCTCTTATGGATGAGTTGCTGAGGGCGGAGAGTGGAAGCTAGCAGATTTAAAAAGAGCCTGTGGCAACAGTGCAGCGTACCACCACAGCCGTGCAGACACTGATCTTTTGGAAAGTGACCGTAGGTTGCTAAGATACATTCAGTGGTGGCTTTAGTGCCTTCTTTTTACGAGTTATGTAATAGGTGGGCTAGTGGGGAACAATGTTTGGAGCCTTGTCGGAAGGAAAGAACAGAGCTCCTGTTTCGCTAATATAGTGTGATATGGGTAAATGAAAACATTGCAAACACATACCAACAAATTGCCCCTTCATGGTAGGAGATGGGAGGAACATCAGTATGCTTTTTAAACACGTACTGGAAGCTTAGAGGCAGATATCGTGCGCAGAGGCACTTAGAACAGAGTTGTGAACTTACTGCCAAAAATATGTTCATACCTTTCTTTTGTGGTGATGGGTGCTTATGTGAATGAATGTGCATGTATAACTCCTGCAATGTTTCACTGAACTTTCCACTGGACGTGCTTTCCAATAACAGCACATGTGCAGGCTGATTTTGTAACGGTACATATGAAGTCTTGTGGAGAACTGACATTGTAAGATGCTGAAGTCTTGGAGGGCATTGATGGATGCGTGTGCGAGTACTTAGCAATACATAATAAAAGGTGTGGTGCGAAGAGGGTAGTAGAAAGTGAAGGACTGTTCATGATTTGCTGGGGTGCAGCCCTCACGATACTTTGGAAGGCACGCATGCTACATTCTGTGCTTTTGAACATGCTGGCCAATGAAAATGCGATTGTGGAAATTGCCCAATCAGGTGGTTAGAGTGTGCGTCACAGGAAAGGGTGGCCATATTTTGTTTCATTACTCTGTGTAGTGCGGCTGGTAGAGATGGCGCGACACACAGTTTTCATAGTGGGGGATCACTTTGTGCTAGATCTGCTCTAGTATGCCCTGGAAAGAGGCCTTAATGGCAATTTGAATTTGGACGAAGTGGACGCTTTGTGGTGCGGGGTCGCTGTATGTACTTTCGACCATTTGCTTGCAGAATGTCGACAAGTGGCCACTTGTACTGTACACATTGTGGTAGTGCACTATGGAGCATTGCTTTTAGGTTCCATAGCTCGTACAAGTGTGTACCGTCAACTCAAAAAGATGATGAAAGAAGTGCAGCACATTTTGGCCACTTGGAAGGTGCTTTTGTCATGTATACCACCAAGTCCAGTATGGAACTATTGCAATGAATATTGGCAGCAGCCCGAGGTGGTAAGGCGTCTTATCAACAGAAGCATGTGTAACTTTTTGCGTGCTGCTGGGATGTACTCCTGTGAGAATGACAACATTGGTTATCGATATGTGCACCTTCTCAATGGAAATGGCATTTCCTCGTCGCCCAGTGGCAATGACATTTGTTTTGCCAATCTACAGGCTGCACTCAAGACGCTATTGTAAGAATGTAAGACGTAGTGCAACAAATAAAAACAATTATAAAAGCCCAAAAAAAGAGTTGTTACTGTGGAAGCTGTTTTAAAAAATAAATAAAAAAACTGCTTTTTTAAGAGCCACCACTACAAAGGACATGCCCTACCCTGGTTGACATTTATTCCCCTACTCCCGCGCGCACACCTGGAAAAGTCTGCGGACATCGCAACAGTTGCAGGGATGTACATGTAACATAAGCCCCTTTTGCACATGGCCACCTTATATTTGGGACTGTGGAGGACAGGGGATTGTGTGATAAGCTTTCTGGGTGTGGAGTGCATGCAAAGACTGTGGTATATGGTATATTTGTCAACCTAAATGCCGAGGGTGAGCTTATGGCTGTGTGTTGTACGAGCCACAGCGCATGCTTTGTGGGTGAATTGCACATACATTACTTGACAGTGAATGGAAAACAGAGACCGGTGGGAGTTGTGTGTAGTGTATCATGTGGGTTTGTATGCGTATGGCGCACCTACAATGAAGTGATTGCTTTTGGTTTGTCTGTGTGAGACTTTGGTGACGCACGATCACAAGGATATTACTGTTGTTGATTGTGGAGGGACAAACGCACACCATGAAACATGATTTTCAGTGCCGTTTGTGCTGGGGGAGGCAGTAGGCCAGGTAATGCTTCTGTTTCCGATCTCCTGCATAATTTTGTATCCAATTATTCATGATGTAGGCGTGTTATTTTTTATTTGGCCCGGCAATGGAGAAAGTGTGGTACATTGTGAAAAAGTGTATTTGTGTCTTTTTACAACTTGTGCCATTGTCGTACTGTACAAATGGAAATCTATCGTTTCACAGCACGAACAGTTTTCCCACAAATAGCGTTCCTGTTGATATTACTGCATTTCCGAATTCTGCACACTCTACACACATTGCCTTGCTGCCCTTTTTGGAAGTTTAGGAATAATGTTTGTGCTTGCTGTTGCACACTTGAGCTCTTGAAAACACACTACAACACACACAACCATCTGTTTCAACAGCCACCCATTTATACTTGTTTCCACTGCAGTGTTTTCCACGGTTCCTTCCATTTAGCATACAATTGTGTGGAGGATATATGATGCGCCTCGCACTGCCTCCCTTCATTGCCACTTACATTGTGACACTCTGAAAGGAGCTTTATATCATAATCCACCAAAAAAAAAAATATTGCTAAAGGGACGTTATGGTGAAGGTGCGGTAGTACAAACATAGCATAATTTCTAAATACACCATGCTAAATCAATGTTGTGTTTACAGTGCCATAATAAAAACCTATGAAATTCACTAACAAAAAAAACGTTCTTACAGGGACGTTATAGTTACCGAAAACCGAAACACCCCACAGATTCGCCAGTTATGGTAAGCTAAGCAACCATACCTCTCGCCAGCACCATGCTCTGCTAAGACTAACACCCATGACATCAAAGATGACATCACAAATGTCATTGATGACATCACATATCTGGCTCCCTCTTTTTTTGTTCACTGACATATGGAGGGTAGAGAGTCAAGAAGTAAACATTGAAAAGGTACTATGTTTGCAGACCTTACCCTTGTCATATGTTCTTACACTAATGTTGTAAAGGTTCAGTGACAGCATATGATACGTGTACATAAGGGAAGAAGCAGGCCTGCAACAGTGCAATCATTTGTGTGCATAAAGATAACAAGTTTGGTTAAGAACACTTTCTGCTACTACTACTGCTTTGTTGCCTACTGCATTCTCCCTGCATATGGGCGTATTCGTGTGCGTTGTCTCTTTGTGTTTTGTGTATAGTAGTAGAAATATGTTGTAAGTGAGGTGCTATTAGCTACTACATGTTTCACAGTACGCAAAACTGTGACACAAAAGCATTCTGCATTGTACTATCCAACGTGGCAATCATATCAATATTGATCCTCTATGGTGCATGCTGCAGACAATGCGTACGTTTCTGCATGAGTTGGCTCATACACTGGAAAGAACTCTGTACTGCAATGGTGTTTATAGCAATGGATTGTGCAATGATCCATTTTATGATAATTCTCTGAATGGCCGCTGATAGTTTTCTGCGAACATTAGATTGAGAATCCCTTGTGCAGGCGATTAATGAAAAGTTACTACACATGGGATGTCATCAGTGATGTCATCAAAGACATTTGTGATGTCATCTTTGATATCATGGGTGTTAGTCTTAGCAGAGCACAGTGCTTGCATAAGTTATGGTTGCTAAGCTTACCATGAGTGCCAACTTTGTGGGGTGTTTCGGTTTGACCTGTAACGAGAACGTCCCTGCAAGAACGTTTTTCCATTGAATTTCATAGGTTTTTGCTAGTGCAACTTAACCATAACGTCCCTTTAACGTTTTTTGTTAGTGAATATATATATGTAACTGAACAAGCCACAGGAGTGTGGCGAAAAGCGTCGGTCAGCCGCTCACACCTTGGGAAGCCTTTTTGTTTTTAACTGCCATGATTAAATAAAACTTTTTTCTATTTTTGCATATCTTTGCAAGTGCAGTTATTTTCAAGTTCCCGAAGCCTCATCTTTCAGCAAATTGTAGCCGTGGATTGGTACTATTCCAGAGTGTTGGGAGTGCAGCTCCATACAGTGAAGGTTTTTCTGCCTTATCTTGGAATATATATATATATATGATACATTACTCACCGTAATCGTATTTCTGATGCTTGTATCTGCTTAGATTCACATGCTGTGCATAGGCCGACATCTAGTGGAAGCTGCGGAGTATTACAGTTTGTTTTTTGAAACTCGAAAATGGGCGTCAACACAGGGCGTGCCAGTAATACTATCCCTAGTGTGACGTCCACTGTACCCAAGATCCCTCACGCGTCTAGGATCCTCAGATTGTATTTTTTCTGACATGTGGTAGCACGAGGGGTAGCGCGAGTACAGATAATCCAAGCAGATAGACAGAAAGGTAAGACTACAAGCAATCATGCGCCTTCTCTCGGAGGGGAGGAAGGGTGGGTCGCATGTGAATCTAAGCAGGTACAAGCATCAGAAATACGATTACGGTGAGTAATGTATCCCTTCTGAGGCTTGTGGAATCTGCTTAGATCACATGCTGTGCATAGATTAGCGAGCAGTACCAGAAGAAGGAGGTGGGATGTGGGAAGGGTCATGAGCAAATAAGTGTCTTAGAACCGCTTGTCCCACTTGTGTATCTGCCTTGGAATGGGTGTCAATGCAGCAATGCTGAGTAAAAGTGTGAATAGAGCTCCAAGTAGCTGTTTTGCAAATGGTGTCAAGGGGTACATTTGCAATGAAAGCCAGGGAGGCCCCAATGCCTCTAGTAGAGCGGGCCCTTGGCGTAAAAGGCAGAGTCTTTTCAGAGAGTGAGTAACACAGCTGGATACAGTTAATAATCCACTTCGAGATGGCACCTTTCGAGACGCGATCCCCCTCTCTGCCTGTAGCTACGGAGACAAACAGTTGATCTGTTTACCTTAGCGGTCTTGTTTTATTTACATAGTAGAGGACCGCCCTACGCACATCTAGGGTGTGTAGTTTCACCTCAGCCGAGCTTTGCGGGTTCTGGAAGAAAGCCAGAAGCTTGATGGGCTGGTTAACATGGAATTTTGATATAAATTTAGGTGAGAACCTAGGGTGTGTGCGTAGAACCAGTTTGTCTTTATGGACGGTAAAGAAGGGATCCTGCACTGACAGAGCCTGAATTTCACTGACCCTTCTTATAGAAGTAATAGCTACTAAGAAGGCCGTTTTATAAGTCAGGTGTTTGAGACTGCTTTTATGCATGGGTCCGAAAGGGGGGCCCATGAGCTTGGCTAGCACCACATTAAGGTCCCACCCTGGTGGTGGGTTTGAAATAGGAGGGTGAAGTCTCTTTACTCCTTCCATGAAGGCTTTAACTACTGGTACTTTCCACCACAAAACCTTGCTATGTGAAGTGGTGTAAGCCGAGAGGGCTGCCAGGTGTACTTTCAGCGAGTTAAAAACCAATCCTGCATCTAGCAGGTGGAGCATGTATATCACAATAGTGGAAGGAGTGCAATCAACCGGGTTGATTCGTTTACTCTGGCACCAGATAACGAACCTCTTCCACTTGTCAAAGTAACAGTGCCTTGTGTTTGGTTTCCTAGATTCCTTTAGGATGTCCATACACCTCTGTGGCAAATTGAGGTGTCCAAACTCTATGACCTCAGGAGCCATGCTGCCAGGTTCATTGAGTTGGGTTGCTGGTGCACTGTTTGACCTTGGTGCTGGGACAGTAGGTTGTACCAGGCTGGAAGTTTGATGGGCTCGCACACCGCCATCCTGCGTAGGTGTGGGAACCACGGTTGTCTTGCCCACATGGGAGCAACTAGGACGAGCGTCACCGATTCCCTGTTCATCTTGTTCACCACTTTCCTGATGAGAGGAGTTGGTGGAATAGCGTACGCAAACATCCCTGACCAGTTCATCCACAGGGCGTTCCCCTGGGAGTCTGGTTGGGGGAACCTGGATGCAAATCCTGGGCATTGTCTGTTTTCGCTTGTGGCGAATAAGTCTATAGTGGGGAAACCCCACTGAGAGAAGAGATCTTCTACGACCTCTCTGTGAAGAACCCATTCGTGTTCCTCTGGGAGGGAGTCTCTGCTCAGAGCATCCGCTAGGGAATTGAGCTCCCCTGGAACATGTTGTGATGACAGGAAGATGTTCCGTCTGAGTGCCCATATCCAGATTTTCTGGGCAAGCTTGGACAGATTTGGCGAGCGAGTCCCTCCTTGCTTGTTCAGGTAGAACATGGCTGTAGTGCTGTCCGTCCGGATTTGCACTGACAGGTTTAGTAGATGGGGCTCGAACGCCTGAAGCGCTCTGAATACTGCCAGAAGCTCTAGCAGGTTGATGTGGTTCTTGGCCACTGAGTGAGACCAGAGACCCTGAGCTGTGTGGTGGAGATGGTGAGCTCCCCACCCCGTCAGACATGCATCTGTAGTGACTACTGCCTGTACTTCGGGATCGTAAAAGGGTTTCCCCTGTGCGAGAGTCTCTCTTGTCCACCAGTGAAGGCTTTGTACCAGTGTTGGCGAAATGACCACTAGATCGTCCCACTGACCACTTGCCTGAGACCACTGTTTCGCCAACCATTCCTGCATGGGACGCATGCGCAGGCATGCGTGGGGGACCAGGTAAATGCATGACGCCATCATGCCCAGTAAACGCTTTGCGTACCATTATTTGTTGACCGGACTGATAATGCGGAATTTGCAGTAGTATATTCCGAATTCTTTCTTCTGAAGGAAAGGTCAACCCCTCCTGGGTGTCCAGGATTGCTCCTAGGAATTGTTTTGAGGTGCTTGGCACCAGGCTTGACTTCTTCTCGTTGATTGAGAAGCCTAACTCGTGTAGGAGGTTGATAGTCCTTTGAATGTTTGTCCTGCAAATTCCTGGGGTTTCCCCCGTTATGAGCCAGTCGTCCAGATAAGGGTACACTGGGATTGCCTCCCTGCGTAGGTGTGCAGCCGCCACCGCCAGTACCTTGGTGAATACCCTTGGTGCTGAAGCTATCCCGAAGGGCAGTACCTTGAATTGGTAGTGGCGACTGTCCACCTTGAAGCGCAAGTACTTTCTGTGCGCTGGGAACATGGAAATATGGAAATAAGCATCTTTCATATCCAAGGTTGCCATGTAATCCCCCTTTTTTAGGAGGGGGATTACCTCTTGTAGCGAGGTCATACAACATTTTTGGGGCTTGACATACTTGTTGGCAGGCCGTAAATCCAATACTGGGCGCATTGTCAAGTCTTTCTTTGGCACAAGGAAGTAAGTTGAATAAATACCCTTGTTTACCTGGTGTCCCGGGACGAGTTCTATCGCGTCCTTTTGTAGAAGAATGGCGATCTCCTTGAGGAGAATCTTCTGATGTTCTAAGGAGTGTACTCTTTGTCGTGGAGGATGGTTCCGGGGACGCTGCAGTAGCTCTATACAATATCCTGTGGATACTGTTGACAGCACCCATCTGTCTGATGTGATCCCTTCCCAAGCCTAGGTGAAGTTTGAAATGCGTCCCCCTACTGGGGTTGCGTGAGAAGGGACCCTGAACTGAGCGTCACTGCTTTGGTGGAGGCGTGTCTACCCGTAACCCTGGGTAGACTGTTGGTTGTTGTTCCACTGTGTACCCTGCCCCTGGGAATAGTTAGATCCTCTCTGGGAATTTTGGCCGCGTGGGCGACGAAAATTACTATTCCCTCTCTGGTTAGGGGGTTTATTGGTTAACTGGCCAAGGGACTTGAGGGTCTCGTATTCGTCCTTGGCATTTTTCAGTGCGTCTTCGACCGCCTTACCAAACAACAGATCGGTTTCCACCGGTTTGTCCAACAATGATGCCTGTGTTTCTGCCTTAAAACCAGACTGCCGTAACCACGCATGTCTCTTGATAACAGTACCTTCTGCTATCAATCTGCCTGCGTTGTCCGCGGCGTCGAAGGTTGCTTTCAAAATGCAACCAGACACGGCTCTACCCTCTGCAGAAATCCGAGCTAATTGGCCCTTTAACGGTTCAGGAGCAGAGGCTATGACAGCCGCGACTTCTTCCCACTGATGGCAGTTGTAGCTGGCCAACAGGGTGGTGGAGTTAGCAATCCTTGCTTGATAGGCGGACGTTGAGGCTACCTTCCTGCCGAAACCATATAGTTTTTTGCTCTCCTTGTCGGGAGGAGCTTCTGACGAAGACAAGGGTGTCCCAGCCCTCTTACGAGTGTTGGTGACAACTAGGGAGTCTGGCTTCAGATGTCCTCTTATATAGAGAGGGTCAGACTGTGCCGCCCTGAAAAGTTTTTCAACCCTGGGATTGACTACTCTGGTGAGGTTTGGGTTCACCAGGGACGGATCTATTCTCCGCTGAATGGATTTAAGGATAGGGATGGTCTGGGCAACAGGCCTCCTTTCTCCCACTAACTCTTCTGCGAAGTCCCTTTCCTCCTGTACACCCTGGGTGTCAATGTGGAAATGTTCTGCTGCGCGAGCGAGAACCTCATTTAGGAGGGGTTGGTTATCAACCGGGGAGTCGGTAACCGGGGCTTCGTTCTCTACCGGGGAATCTACTCTGTATGTTTCCGGGTCATCCTCTTCTTCTTCGTGGTCCTCATCATCCCCATAGTAGCCCGTCCCGGTTTGCTCTTCTATTATACCAAATTCTTGGTCTTCACAAAAGGAAGCCTCTCCTTGATACCATGAGTATGGAGTTGCATAAGGTTGTACCTCGAAGGGTTCAGACCTCATACGGGTTTCAAACCGGGCCTTCTTACTCGGGGGGGATTGGATCAGTAGAGCCTGAGGGTGTGGCCCCTTGTGGATCATACGAGAGGAAATGTTCTGGATTTTTAGCATAAAAATCAGCCAAAGAAGACATTCTTGACATGACCCCATCTATGTCTTCACTGGACCATTTTTTGGAACTGGGAATGACACTCTCAGCAAGTCTATGGGATTTATCTTGAGTAGCTTTGCTGGTTGTGGACCTATCAGCAGACCTGGGCTTGTCTGTCTGTTTAGGGGGGGTGGAGTGTTTTATAGGTGTGGAAGAATGTACAGGTAGTTTCTTCTGCTGTTTTCCCCCCTCCCCGTGCGTAGAAAAATGTTTTCCCTGTCCCTTAGTGGCTCCGGAGTTTTTCGACGCCTGGCGTCGAGGATCGGGAGAGGTGTCCCTGTCCTTCGAGCGTGGGGCCTCGCTGGCTTTAATTGCGGGCTCTGACTCCTGGAGCGCGGCCTGGGGGTGGAAGTCGTCTTCGTCTTCCGACAATCGAACTTCTGTTAGCCTAGGGAGCGAGGCACTCTTGGCAAGAGTGGATGATTGCCTGGAGTCATGCGGCGATCTTGATCGAGAGCGCCCAGAGGACACCGAATCGGACCGTTATGTCTGTGCCTCTTTCCGAGAACTCGACGTCATCGAGTCTCGGTTGGACTTAGTGTGTTTAGTGTGTGTAGTATGTGAAGCGCTTGTGTCGCCGGGGGTCTTCCCCATAGCCGCCCTGCCAGACGACCTTCCGAGGTCGGGGACCTGCGCTCGGCTGTCTTTCGACGCCGTAATGCCCTCGCCGTCCGAAAGTATGGCGTCGCTGCCATCGCTGAAGGCGCCCTCCGCTGCCATGGCCGCCTGCCTGGCGTGGTGGGCCCAACGCTTCGTCGAATGGTCCTTAAGTGTCTTAGGTTTAAACCTACTACACGCTCTGCAGTTCGCTGTTAAGTGTAGGAAATGTATAAGGTGTACCTATATACAAAGAGTGTAGAGTATGTACCACCCCCCACTCTCCCTACTTGCAGGGCTGAGGCCAGCGGCCTACCAGGCCCGGGCCGAGGCCAGCGGCCTTCCGAGGCCCAAATCCGTTGTGCAGCAGCTGACGGTCGATTTCTTCTCCAGCCGGCGTCGAGTTGTCGAAGTTCGACGTTGGGGTGGGGAAGGATGTCAATAGATAATTATTTTAAATTTTTAGCAAAAGTATGGCTAAGGCCAGGGGACTCCGCAAAATGCTTCCGACCAGTATGGCGGAAAAAAACAATCTGAGGATCCTAGGCGCGTGAGGGATCTTGGGTACAGTGGACGTCACACTAGGGATAGTATTACTGGCACGCCCTGTGTCGACGCCCATTTTCGAGTTTCGAAAAACAAACTGTAATACTCCGCAGCTTCCACTAGATGTCGGCCTATGCACAGCATGTGATCTAAGCAGATTCCACAAGCCTCAGAAATATATATATATATATCCATCCAACAAAAACCGTTGTTAAAAGGGACATTATGGTTAAGTTGCACTAGTCAAAACCTTTGAATTTCAATGGAAAAACATTGCATCAGGTATGTTATGGTTACAGGTAAAACCATAAAAATTCACGAATTACAAGATAAGCAACCATAACTCGCTCCACCACCATGCACTGCTAAGACTAACACCCAGGACATCAAAGATTACATCAAATGCCATTGATGACATCACTGATGGACATCACATATCTGGGCCACTTGTTTTTGTTAATTGACATATGTAAACCAGGTGGTCCTGTTCACTGACAGTCAGAATATTAAAAATCAAAAGGTGCTATATATCTAGACGTTAACCTTGTCATTTGTTCGTAAACTACTTTCCTTAGGGGTTGGTCGCAGGTCATGGTGCACATACATGGGGAAATAAGCAGGCCTGAAACACGCAATGCATTTGTATACATGACGATAAACTGTAATGTTTTCAACATTTTCTGAGGATGTCGTTTCTTTCTGCCTTACTTTAGGTTCCCAGTATGTGCCTCTGATTTGTATGCATGGTGGGTCTTCATATGTATTGTTTGTACTAGCACAAGTGTGCAGTAAGTCTTCAATGGTTAGATAGTTTTTACATGTTTAACATTACTCAAGTCTGATAAAGTAGCATTCGTTATTGTACTATCCAAAATTACAAGTTTACAAATATTGTACTTCTATGGTGCATGCTGCAGCCATTGCCTATGGTTAAGTATGATTAGGTTCCTGTATTACCAACAACACTGCAATACAATGTTGTTTAGATGAGTACATTATTTAATAGATTAAGTAGTTCAGGATAGGTCTCCCGATTATGACATCTTGTTACCAACATTATAAACACAACCCATTGTAGGGAGTTTTCATTAAAATTAATTGTATATGTGATGTCATCTGTAATGTCCTGGGTGTTAGTCTTAGCAGTGCACGGTGATGGTGTGAGTTATGGTTGCTCATCTTACCATAACTCACACATTTTTGGGGTTTCGCGGTTTTATCTGTAACCATAACGTCCCTGTAACAACGTGTTTCCATTGAAATTCAAAGGTTTTGACTAGTGCAACTTAACCATAACATCCCTTTAACAATGTTTTTTGTTGGTCTATTTCATAGGTTTTTAGTAGGGCAGTGGAACCAGAAAGTTCCTTCAGTATACATTTTGCAGTGAAGGTGGTAGGTTTTTATTATTGCAACTTAACCATAATGTCCCTTTAATAATGTTTTTGGTTGGTTTCTTTCATAGGTTTTTAGTAGGGCAGTGGATCCAGAAAGTTTCTTCAGTATAGATTTTTCAGTGAAGGTGATAGGTTTTTAGTAGTGCAACTTAACCATAACGTCCCTTTAACAATGTTTTTTGTTGGTTAATTTCATAGGTTTTTAGCAGGGCATTGTATCCATAAAGTTTGTGCAGCACAGTTTTTTCAGTGAAGGGGGTATGTTTTTAGTAGCGCAACGTAACCATAACGTCCCGTTAGTAGTGGTTTTGTTAGTGAATCTGATAGGTTTTTAGTAGGGCACTGTAACCAGAACGTTGCTTTAGCATAGTGTTTTCTGTGAAGGTGAAAGGTTTGTGGTAGAGCAACTGAACCATAACGTGCCGTTAACAACATTTGTGCATGGAATCCTTGGCTACTCTCATGACAAACTTATTGAAAGGGCAAATTCCCCTGTATGTGCCCATTTGTGCAACTCTTTCCCTTTGCTAATAGTGTCTGTGTATCTTAGAAATTGAAGGTGTACATGTTAAATGTTGGGGAGTGTGAGAGTGTTTCTTTTTCTGTTAACAATGCATGATCAGTCTGTGGTGCACAGTACTGTATCAGATGACTGCAGGGGATTAATATGGAGGTTTCCTAGGGAGACCACATCTGTGCAATCACAATGCAAGATTCCATAGGACTCCACTGCTTGTTGCATCTTTAATTTATGTTTCAGTAGTCGTGGGAGCGCATGTCTGTCTGTTGCACAGCTATTCACATGTGTAGGGCATCCTTTGTGTGCAGGTAACACCGCCCCTGTTGCCAGGCCTATGGATTCATACGGTAGGCTAAGGCATTTCAAGCAGTCATGGCGACTGTGTGGGTTGCTGTTCAGACCTACCAATGTATGGATGCAGCACACCTGGCTCTATGAGGCACACTGGAAAACAAGGAATAGCAACCTCCAATGTACAGTGGGCGTGTTAAATGTTGCATTAATGTGATGTACTGCCTGCCTTTCCATGACCCGTGAAACAGAAACACTGTCTCTGTGCCGTGAGCACTTTGACAGAAAGTGTCAAGGATTCGCCGGCAGGCCATAGTGTTGGAGTAAACATTTAATTGCAGGTGTAACAGTCTGCAGTGAGTCTGCAAAATGGCAATGATGGGGTGCCTTGTTCACTCACATACAAGTGCATGTAAAGAGAAGTAAACAAACAACACATGGTTTGGAGCGCAAAGAATATCAGTGGTGGTTAGAAAAGAAGTGTAGCTGCATGGGTCTCGCTGAATACTTCTCTTCCTGCTCCACGTAATGAAGCTGTGTTTCACCTTGTTGTAAGCATTCTTTTATTTCAGAATGTATTCATGTCTGTGAATACTTGTCCAACGACTATGGCGTACCATGAAGTGTCTGTACTGCATGTGACGAGAACTAAAATTGAAGCACAAGGCACCAGTGGGCAGGGTACTGCCCTTCCAACAGTGCACTAGGATAATTTCATGTACAGCATTTTGCACAGCTGCTCTGCCCACCAACAGTAACATCCTTGCACACCATAGGCTGCGCTGCAGACCCTTAACTGGCAAAGGGCATTGTATTGTGCATGAACTGCGACGCACGACTCTACAAAGGGAAAGTACTTGGAAGTGCTTGGGAAGGGTTGGTCCGGGAGCATGACAATGACTGACGGCTATTTAAGTGAGACCCACCTGACATTTCCCTCTCTTTGTGCACTTTCCCATGTTATCCCTGTAGGTGGTGCCCGTTCCGTATCGGGCCTTGCCTTCTTTTCCTTCTGAGTGGTGTGTTACAAGATCAAAATAAATGGAAAGCAACTGAAAGAGAACAAAAGTTCAATGAAAAAAGCTGCTTTCAGAGTTGGAAAGTCACAAATAGACATCTTCACAATGTACCGCGCTTTCTCCATTCCCGGACGAAATGAAAAGTAACGCAGCCACATCTGTGTCTGCGTAATGCCATAAAAAATTATGCATTAGATCGGAAACATGCGCATGACCTAGGCAAGTGATTCCTTCAGCGCAAACAGTATGGAAACGCCGGTAACATATTGTGCACTTTTCCCTCCACAACGAAGAACAATAATGGTGGCATGATCGCGCGTCACCAAAGTCTCAAACACAAACCAAAAGCAGTCACTGCATTCCAGGTACTCCATACCAGTTCGAATCCACATAGTAGAATCCAAAATGAGCAACCAATGCACAGTGTTCTCCATTCACTTTCAATCAATGTATTCCGAACTCCCCCAAAAACCATACCCTGTGGCTCGTGAAGCATACATCCATAACCGCAACTTCTGCATTTGTATCGACAAATACACTGTGTATCACAGTTTGTGCGTAAAAACCACACCCAGAAACCTTATTCAGAAAGGCCATAGCGTGCACATGGCCATTGCTATGGCCGCCATGTGCTAAAGGGCCGAATGTGGCACGTGCAACCTTGCATCTATTGCGAGGTCACAGACTTATCGTGCTCTGCGCGCGTGAGTGGGGTAATAAATGTCCACCAGGGTAGGGGATTTTGTTTGCAGTGGTGGCTCTCAAGAGAGCCGTTTTGTATTGTTTTTCTTAAAGCGGTTTCCATAGAATCCATTTCCGGTGTTTATAAGTGTTTTAAAACGTCATTGCCATTGGGCAGCAAAGAAATGCCATTTCCATTGAGAAGGTGCACATATCGATAAACAATGTTGTCATTGTCACAGGAGCACATCCCAGCAGAAGGCAAGAAGTTACACATGCGTCTGTTGATAAGACGCCTTCTGACCTCTGGATGACAACATTCATTGTTATATACTGGACTTGGTGGTATACATGAGAAAAGCACCTTTGCGGTGTGAAAAATGTGCTTCACTGCTTTCATCATCATTTTGAGTTGACAGTACACACGTGAACAAGCCATGGAACCCAAAAGGAAGGCTCCATAGTGCACGACCACAACGTGTACAGTAGAGTAAGTGGCCACTCATTGAAATTCTGCAAGCAAGTGTCCGAAACTATGCACATCGACACCGCACCACAAAGCCTCCACTTCCTCTGAATTCAAATTGCCATGAAATCCTCTTTCCACGGCATACTGGAGCAGATCTACCACAAAGCGATCACCCACTAAGAAAACTGTGCGTCACGCCATCTCTGCCAGCCTCACTACACACAGTAATGAAACAAAATATGGCTGCCCTTTCCTGTGACGCACACCCTGACCACCTGATTGGACAATTTCCACAGTCGCATTTCCATTGGCCAGTATGGTGAGAAGCGCAGATTGTGGCATGTGCACTCTCCATGTAACACTAGCAGTTCTGTACAACAGTCCCCTGCGTACACACCAGACCCAGAAAGATTGTTGCGCCATTCCTCAGCCTCCACAGTCCCATTTCCATGGCCACCATTCTGAAAATCCCTGGATGTGGCTTTCGTGCTGCGTGCGTGCGGGGAGGGGGGTGGAGAAATGTCAACCAGGGTAAGGGCTTTCAGCTGTAGGGGTGGCTCTGAAAATAGCCGTTGTGTGTTTACCTTTTTTTGCTCATTATCTGCTTCCACACAAAGAGCTCGCTTTAGGGTTCATAGAACAGTGTGTTTTCTTTTTGTCCTCAGAATCTTACATGAACCTTTTGAGTACATCTTGGAGCTCAGCAAACAAAACACCATTACCAATGGACGACAACGAAATGCCATTTGATAGGAAGATCTCCGCATTTACAGAACTAATGATGTCATTGTCACAGAAAAACATGCCACGAGCACACAGAAATTCAGACATGCTTCTGTTACTCATACACCCTCCAGCCTCTGCGGGGTACAACAGACAATATAAAACGGTCCATACTCTTCTTGGAGGTATGGGGGAGAAACCCACCTGGCCAGTGGGAAAAAGCTTCTTCACTGCATTCATCAGCCTCTTGAGTCGACGGAGCAAACATAACCCAAATACAAGCTGCCATAGTGCATGAGGACAACATGCACAGTAGCGGAACTGGCCAGGTCTCTGCAAAGTGCATGCATATCGGCTAAACTGAGGTCATCGACAGCCCACCACAATGCGTCCACTGCTTCCAAACCGAAATTGCCATGAAAGTGTCTTTCTTGTGCATACTGTGCAGATCTATCACAAAGGCATCATCCAATGTGAACACAATTCTTGTCTCCATGTCCGCCAGCGTCACTATGCACAATAATGAACACCAGTATTACCACCCCTTCCTGTGACCCACACCCTCAGTACCTTATTGGATAATCCCCACAGTGCCAATTCCATTTGCCAGCATTGTGAAAGACGCAGAATGAGGCATGCACGCTTCCCAAAGTATCATGACGGGCAAGCCCAAGTAAAGCACAAACAGTTCTTCTTCCCTTTCCACTATCCTCTCCCCACCACACCATCATTGGGTATTGTTAAGTAGTCACATACGCATCCACCACTGTCAGTTCTCCACAAGACATCATATGGACCATTACAAATTCAGCCTGCAAGTTTGCTGTTATTGGAAAGTAGGACCAGTGGAAAGTTCTGTGAAACACTGCAGGATTTGTGCATGCACATTCATCCACATGAGCACCCATCACCACAAAATAAAGGTATGAAGTTTTTTTGGCAGTATGTTTACAACTCTGTTATAAGTGCCTATGCGCACGATATATGCCACTAAGCGTCCTTTATGTTTTTGAAAAGCATAGTGGTTCCCCCTATGCTCCTACCATGAAGTGGCTCTTCAATGGTATCGGCTTGCAACTTTTTCATTTAGCCATATCATACAGTGTATTAGCGAAACAGTAACTATTTTTTCCTTCCGACAATGCTACGAATTGTGTTTACCACTAACCCATCTCCTACATAAATCGTAAAAATATGGCACCAAAGCCACCACTGAATGTGTTTTACCAGCCTAAAGGCAGTTCCCAAAAGGTCAATGTGTGCACGGCTGTGGTTCTTTGTACGCTGCACTATTGCCACAGACTCTTTAAATCTGACAGCTTCTACTCTCCGCCCTCAGAAACTCATCCATAAGAGGACTGCGCGACTTGTCCTTGGTCTGAAGGCTAGGCATGGTATATCTACTGGACTAAAATGTCTGCAATAGCTCCCAGTGGCTGTGAAGAATAAAATAAAAACCCTGTACCTTCCACTCTCACTTCCGAAATATCTGCTAGCTCGAGCTCTTCCCTCATCCGCCTCCTACTCCCTCAGGGTCAGTTGCTTCTGCACGCAATTAATTGGAGATAGATGTCTTTCTTCTGCTGGGGCCTCCCTATGGAACAGGCTCTCTGCCTCCCTGGGACTTCCGGAGAACCATCTTAGGGTCTGGAAGCACCTCAAAATATTTCCATGTGCTTCTTCTTTTTCCCTGCCTCTTCCCTGCTCACTTCCTACCTAAAACTAATTGTGCACTGGTTTCCTACCCTTCCTCCAATCTGGGCCCCAGGCCACCTCCCTCCCGATAGTTCCACCACTGCACTGGCTTTCGGCCAACCCCCGCACTTGGGGACTGTTTTCTGTAACTCTAACAGTCCAACCACCACTTCTGCACTTATCCTTGCACTTGCCAGCACTGGCCATAGTAGCGCTTATTGCTAATTATTTTTGTTCCCATGTACTCCACTGTGCCCTCCCCCTTCGCATTCACTTGCGCACTCTCAGCGTCACTTGGCCTAGTGGGGCCAATGTCTCTGTGTGGCCTTTGTTCCGCCTCCCTTTCCTGGTCGTGCCTTCACACACTTGGCAAAGTTATAAGCTACCAAAAAGTACTCTATGTGTTGAGCAACTTAACCAACTATAATATATTACATGGGCTGCAATAGCGGCCATGAAGTTATGGTTAAGTTGCTCAACCCATATAAAGAGCACTTTTTGGTTGGCTTATAACTTCCCCCATCCCCCCGGACAAAGCCTCATGAAACTTTGCAAAACAAAAAGTATATGGCCCTGTCAGATTGATTCTGGGACGTTTGGTGAGGTTTCATCCGGGGGGGTGGGAGGGGAATAGTTATAAGGGGGGTCCCAACATTTGTGGAAATCATCAGACTCAATGGAAAAAGAATTTGCTCGCGCCTACAGCCCAAACCACTGCATGGATGTTCACCAAATTTGCAGCAGGAGAGGCAACTTGGTCCCAAATGCGGGCTTTTGTAAATTTGGTGTAAATCCATCCAGTAGTTTCTTTTAAAACAGGCAAAGATAAGGTACAAAAAAACGATATCTGGGTTCAGTCCGCGGACGGGCCTCCAATTGGCCGCTGATTGGATGGTGAAAAGTGTGAGGTGCGTCACATTTTTGTGAAACGCCCGCCATATTGGATTTGCAGACCGCACACATGGTCCACGAACATCTGGGCAGGTGAGGGGTGAGAAGGATGGGATATGGCCATAAGAAGCCAAAAACCGGGCGTGTTTTCATTTGCAAAGTCTGCAAACAGTCTGGATGATGTTCGCGAACATCTCAGATGTTCGGGGACATCCATGCCTATTTCTGAATTACAGGGTTGGTGAAAAGCAGTTTTTGGATGGCTTATAACATTGGTGCCACTCAATGAAACTGCATGAGATTTTGCAAAATAATTCTAAGGCTTATAAATTTGGTGCCCTTTGATGAAATATTTTAGACACAGAATTGAATGGATTTATAAAGTGTGGTGGGATTTTGTCAAGAGAGGTCAAAATTAGAGGGAGGTCTCAACATTTTTAGATGTCTTATAACTTTATTGCCATTTGACTAATGTGCACACAATTCTGCAGAAAGATTATAGACCGTACCTTGAATGTATGTGCAACATCTGAATGGATTATGTCAAGTGGGGGCTAAGTTATATGATGATTTTATGTACAGACATTTTGACACTTATCAAAAAATAAAACATGGATGGATTTGCATCCAACTCGTGCAAGGAGCATTGGCAAGGACCGGAAAGCATGGTTTTGCAAACGTGTCCGTGTTTTATTTTTTGAAAAGTGTCATAATGTAGGTACAAAACAATAGTAATATACCTTTGGTGATTGAGGTATAGCCTGTGACCATGGGCAGTGGCCAGACTGTCCGGGTCTTACTGGCCATGAAGAGAAATCAGTATAGGTTTGAATAGGAAGTAAAATTCTGCTCGTAGCTATAGCCCGAAGTGCTGGACAGGATTACAGCAAACAATCGCGAAGAAAAGCAGCAAGTACCTCAAAGCATGGTTTTGCTAATCTGTCCTGTGTTCTATTTTTTTCTAAAGGGTCAAAATGTAAGTACAAAACAATTGTGGTATAACTTTGGTGCCTGGGCAATGGGCCTGGCCCTGAGCAAGGACAAATGTGTACTTTGATTTGCATATTTGGGAATGGCAAGCCATGACCACTGGCCATTGGTAACATTATGAGGGTATAGTGAACACTGAACAAGGATGCAGGGTAGGTGCAGTAGATAACGGGGGTGGTTTGGTGGGGCTGGGGTAATGTTCAAGCCTCATGCCCAAGATAATTCAACCATGATATGCATCCCCAGCATGCACTGCTGCTAATGACACATCAGTATGCGTTGCAAAAAATATGTTTGTTCAAGGTGGTTTACAGTTCTTTCATATATTTTAAAAGAGGAATTATTCTAGACAGTGATGTAACATCATGAAACATTTTCACTCATAAAAACCTATGAAATTCCCAGAAAAAAAAACATTGTTAAAGGGACGTTGTGGTTACAGGCAAAACCAAAAAACCCTTGAAATTTGGCAGTTATGGGTAAGCTCGCGCCACCTCTGTGCACTGCTAAGACTAACACCCAAGACATCAAAGAGGACATCACAAATGTCATTCATTGGGTTTTTCGGTTTTATTTGTAAACAGAATGTCTCTTTAACAAAGATTTTTCATTTAATTTCATGGGTTTTTGTTAGTGCAACTTAGCCATAGTGTCCCTTTAACAACGTTTTTTTCAGTGAATATATACATATAGGATACATTACTCACCATAATCGTATTTAAGATGCTTGTTTCTACTTAGATTCACATGCTATGCATAGGCCGACATCTAGTGTTAGCCGCAGAGTATTACATTTTTTGGTTTCGAAACTCAAAAAGGGACGTTGACAGGGCGTGTCAGTAATACTATCCCTAGTGTGACGTCCACTGTACCCATGGTCCTTCACACGAAGAGGTCCTTCAGATGGTTTGGTTTCTGACATGAGGTAGCATGAAGTGTAGCAGGAGTACAGATGTAAAAAAGCAGATAAGAGTAGATAAGCTATGCACCTCCTACTCCACAGGGGAGGAAGGGTGGGCGCATGTGAATCTAAGCAGATACAAGCATCAAAAATACAAATGCAGTGAGTAATGTATCCCTTCTGAGGCTTGTGGATCTGCTTATATCACATGCTATGCACTGATTAGCAAACAATGTCTGGAGAAGGTGGTGGTTTGTGAGAAGGTACAGCAGCAAACAGATGTTTTAGTACCACTTGTTCCACCTGTACATCTGCTTTAGAATGTGCGTCAATGCAGTAGTGCTGGGTAAAAGTATCGACAGAGCTCCATGTAGCTGCTTTGCAAATGGCGTCCAGCGGGGCGTTTGCAATAAAGGCCAAAGTAGCTCCTGTACCCCTGATAGAGTGAATTCTTGGTGTGAAAGGCCGAGTCTTGTTTGATGAGAGTAACAGGGCTGTATGTATTTCACTAACCATCTAGAGATGGCGTTTTTGGAAACGGGATTACCTTCCCTGCCAGATGCTATGGAGACAAACAGTTGGTCTATTTTTCGTAGCGGTTTTGTCTTGTGTACATAGAAAACCACCCTCCTTACATCTAGTGTATGGCGGTTTTTCTCAGCTGAGCTTGAAGGGTTTTGAAAGAAAGCGGGTAGTTCAATGGACTGGTTGACATGGAACTTTGATATGAACTTAGGTGAAAACGTAGGGTGATTATATGATGATATGCATTTATAACGCGCCTATACATAAGTGTTTCAAGGCACGACGAGGCAAGGGAGGGGAACCTAGGGAGGACGGACAACCACCCTACTAGGCCAGCTGTCATTCAGAATGCGCAAGTGCATGGGAAGGGGGGGGCAGGGAAAGTGCAGTACATGGCAAGATAATAAGTAAGTAGCTGCCAGCAAGTGCATGAGTAAGTGCACACATCAGGTGTCAGGGCTGGGAGGGGGGGTTGTAGGGATACAGAGACAGTCCCCAAGTGTGGGGGTTGCCAGTTAGGCAGTGCAGGAGTGAAACGCTGGTGGGGGAGGACCTGGTCCCGAGATCAGAGTGCGTCTAGGTAGCTGGTGCAGTTTCCAGTTGCATTAGGGGGTGTACTTAGTACCAACTTGACTGTGACTAACAAAGAAAGGGTCTTGCACTGACAAAGCTTGGAGTTCACGGACTCTTCTGGGATAGCCACCAGAAAAGCAATTTTATATGTTGGGTGTTTAAGGCTGGATGTGTGCATAGAGTCAAAGGTGGGGGCCTATAAGCTTTGAGAGTACCACCTTTAGATCCCACCCTGGAGGTGGGTTTGAAATGGGTGGGGGGTGGGTAAAGCCTCTTGACTCGTTCCATGAATGCCTTAATGACAGGGACCTTCCACCAGGACACCTTGCTTTGAGACATGGTGTACGGGGAAAGAGCTACTAGGTGGACCTTGATGGAGCTGAATACAACACCAGAGTCTAGTAAGTGGATCACATAATGAAGAATGTGCGATGGAGTACATCCCTGTGCTGGGTGAGCATGTTGAAGGGGCACAGAGTTCGATGGGATCGCACATCGCCAGTTTGTGCAGATGCAGAAACCAAGGTGGTCACGCCCACATAGGAGCAACCAGGATTAGCATCATTTTTTCCTGGTGCAGCTTGTTCACTATTCTACTCAATAGTGATGTTGAGGGAAAGCGTAGGCAAATTTCACTGACCAGCTCATCCACAGGGCATTCCCCTTGGACCCTGGGTTGGGGAATCCTGGATGCAAAGTCCGGGCATTGTGTGTTTTGGCTTGTGGCGAACAAGTCAAAGGGTAGATAGCCCCAGAGGGAAAAAAATATCGGCTGAGATTTTTCTGCTGAGCTGCCACTCGTGCTCTTCAGTAGAGGATCTCTGCTTAATGAGTCTGCCAGAGAATTGAGTTCCCCTGGAACATGTTGCGACACTAGAACATGTTCCGCTTGGAGTACCCACTTCCAAATCTTTTGTGCTAGCCAGGACAGACTTGGAGAGTGTGTGCCTCCCTGCTTGTTTATATAAAATATGGCAGTGGTGCGGTCTGTGAGGTTCTGTACTGTTTAGCTTGACATATGCACTTGAAAAGTGTTAGGGAGAATTCTCAGAAATGTGCTAATTCCTCTCTACCTTAGAGACGCCAGCACTTTTGCTGGACTCGAGGACTTTTTAAATTTTGAACCTGGAGAGAGGGAGACCTTTTTCCCACTTTCCCATGAATTTTACTGTGATTTGAACACTTTCCTTTGGTTATGGAGTCTGACAAACTCCATAGGCATCATCTTTTTACATTGTGAGACATAGCACCTTCAGTGCAGTGGCACAGGGAAGTCTTACAGATTTCCCCAATTTTGAAATACCTTCTCTTGGATAAGCTCCTGTTTCCAAGAGTAGTAAAGTGAAATTGAATTAACTTACATTTGTAGATTCACAAGTGAAGCCCGCCTCTGGCACCAGTATGTCTGGCAGGGGCAGGAAGTGAGGGAGGGGGCCGAAACTCCCTGTGCTTAATCCCCTTGGTTACAGGAATGCACCCAAAGATGATTGGCCGGCTGGCTGTCTGGCAAGGACAGCCACCCTGCTGTATGACAGACAGCTAGGCTGGAATGAATGGGAGAAACCTGCATAAAAGGCAAGGCTTTTTGGCTTGGAAGGCAGAGTCGTCCACTGGACGAAGGAATCCGAAGAAGAACTTGGAAAAGATGCCCACAGCTACTCCTGGACCGCTGGTTTGGCCGGTGAAGCCTTGCTACTGTGCTGAAGCTCTGAATTTGCCTGGACTAGAGAAGCCCTGCAAGGATGACTTCTCCCCTCGAGTTGGTGGAACCAATCAACTCCAAAGTGAATTCGTTTGGACATCCTCTTGAAGCTGGCTGTACTTCCACTGCTGATGCTGTTGTGGGAACAAAGTGCCAGGGAGAAGAACACAAAATCGAGTGGATCGCTTCTAAGTTGGACCTGAGCATGAGGAAGATCCTCTGGACTTCCCTGAAGCAGGACTGACTAAGCCTGAGCCACCTTAAAAGAGTGCTGGACCCCAGAAGCGAGGAAATCTGAAGTAGTATCCGAGAACCACAGTGTTGCTATTTGCTGAAACACTGAAGTGCCATTGAATTGAAGTTAGTCTATTGCGGCTGCTGACCTTCCCATTGCAGTGTAGGAGTCCCCATGACTGAGACCCAGGAACACCAGGATCTGCAGAGCTGTACAGGAACAGAAGCCAGCTGGAACCATTTCTTCTAACCAAAAGGTACTGTAAAGTATAAGAGAAGTTACCTCATGTGGTGTAGCCTTACTTGTTCTCAGTTGAGACTTGTCTTGGTTAACCTTGCAGAGTTGCTTACATCTTTGCCCCTCACAAGCCCTCCAGCTTGTGGCCCTACATTGAATCTACTTTTTCTACAAGGACTTCTAAAACATTGTGCAAGACTTTTACTTACCTGCAAGAAGTGCTTCAGCTCACCTAGAGTTTTGCTAACTTAATATTGGCTGGCCTGGCTCCCTGAAAGACTCTTCTGCCATCTGACTTTGTGGTTTACCTTTCCTCCAGGAAAGGGTTAATTTGCTTTGCATTGGGGGTTCAAAAGTACTTACCTGCTTCAGAATATTTGTGTGATCTCTTGTTTTATTCCTAAACCCTTTTCTTTGACACCAATTTCAGTACTGCTCTCAATGTACCAGTGATAGATTAATTTCCACAGTGTCCCAACTATTTAAGTCACCTGAGGGTGTAGGAAGTGTGTGTGCCATCCCAAATGGGTACTTGCTGATTTAGAGAAACTAAGAGTGTGCATTTTGTGTGTTACTATTATAGTGCCCCTTCTGAAGCAGGTTTATTCAAACTGACTTAAATTAATAATTGTTTAATCAAGTAACCTTGTGTGTAAGAGTTTATTTCGATACTTGCCACAGTGAATCTCTGTGTAACTCGCCAATTGCTCACATTGACCCCTCTTGAGATAGGTCTGGCTGCTCAGCCACACTACCAACCTGTGTAGTACAGACTTATACCAAAAGTTGGGGTTCATATTGCCAGGAGGTTAAAGTTGTTGTAGTGCACCCAAAGGGTACTGCTCCAAATCTTGCCCAACAAAAAGCTTGTAGGGCTTTGAGCACTGCTAGTAGCTCTAAGAGGTTTATGTCATTTTGGGCTGTGATCTGGGTCCACAGGCCATGCGCTGTGTGGTGAAGGTAATGGGCTCTCCACCCGGTGAGAGATGCGCCTGCACTGTAGGGTTGTGAAAATGTTTTTCTTTCAACAGATTTTCCTTTGTCCACCAGCATAGCGCTTGAACTAGAGTTAGCAAAACAACCACTAGATTGTCCCACTGACCGCTTGCCTGAGACCACGGTTTCGCTAACCATTGTTGCATTGGGCGCATGCGCCACTGTGCATGCGGAACCAGGTAAATGCATGAGGCCATCATCCTGAGCAAGAGCATTGCTTTGCGTAAGGTCATTTGGTGACCGGCTAGATTCTGAGGTGTTTGCAGAAGTATGTTTCACACTCTTTCTTTTGACAGAAAGACTAGACCCTCTTCTGTCTTTATGACAGCTCCCAAGAACTGTTTGGTTTTGCTTGAAACAAGACTTGATTTTTTCTTGCCGATTGACAATCCCAATTGGAACAGAAGATTGATTGTTCTTTTGATATTTTGCTTGCAGTTTTGGGGGGATTCCACGTTTATCAGCCAGTCGTCCAGATAAGGGTACACTGGGATTGATTGTATGCGTAGGTGCACTGCCACTACCGCTAGTACCTTGGTGAATACCTTTGGAGCTGAGGCTATGCCGAAGGGTAGCACCTTGAATTGGTAGTGTTGGTTTGCTATTTTGAATTGGTAGTGTTGGTTTGCTATTTTGAGGTGCAGGAACTTCTGTGCACTGGGAATATTGAAATCTGAAAGTATGCATCTTTCATGTCCAAGGTTGCCCTGTTTTAGCAGTGGGATTTCTTCCTGTAGCGTTGTCATGCGAAATGTTTGTAGCTTGACATAGGTGTTCACAAGGCACAGGCCCAGGGCAGGACGAGTTGTTCTGTCTTTTGCTTTGGCATGAGAAGTACATTGAATAAATACCCTTTTTTCCTCGTTTTCCGGGATGATTTCTATGGCGTCCCGAAGTAGCAGTGCTTTGACTTCTTCTAACAGGATGCGTTTTTCTTCCTGTGTAGTTTGTCTTGGCAGGTGGTTGGCTGGCGATTGTATTGGCTCTATGCAATAGCCCCCGCAACGGTGTCAGATATGATCCCCTCCCATGCGCGGGTAAAGTGAGAAATACAGACTCCTACCGGAGAGGCATGGGAGGGGACCTGTAGCAGTTGGTCATTGCTTATGAAGGAAGGAGGATCAGTCCCTACTTCTGAACCTTCTTTGGCCCCTTTGAAAATTCTGTTGGGAGGACTGCTCCTGTGAAGAACCCCAGGATGAACTCTGCCCACCCTGGTTGTAATTGAAGGAACGCTGGGCATTCTGTCCTCTAAACCGGCATGTATTTGAACCTCCTCTCTGCACAAAGGGTTTGTTAGTTAGTGGTCCCAGGTATTTGAGGGTGTCCTATTCCTCCTTTGCACTTTTTAGTGCCTCCTCAACCGCTTTGCCGAATAATGTGTTGGGCTCAACTGGCATGTTTAAGCCTGGGTTTCCAATTTTAAACCGGATTGACGAAGCCATGCATGGCATTTGATGAAGGCACCTTCTGTCACAATTCGCCCCACATTATCTGTTGCGTCTAAGTTATTTTTAAAACTGCAGCTTGCTACTCGTCACCCTTCAGCAATAGTGTGTAAGAGCTGTGTCTTTAGGGACTCTGAAACCGAGTCTATTTGTGGTGCGACCTCGTCCCAATTGTGGCAACTATAGCTGGATAATAACCTAGTGTTGTTAGCTATACTCACTGTTTAGGCAGCAAAGGAAACTACTTCCCTGCCCAGGGTGTAGATTTTCTTACTCTCCTTGTCAGGAGGGGCATCTGCAGGGGCGAAGTGTTCTTGCTCTCTTGTAGTGGTGACTACTAGAGAGAGTCAGGCTTTAGCTGCCCCCTGATGTACAGTGGGTTGACTGCCCTGGTCAGACTGGGGGTAAGTAGAGAGGGCTGAATATGACTCTGGACAGATTGACGCACTGTGCTGCAGATCTCTTATCCCCAAGGATGTCCTATACAAAGTCCTTATCGACTTGAGCTTCCTGAGGTATCTATCTTAAAGTGTTCTGCAGCCTTTAAGAGCAGGTCATTGTACTGCAGCAGGCAGTCCACTGAGGAGTCAGCCACTGTTGGTCGATATGGTCTGGGGATTGAATGATTTATACCTCACTGTCGTCATAGTATTGGTCTAAGTCCCCTGTGTCCCCTTGCTATTGTGGGTCTGTAAATGAGCCACAGTCTTGTGAGCCTTGAGTGTTGTAATATGTGTCCCGAGCCATGTCCTGATATGACAAGGTATTAGTTTGTGAAGTGTGCAGGCAGGCTCTTTTGGCATCAGGCTGTTTTGTAGCAGCTTCTTATTGAGGGGGTCCCTAGAGGTTGGGGAGTTGTTCTGGGTGTTGATCAAAGAAATATACAAAACTGTACATTCTCTGCATGACCCTATCAAACTGTTCTGGGGTCTATTGGGAGCAACTTGGCAACACAGAGCGAGCAGGGGTAGGCATGGGCTCTGTAGCAGGGGGCTCTTTGTGATGCATGGACCCTGAAAGAGTAGGGGTAGAAACTCTTTTTTTAACCTTGCGATTTTGAGGCTTGAGGCGTTGAGGATTTTGTCATTTCAGTAGGGTTTCAGGGGCATGTTTCTTTATTACCTCGCTCATGTTTGAGCTTTTTGCAGGGGCCATCGACGCATCCTTCGACACCCGGTCGCCGGAACCCGAGGACTTTCCAGAGTTGGTCACCCTAGATTACCTGGGGGCAACCAGTCGTGGACTCCCTGCTCACTGTGCTTAGAGGCTCAGCTTCACCTCACTGATGATGCCCAACAAGGCTGAAACACGTGTATGGGGTTGCTGTTGGTACTCTTGTTCAGAGAGGAATTGCCATAGCAATTTGGTGCTGGACTGCCCATCTGGGCAGGACAAAGACTGATATGCAAATGGATATTTTCCATCTGTGAAAGGTACAGTGAGCAAAAAGCAGATGGCTGCGAACTCTCAATGTGGTTAACAACCACTGAACAGATTATCATGCCTTGTTCTTCCGAGAGAGGGGCCCCTGCTACCTTTGTTGCATTCTTCATTTGATTGGTAAAAATAAGGGTCGGCTGGGCCATGTCGTCATGGGAGGCTGATCTGAGTTTGACAGACAGCCAGAGTTTTTTTAATCAGCTGAGCTGGAGAGAGAAGGCAGTCCTTGCAGAGATTCGAAAGTGGTCAGTGTCTTCTTGGACGGGGCTCCGGGAATGCAGTTTTGAAAAGAGCTGGCAGGCCATGTAGAAGAGTTGTCGGGCTGCTGGCATTGAAGTGGAAGGAATTCCGAAAGCTGCAGTAGGGGGCTGTGTGAAGGAGGTTCGCATAGATAAAGCTCAGGCAGTAAAAGATTCAGACTTTGCACATTTTGGTGAGTCAGGTCTCAAAGATGAGGAGTGTGAGATGTATGAGATGCATTACACTTATTGAAAGACAGTGTAGCGAGATAGTTTTAAAAGAAATGTCATGTTTCTCTCTGCATTTCTGCACTGGGTAAGAAAGTGATGCACACGGAGTTCATTTTGCAATATTTTTTATTTTGATATTTTTATTGCTGCATTTGTTTCAGAAAAATTGCATACACTGTTTTTATTTCTTCCATGTTGCCATGTACTTGTTCTCTTTTCTGTGTTTATTTTCTAGAAGACGAAGTTATGCTCGCTGTTGGTAAGCATATGTGCAATTGTAATATTCTGGATTGTGTATAACAAAGACCAATATTATAACAAAAAGCAAAGATGGTGCAACTTTATTGGTTTTATTTTAGGTCTCCCATGATTACTGTATTAGAGGAAAAAGTCAGTGGGTAATCCTAGTGTCATACCTATGTGGTAAATCATTTTGCCATCTTTTACCACATGGGATAGGTTTAGGACAAGAGTAAATATATACAAATAAGCAAGACCGAAGGTTATGTGTGTGTGTGGATGTGCTTTTCTCTGCATGCTGTAAAGAGAAGGCGGTGCCCCAGAGCACATAGGTTACTGAATGTAAATAAGTCAGTAACACGAGTTACAAGCAATAAGTGGCATTCTGAATAAACTCACTGGGTTAGGGATGCTAGGTCCATGGAGTACCTGCAGTCAGCCAAAGGTGGGTGACAATTGTAATGAGGGAGAGAATGTTCTATGATGGGATGGTAGTATAAAAGACATGCTCACCACTATACCACTAAAAATGACCAATATAAACTAACACTACATTATCGCCAAAATAGGGTAATACTGAACTACCTCTAATGGTAAGGCCTGTTTACCGCCAAAATACCGCTGTAAGAAAATACTGCCAACTCCAGAATTTGCCCCAATACTTGCACTGTTTTTTCGGCGTGGTCCCTATGGAGGCAGAGGTAACACACGGTGTGAATCCTTCCAGGGAATCTTTCTGTTACAGGAAGGACAACATTTAAGAGTATTTTCCATAGTGTATAAAGATGGAAGCCTGGCGGAATACAAGGAAGTATAGGGGAATATGCAATCTCTAATTGAGATGGAATTTGAACCTCCCCCTGCTCTCCCTACTATACAGGGCCGAGGCAGGCCGCAGACAAGGTTTGTTGAGATGGGAGTCGCTGTCATCAACGGATGGTCTTGCTCTCGAAAGCCATTGCCAGAGATCCTGTGGTGTACTGTCGTCAAAAGGACAGAAAGAAAGTCTAACTTTCCATTTTTTCTAAGTAATGGCGTCAGCCAAGAAGGAACTCTGATATGTGTCAGACTATGATGGCGGAAAAAAACAATTTGAGGAGCATCAACGCGTGAAGGACCATGGTTACAGTGGATGTCACACTAGGGATAGTATTACTGGCAAGCCCTGTCAACGTCCCTTTTCGAGTTTCGAAAAAAAAAAAAATGTAATACTCTGTGGCTACCACTTGATGTCGGCCTATGCATAGCATGTGATCTGAGCAGATCCACAAGCGCTATATGGGAGTAGTTTCTTACCTGTAACTCCATTTCTCCAGCATTGGTATCTTTCATGGATTCACATGCTTAGAATATTCCCCGTCGTCAGACTGGGAACCCTCGGTACACATATATATATAGTCATTTCCAATAGGAAAAACTTCTGCCCTATCCCCGTCTGCGTCCTCTACGGGGCCGCCCACGTACGCCCCGTTGGACGTGATGGTATATAAGCCCCGCCCCCGCGGGTCCCTTCAGATTTCGACCCCTCCAAGATAACGGGGGGAAAACTTGCTTACATACCAATCTTCCACATTGCAGTCCGGGGAGGCCGGAGGGCGCATGTGAATCCATGAAAGATACCAATGCTGGAGAAATGGAGTTACAGGTAAGAAACTACTCCCTTCTCCAGCATTGGATCTTTCATGGATTCACATGCTTAGAATAGATTGTAAAGCAGTAACATTAAGAAGGAGGTGAGAGTGCAATGTAACTTACATTCGTAGAGACACCCCCAAACACTACCGTTTACACCATGTATGTAAGCAACAACTTATTATACTGATACGAAACGGATTTCCGCCATACAATGCTATGTCATATGACTCAGTATGCACCCCTTGCGCACATATCTACCCAACCACTTATGTTTAGGTCAATAAACTATGCACATTCATGTATACACTCTGAAAAACCAGCTGAGGCCAAATAATAATAGGCAGCATTCTTCTTGAAACTTTGGCTTACCTCATTGAAAAAGGTGGCGAAGCACTGCCCTTCCCATTTGTACCTCATCCGCGTGCTGCTTTTCCAGGCAGTAGTGGCGCGTAAACGTGTGCGGAACAGACCATGCCGCCGCCTGGCAGATGTCCGTCAGCGGAATTCCTGCCCATAGAGCCACGGAGGAAGATGTCGATCTCGTGGAATGGGCTCTGGGACGATGTAGTAGAGGTCTCCCGGCCTTGGAATGACACAGGGTAATCGCCGAGGAGACCCAGCGAGCCAGACCTTGTTTGGAGATAGCCTTACCCCTAGCCGAGGGGCCGTAGGCGACGAATAGCTGTCTGGTGGCTCTGATATCTTGCGTTTTTTGCAGGTAAAATTTTAGCGCCCTTTTGACGTCCAGAGTGTGAAGAGCCTTCTCCGCCGTCGACGAAGGAGATGCAAAGAAAGTAGGGAGTACCAGGGTCGAGTGCTTATGATAGACCGACGGTACTTTTGGGATGAATGAAGGGTTAGTTGATAAAATAACTTTGTCCTTAAAGAACCTCAGATATGGAGGGTCTATGACCAGTGCCTGTAGTTCCGACATTCTTCTAGCCGAAGTGATGGCAACTAGGAACGCGAGTTTCCAAGATAGAAATTGTAGAGATGAAGAGGACATTGGCTCAAAGGGAGGCTTCATTAAGGCAGCTAGAACCGTGTTCAGACTCCACGACGGTGGGAACCGTTTTTCCGGAGGGAAGGTTCTAAACAGACCCTTCATGAAATGCTTCACTAGCCTGTCACTGAATAGTGGAGGGGACTGTCTTCTTCTGGTAAATCTCGAAACAGCCGCCAGGTGTACTTTGATTGACGATGATGACAGTCCGCTTTCCGCAAGATGAAGAAGATACGGGAGGATTTGCTCCGGAGTTACATCCAAAGGTTGTATATTTTGTTGTGTTTGACACCATATACAGAACCTTTTCCATTTGCTTACATATGATTTGTTAGTGGACGGGGCTCTGGCCGCCTGCAGAATCCTTCGGCAATCAGTCGAGACTTTTAGGTTCCCGAACTCCGAGAAGTCAGGAGCCATGCAGTTAAGTTCAGGCTGTCCGGATTGTGGTGCCACACGGTCCCCTCGTCCCTGGACAGGAGGTTCGGTACTTTCCTGAATGGTATCGGCTGATCCAGCGACAGATGAAGGAGGTCTGAGAACCATGGTTGCCTCGGCCAGCGCGGGGCCACTAGGATGACCCGGCAATTGTACCTGTGGATCCCCTGGATCGTCCTCCGTAGGAGGGGAAATGGAGGGAAGGCGTAGAGGAACTTGCCTGTCCACGGAAACGAGAACGCTTCCCCCAGGGAGCCTGTTTGGGGCCATCTGCTCGCGAACTGAGCACATTTTCGGTTTCTTTCCGTGGCGAAGAGATCGATCGACGGGGTCCCCCATCTTTCGAAGATTTCCCCGAGTTGAGTGGAGTCCAGCTCCCACTCGTGTATTTGTGACATAGTCCTGCTCAGGGAATCCGCCTGTAAGTTCTTCGCTCCCGGTAGGTGGTATGCCACTAGGGAGATGTGGTGTTTTAAAGCCCAATGCCAGATCTTTTGAGCTTCCTTCGAGAGGGTCCTGGATCTGGTGCCACCCTGTTTTATCAGGTAGAACATAGCTGTCGTATTGTCCGTGAGCACTCTTACTTTTGACCCCTTGATGTGTGGGAGGAAAGATTTCAGGGCCCATCTCACCGCCCTTAGCTCCAGGACGTTGATATGTAGGCGAGATTCGGTCGACGACCACCTGCCTTGGGTTTGGTGGCGTGACATGTGTGCTCCCCAGCCCGACAGAGAGGCGTCTGTAATGATGGTGTTCTGAAATTCCGGCTCCTGCAGGGGGACCCCTCTGTCCAGGTTGCGCGCCACTTTCCACCATCGGATGGCTTTGATAACTCGTTCGTCGTCGACTATTATCTTGTCCGACCAGCGGCCTGTGGCCTGCTTCCATCTGTCTGATAGGAACTCCTGTAGAGGTCTCATGAACAACCGGCAGTTCGCGACTAGGTGGATGCACGATGCCATGGAGCCGAGGAGAGCCGCATATTTTCTTACTGACAACCTTCTCTGTAAACGAAGTTGGCTTGTCAGGTGTTTGATCTTCAACAACCTTTCCAGGGATGGTTTCACTAGTCCCGTGTGGGTGTCGAATTGAGCACCTAGGAACTTCAAGCTCTTCGAGGGCTTTAGTGAAGACTTTTCGTAGTTCACTGCAAATCCCAGACGCTGTAGCAGTCGCAAGGTGGTCAATAGGCTGTCGTTGGTCGACGCTGGGGAGGATCCCCTCACGAGCCAGTCGTCGAGGTACGGGTAAACGTGATGCCCTTCCTTCCGCAGCCAGGCTGCTACGGGTGCTAGGCACTTTGTAAAGGTTCTTGGGGAGGACTTCAGGCCGAAAGGGAGCACAGTAAATTGGTAGTGTGTTTGGCCGACTAGGAACCTCAGGAACCTCCAGTGGTGAGTGCGCACCGGAATGTGAAAATACGCATCTTGGAGGTCCAGAGACGCCAGGAAATCGTTCTTTTGGACCGATCTGATTACCTCCTGTAGAGTAAGCATCTTGAACTTTTGACTCAGCAGGGTTTTGTTGAGGTCCCGTAGGTCGAGGATGGGGCGCCACTTCCCGTTTGGTTTCTTTACTACGAAGCAGCGTGAGTAAACCCCTAAGCCTCTCTGTGAAGCAGGGACTAACTCGATGGCGCCTTTTTTTAGCATGAGCGCAACCTCTCGACGCAAGACGCTTAGGTGTGGTTGAGACAGGCGTATCGGTGGACGTCTTGGAGGTCTGGATTTGAATCTTAGGGAATGTCCCAGTCTCACCGTGTCCAGAACCCACCGATCTGTCGTAATTGACTCCCATTCCTCGACGCAACTTGACATTCTCCCTCCTAGAACGTCATTGTTGATCTTTTTGTTTTCCCGTCGACGACGAGTAAGTGGGACGTCTCTTAGAGGCCTGGAAATTTCTGCGTCGGGTCGAGGACTGTGAGGCGCGTCTATAGCCTTGGGACGGATATGAAGACCTCCCGAATGCTCTATCCCTGGATCCCGCAAATCGTGCGTTTCCCGTAGCTCCTCTAAAGGGGCGAAAGGAACGAAAGGGCTTACCGCTTTGGAGAGAGCCCAGCGAGCGCGCCGTCTCAGAGTCCTCCTTCATTCCTTTCAAGGCCTCATCCACCTTTTCGCCAAACAGGTGGTCACCTTCGAAAGGCATGTCGACGACCTTATATTGCACCTCGGGTCTAAAGTTGGTGCACTTGAGCCAGGCCTGGCGTCGTAGAACCACTCCGTTGTTAATTTGTTTGAACCCCGAGTCTGCCAGGTCCACCGCTATATTGATAGCATGGTTCGAGGCTTCTTCTCCTTCACGAACCAGGGACATAGCTGATTTTCTGTGTTCTTCTGGGAGGTGGTCCAAAATGGGTGCCAGTCTGTGCCACATCTCCCTGTCATACCTGGCCATGATTGCCAGGGAGTTCGCTGCTTTCACTGTTGACGCTCCCACTGACAGGATCTTCTTACCGAAAGCGTCTTGGCGTCTAGCTTCGGAGTCCGGCGGGGTAGAGCACTTATGCTGGGCCTTTGCCTTTCTCGTCGCCGCCGCTGATACCACCGAGTCAGGCGTGGGTTGCGCAGAGAGGCATTTTGGCGTCGAATCTGGAACTTTAAATTTTTTCTCTACGCGGCCTTTGACCGCAGGTTCCGAGAATGGATGCCGCATTGTTTGGACGCCCTCTTTCCATACGTGGTCCAGTATCGGTATCGAAAAAACGGAACGCCTATTCTTGCCCATGTGGTCAAAGAGGAAGCAGTCGTCCTTTTCTTCTTGTTGGGTCAAACCGAACTCCTTGCAGGCTTTTTCCATCATGGAATGGAAGGCCCCTATGTCATCCGGTGGAGATGGGTGAATGGGACTTTTCGGAGGATCCACCTCCACATCCGAAACCCATGACGGGTCTCTCGACGGCGAGAGGGAGATATCAGAAGCTGACCCCTGTTCAGAGAGGGAGTCCGAGAGCTCACCTTCTTCCTGGACTGTTGGAGCAGTTGGGCCCACGACCGATCTAGTCGGGCGGTGTGAAGGTCCGGGCTCGTCGACGAGGGGAGTCGTCGGAACAGGCGGGAGCCTTTCGTCCAGGGACTTCAAGAGCGAGTGTAAGGAGGAAAGTACCTCCATGGAGAGAGTAGCCTGGGCGTTTGGAGGCTGGGTGAAAACTTGAGAGCAGGTTGCACCAGAAGGAAATCTGGGCCGTAGCCCCAGGTCTTCCGGGCTCACTATTCTGAAGCCGTCGTCTTCTTTGGAGGCGATCGAAACTGCCTGTTCTTGTAGCAGTGTGTCGGGTAGCCCCATGTCGAACGTTTCTGGCCTCCAGGCCTGGGACTCCGTCGACGAGGGAATCGTCGTCGACGATGAGCCCGTTTGAAAGGCGGGGGACTGTGACGGAGTGGGCACTTGGATCGTCGCCGTCGTCGACGGAGGGCCTGCAGGTGGCTTAGGCGGTCCCGCCTTCGCGGAGCTCTCCCTGCGTTTATCCGCCTCTCTACTCGTAGCTGATCTTTTCTGATCGCTCGAGGAGGATTTTGGCCTGTCCTTATCTTTCTTCGACGAAGAAGAAGAAGATGATTTCTTCGACGATTCTTTCGATGAGGCCTTAGAGGAATGACTTCGAGGCACGTCCTTCTCCGTAGGTCGTGATTTTTTGGCCGGAGGTTCCGACGGATGTGAGCGTCGGGAGGCTTCTGATGTTTTCGCTGAGGCGATACTGCGCACCGATCCTACCTCCGACTGAGGGTACGCTCCAGCGCCGTCGTTCAGCCACGAGACCAGTCGCCGATTCCGGTCCTTCAGGGTTTTTTGGGAAAACCCCTTGCAGATATCACATTGGTCCGCCGAGTGGTGGGGGTGAAGGCAGTAGATGCAGTCAAGATGGCCATCCCCTTCATAAACCTTCTTTAGACCGCACGTGGCACACGGGCGGAAAAGAGGCTTACCCGACATTATTGCCAGACCAACTAACAAAACTCGTAGGAGTTGGAAGCGGACCAAACAGACAAACTCGCAGGAGTTAGAAACAATCGATAAGTATTTGAAGAAAATACACGAGGAGATCCCACTATCTTTGGAGACGGTTGAAATCTGAAGGGACCCGCGGGGGCGGGGCTTATATACCATCACGTCCAACGGGGCGTACGTGGGCGGCCCCGTAGAGGACGCAGACGGGGATAGGGCAGAAGTTTTTCCTATTGGAAATGACTATATATATGTGTACCGAGGGTTCCCAGTCTGACGACGGGGAATATTCTAAGCATGTGAATCCATGAAAGATCCAATGCTGGAGAAATATATATATATATATATTACTGAGAGCTGACCAGGGGAGGAATGTGTCGTAAGCAAGTAGTTACAAGATGCAGCATGGTACCTCACAGACAACACAAGAGCCGTTATTTGGAGATACACTGGCATTATCACATCCAGGTTAGATAAAGTAAGCATCTTGAGAATAGCCAAACAGATAAACGGATCATGGGGCAGGTAGAAGAAGCAACATGCTCCATGAACAGTCTAGAACAGTAATTTCCAGTATAGGCAAGATATGTAGGGTGGTGGTAAATGACAGGGGGTATAGGAAATCAAACGCAACTTCTCATAAGGTTCTCCCTGCACCATTAATATTACCATGGAAGGTAAAACAAACGGGATCATAAGGTGTTGACCAGGAATTTAAGGGCAGGTACAATAAGGGGCTGTATAGAGGGACGTTGAGAACATCCCTGTTGATAAGGAAGGTAAAGGGAGCCTTCACACGGAGAGCCCAATTATGTTAATCTACAGATCAGGTGCAATTGGTATGTTGATACACAGTTTCCAGTGTCTTATGCATCAAGTAGGTTGTACAGGTAGCAGCCAAAGGCATTACTTTCGCTAAGTGCTTGCAAAAAGGGTGCAACACTGAAATTTAAATGCAAGCCCCGCCCTGCTGCTTTCAGTTTTTTCAATGCCTCTTAACATCCTTGCTGGAACACAAGGTTCTAACAGGCAGTGTCTCGGGGCATTTACGATTTTAAAAGCAGTTATATAAAATGAGCATTCAAGCACATCTGCAAACACCATCTGCATAGCATCTATAACAAGCATTGGCAAAGACAACACTTCTGGCTTTTCTGTAGGCAGACATGTTCCCACATACAATTTTACCCAATATAACTTGTATATGTTAGAATGTTCTATAAATCATCCCAATTAAATGTATATTACCAGTAATTACTTTTTAATATCAAAGAAATAACATACAACCTACCACTTACACTAGATAACCTACACTTGGCCCACTTTTGCATCCTAAAAACCAGACAAATACTCCCAACTTAAAAAAATGGCGTAAAATACTCCCCAAACAAACAAATAGAAAGCAGAGTGTGCTGCCCAATGCTTTCACCCAGAGAGCTCCACTGAGACATGGGGTTAGCAGTAACAGAGCCATGCCACAGGAACAAGATCAAATATTGTTAATTCCTGATATGAGGACGCACTTTAAGGTAAACTTGCATATTTTCATTTGCATAGAGGACCACATGCAAATCAGCATGGATTTCCAAACCCTGAAAACATGATATATACGCTCAATAGGTTCTGGCTTCATGAACAGAAGTTCTAACTCAGATATGCCCATGAAACTAACCAAACAACCTTCCCTCACCAGATCAACTACTATACTTTACTCTACCGCCTATGACTAGAACCTGTGCTCCACAGCCCCAATCAGCCGTGGCAAAAAGCATCAGCCACAATATGTAACCCAACTCGCAGCTATACTGACTAAGCAGACTACTTGGGCACGTAACCACATCCCCCTGCTTCCTATTCTTTGTGTATGGCCTTTCTCGGCCCCTCAAGTCTGCTCTATCCTGTTGGTCAATGGTTCTCCAGCGCCAAGATGCCCTCGGGCCTGCCACGCTCTACAAATTGCCTTAAAATAACATAAGTGTGTATATGTGTCACACCTTTGTATTGTACTCTACGTCCAATTGTATTTTTCCAGATGCTTTGGAGTAGCGCACCCCATGAGTTAGCGCATTATAAAGATCATGAGAAAAAAGGACAACTAGTCAAAATATAGGTTTACTCTCCAGAAAATAACCCCATTGGGAATAAGAATTCGATATTTACACCCTAAAAACATTTTACTTACAATTTCAGAAAAACTGGTAGAAAAATGAATATGGGGCGCTGCCTATGCCTTAGGCAAAACAAAAGCATCCTTTCATTTACAGGACAAAAGAGTCAGCAATAGTATACGGCACAGCAGCAAGTAATCTGAGAAAGGCACAATATTTCACATTGAAAAAACAGTTTTGAATATATAATTACTGGAGTACAGTCAGAGTATGACTGGAAGCAGATTACCATTTAACATCTGGGACATGACCACGCAGAGTAACCTCCTGATCATCAAGAAAAGTACTTAAATTCAGGATTATGTGCTCAGATGCTGTATTGCTTGGAACTCTCTAAAAGGCACACTTGGTTAAAGAAAGGATTACAGCAGGAGCAGTGTAATAGCTAAACATAACCTATTACCTTTCGGAACAACAAGCATGAAATTCGTGACAGCACCCAAGAGGATCAACAAAACCTCACTGCCTACATACAGTGCAGGTACCAGAAAATGACGATAGAAAAACTGGAGGCACCGCTGCATCCAAAAAGAGCAGCAGGCATACAGTCAGAGGAGCGGAAGAAAAATATGCAAGCAATCAGTTTAAAGAAATATAAAACACTCCCATTAACAGGAATGAAAGCGTGTTGTGTTAAAAGTACACGGGAGATTACATTTCCAAAATGCATTCCCAATGAAGGAATTGTCCAGCTTCCTTTTTCCTCTCCAGAGCAATCAAATGCGTTGGTACATAGAAAACCAAGGGATTTCGCTTGGTCATCACTGTGTCACATCTTGCTTACAAAGCAGGAAAGACCAAGTCTTAATAATAACTCACTGAAATAGTACTTCGCTGCTTTATTGGTTCCTTCTTTTATGATTACTGATTAGGAATGTAGTATGGACAACCCTTCAATCCCCAGCAGAGAGATTCAGCGGACAAGAAAACCTGTGCATGTCCCGCTTGCTTCACAAATTCTTTGTCAAAAAACAAAAAGACCATACAAAAAAAGATTACTTTTTGGCAAGTCCACCAACTCAGAGTCTGGCATGCCAGAAGGGAAACTACCCCCACGCAAACTAGATATTCAACGTGCATAATTTTCCCCTTAGTTCGATGCTTCTGCTGGCCAGGACAAGCCAGAGTCGTATCCAGGATCAAAGTTCCGCGTGGTGAGTCTTTGCAATCATGATAATCTTGGCGAGAGAAGATCCGAACACCCCTTGTTTGTGGGACACTGGAAGAAAAAAGAACACAAACATGGAATCAAGAGAAGTGATAACAAAGCCCCTTTGCCCAAATGGGCTGCAGTTACTCGAGAACACACAAATATAGGCTTGATGTAGTCCACAAGCCAAAGTCCTAGGTATGGATACATAGGCAAAGTATAATGAAAGGAATCAATCTACGAGTCAACAAGGGCTTCATAGAACGTGTGGCAAGCAGCATCAGCATGCAGTGGGGCATAGCCCGTTACACACCATTGCTGGGCTCAGTCCATAGCCACCTGTAACCAAATCGCTGATCACCAGAACTGGAAAGAGACTATTCAAGGTTTGGCAGCAAAGAACCATGCATAGGGACTTCCACTTCTCCACTTGCACAAGACGTTACAGTTTATGTGATGAAACACACTCATTGTGTGGGCTGCGCTGACTCATTAGGGGATCTGCTAACGTTTGTTTCTCTGATATAAATGGCAGTTTAGATCTCCAGGCCCAACTAAACGGTTATTCAGATTTCTACTGGCATGGCTAGTGAAGTCCTTAGCACTGACAGAATGGCATTCTACAGAACGCATCAATAAAGCAGCCGTAAGACCTCCAGATATAGGTTACATGTGAGCAAAACCTAAATGGGTATTAAACAAAACATCCTTCACACTGTTGCAAGTAAGACACAAAACAGATTGAAATGATTAACTAAATTATTATTCAGCGGATTATGGTGGACTACATTTTTACAAAATACTTCAGGGCGTTGGAGTGAATGGGTAGGAGGCATAGAAGGGTAGGTAATGAAGAGAAAGCGTGCAGTGAGACAACATTAAAGGCTCATGGTTTTAAAGGGGCTGTATGAAAATAGGCAATTCCCACCTTGGTTAAATATAATTTGGCCATCTCACATTTAAGCATGCAGGCAAATTCAGAACAGATAATAGGTGCCAAGGTGGCTGTCCCTCTTAACTGGACAGGAATTTTGCAGAGAGGCAGTTCAGGAATGTATGGGTAGGAGTCACTGCAGTTCATGTTGCATTCGCTGCCATTAAACTGGAAAGTCCTTTTTTAAAAGAAGAATGTTTAGTGATCGCCTAAATTTAAGGTGGTTGGGCTCCCGCTTGACCTCAAATGGGTAGTGAGTTTTGGATAACAGAGCCTGCCATCGCTATTCTTTTCTAAAATGTCTTGCAAATGTAGGATTCCGGATCTGTGTTTTTCGTGGATGTGCTAGACAAGGTGGAGGTTATCTACTAAGATCCAAAGTCCAAAACAGTTTTCCTGGTGATTTTTTATTTTTATTTGATGTTTCATTTGTGACTAATCTAGGGAAATCGTCCCCTCTCCCCAAAGGGAAGCCACCCACTTGGAACTAGAGAGGCGAACCTGCTACGGCTAACACTGCCTAGGCGGCATGGCATGCGGGAGGCCACTGGCGGTGACCCCTCTCCCCCACCCTTTGTGGAAAGGCAATCCCTACATAGGGATGTGCATCACCCACCCTTATCCCAGAAGACTGATTATTTTATTGCTTACATTGGAGTTAGTATAACGATTTACCACTAAGCACTCAATGGCTTGTATGATTTCTGACCCCTTACAGGCACAGTCTTCAAGCTGGAATGGAGAGTGAGAGGAAAGTCCACCCCCTCGTTGCATGGAAGGTAAGAGGCCAAGAGGCCATTCAGCAGTGCCCAAAGGGAGGAACGCAGCCACCAGACCCAAAGGTGAGAGCGACGCTTCAGAGCATAAGAGAGGAGGTCTCCTGGGAGGTGTGGCAGAGAGGCAGCACCTGCCAGGGGTAGCGAACCTAAGCATGGACAAGCCCACCGAACATCCGGCTCCCCTGCTGAGACACAGACTGGAGAAGCCCGGTCCCAGAGAGTCTCCAACAGTGGGGAACGCCCAATCAGCAACCCAATGGCACCCAGACAAGCCGACACTGAAGTCCTTCTTGAAAGCAGTGGGACGGGAGCATCTGGTCCAACAGACGTGGACCAGCCGAAGAAGCCAGAACCAAAAAACCTCGTCAACCTACCAGAATGCCTACCTGAAGGAGCACCACGCAGTGATGGAAGGTACGCGGTCCCTCCTGGGAGCCAGGTGAAGAGCGGAACCACCAACCCAGACCCAACAGTGGGATGAGAGCAGGGTATGACGTAATTTCATGGCCGGATGTTTTTTCACAGGGTTTTTTGCCACGGAGAGTTTTTTGGGGGGTAAAAAATTATATAAATGGTCTGTGGGTGTGCGGGGATATGAAAATAAATTAAAGGGGATGGGGGTTTGGGTGGTAAACCCCCCCCCCCAAAAATAAAAAAATACTAAAAAAATTAAAAAATAACAATTTTTTTCTAAAAAAAATCCACGATAAAAAAAACCCGCAATGAAACTGCAGGCGATGAAATCACATGGAACCGAGAGCAGACACCCCATGGTGGGCTGAGAGCAGACACCCCACGGCAGATTTGGAGCATGACGACAGTGCAGGGTGACAGAATTAAGACACCAAAGTGAAGAGAGGTGGGGCGAGGGAAGCCAGGGCCCAAGGCGGGCTGAGGGACCCAAAGGTGGGGTGTGAACCCCGAGATATCAGGATGGGGAACAAACCAGGCGAAACAGAGGGGAAGGCCTGGTATGGTTGTACGGACCAGCAGGTTCCCAAGGTTTGAGGTCGACCCAAGAATAAGCCAAAGTCCCTGCCCATACAGGGAGAAAGCAACACCATGGATTGATAATTAATCCCAGGAAGGGAATTTGGAAGAGACATTTACTGATGTCTCTTTTTGGAAATGTGCGTCGGGCGAGAAGCCCCTTTCTGATACAGTGACATTACGGTGAGGCCAGAAACCAGCCACTATTATCGTTCGGGTACCTTTTTATGAAGGTACCCGAATGAAGGGTTTCTTTTAAGTTCATAATGGTAGAGAGAGGAATCGGAATCAGAACGGCAGACAGGATTATTTTGTAAAGACATCCTGATGGACACACTTTCTTCCTTTTTTAAAGAATAGAGCTGAGAACTCTAGGGATAGTGTAGGTTTGTTGCCCAAATTTTCATCTTGTCCGCCTCCCGATTCTGACTTACCACAGCAGGTAATAAGGCTTTTCAGCGTTTCCCAAACCTTTATACATTTTTTTTTTTTACGTCAAATGACGATTGTACTGTCCTGTTCTGGATCAATTTCTGTCTTAGAGAGGCACAGGAGAAGACCAATGCAATACTCCAGTTTGTACAAGACCAAAGCTTGGACCAGATGGTCGTCTTCATTCATTCATCGCAATAGAGTGAAACTGATTCTTCTCACGATGACAGAGAGGCGTGTGTGTATGGGAAAGAACTCTTAGTCAATGATTACCACTGTGATGAATCCTGTGGAGTCATCACTAAACCTCAGCCTAGGTTCTCCTCCCATGCGGCCAGGGGAAGGCAGCCGGTACCCAATCCTATCCCTAGGGGTGGTAACATGAGGGAGGATTACATTGGAGGAGATAGCTGTCTGGAGGAAGTGGTGACTCCTTTAGGAGAGACGCGGTATTCATCTTCTTCCGAGGATGAGATTCCCATAATTCCCAAACATATAAAGGCATGCTGTCAATGTACAAGTCCCTCCCATTTAACTACCCAAAACACATGCTATGAAAAATCTGCTAAACAGAATAAGGTTGGTACCTACGTGTTCAGGAAGTAAATATGAAGACCTCCAATTGTTCTAATTCGGCCTTAAATAGGAGGTCCAAACTGTGGGATGTTTGACCCACTTTTGCTCTGCTATGCTGCATCACTCTGCTACGACGGTGCCAGAAATAGCCAAATGGCCACAAAACCCTTGCGCGCGCCAAAACCTTTGAAAATCGCGCTTTGCAACGTGCAAAAAGATGGCTGCCCAATCTGCCATGCATGTTGTCAGTGGTGGAACCGAGCTCTCACTCATGAAGTAGGTCACTGGGCTCCACAACCAGTAAAAATGGAGTACAGAAGGAAAAAGCAGTGCTTTGCTAAATGAAACCCAAAATCTTGCTTTAAATCCCCTTTTCTTTGTTGCTGAAACTTCAGAATGCTGGTACAGAACACCCTCAAATATCCAAAATTCCTGCTGGGTGCTACAATTCACTTTGTTTAAGAAATCATTGTGAACTTACAAGTCCTGAAAAGCTGAAAGCATAAAGAGATTTCCACAGCGAAAAATGGTCTGTCTGTGGATCTGTCAAAAATCTCTGGTGCAGTACCCTGGGCCGCCTGAACGACAGCTGTCAGGAGCCTGCCCGATTAAACTTTAACATGTATAAACTGAAATCAAATGTATGCAATCTAAGAGGCCTGTACTGAGAGTAACCCATATTGTAATTGTTTTGATCCCATGGTTTAAAATCTTGAATGAGAATTGTAGCTGTGATTTGATACAACAAGTTTGTTTTAAGCTAAGGAAAAATTCAGCAGAATTAACAGTTAAAAATAAGCCTGGCTGAAGCCACCAAACTGGAATAACAACTTTTCTCACAGAAGGAAGGTCATTCCCCCCGCAGCAGGAAATCACACAGAAGCGTTAATTATGGGGTTGGGAAAGAACCTAGTCTACAGAGGCATGAGGAACAATGACCAGCTGCTACTAAGGAAATGGGAGGTGTGAAGACAGTTGTAAATGGCCTCTGCCAAGAGCAAGCAAGGGGGGGGAGGGGGGACTGCTCCTGGACTGCAGGGAGACAAGAGGCGGACCCAAACAACCATCTGTGGCTGAACATTAACAAAGAACACTTTTTTTAAAAGACGGATAACTTGCTGTTTAAAATTGTGAAAAATATAAAAGTAACAGATTTGTGAATCTAAATTTTGGCTGCAAGAGGCGGCAAAATTGTGTGACATGTTCTGGAAAGAAACTGCAAGAAATGCGATTTTACACTAAATGTATTTCTGCTAGAAGTATGAAACTTTGGCTTTTAACAGTTCATTTTAAGATAACTTTAAGAGCCAGTCTGACAGCTTGACAGTCAATTCAGATTTCTGTTGCGTTTGAAAGGGGGAAAGTGCGATTGATATTCTGTTTGAATTCTGCCATTCCTGAATACCTGCTCTCTCCTCCTATCTCTTCACATTACTTATGGGGGGTTGAGGCGTGTGCAGGGGGAACCTTTAACCACTGTGCTATCCGATCTGAAACCACACACAAGCATTATTTTCTGTGCTGAATTGTTTGCTCACTGTTACTCCTTGTGTATCAAAAGAGTATTCGGTGTTACCTCACCCCATCGGTGAGTGTGGTGTACCCAAACCTAATGTGATAAAAATTTTAAATGCATAAATAAATCTTAACCTTTGCAAACCAAGCTCTTTCCTGGTCCAGTGTGACCGGGGGGGGGGGGTTCCAGGAGAAGGGCGTGATATGAGTGGTATATTGTTCAGAATAAAGAACTTTTAGACAAAAACAAACGAGGATTTCAGTTGTGCACTACATGCTAGGCATTGACTTGGGTGTATGCTGCACTGAAATCACTTACAAAACCAAGAGTAAATCACAAACCCTTTCCACAACCTCCCCCAACATTGTTGACTCTCAGTTCACAAAGCAATTAAAACCAACTAAATACAAAAAGACAAAAGCCGCTATTGACTTCAAAATTAATAATGCCTGTGGTACTGGGTGAGGAACAGTGACTCAGTCAATGAGGATTACAGTTGCAATTAAACATTCCAAGCGTTCTAGTTGTTGTAGTGTGAGGCACCCGAGTGGGACATTTAAACTCAGGAATGAGTTGCAGTTGAGGGAAGGAGACGCTGAAGGAGTAGTCTGGGCAGCCGCAGGTCAGAATACGGGACTTGCCGCGAAAGCAGATGGAACGCTAGCTGAAGCCGATGCGGGAGAAGGCGTGCAGCAGTGCAGAGAGCGTGCAGCAGGAAGCAGCACTGGACGGCTACTCGAAGGGAAAAACAGCCATATGGGAGACCATCTCCCAACATGTTGTGAACCTCTCTGGTGAAGAAGTGAAAGCATAGCCCCCGTGGAGCTGTCAGAGCTCCACCGAAGAAATGTGCTCACAACGACAGCCATGCAGGAGCTGGCAGCAGAGCTGACAGATTACAGAATATCTGCCGCAGTGCCAACGAGTGAGAAGGAGCCGCCAGAGAAGACAGGTGAGTTGACCTGAATCGACCAGTGACCCTGGGGCGCTCCGAATAAGACAAGCAGCAGAAAATAATATTTTTAAGTAGCAAACAAAAAAAAAAACATGACAAAGGCAGCAAGAATGCAATACATCTTATATGGTACATCAATTGGGGGAAACCGGTAACCAACACTGCCAGCAGCCAAAAGGCTGCATAGAAGTAATAGAAAGACAGCAGGGGTGTAACTCTCCTTGTATAGGACACCAACTGGGTGAAACCTGTAAACTGCATTGCCAAAAGCCAAAATGCTACAGGGGAGTAATACAGAGGCAACAAGGGGGCAATTCCCCTTTCATGGGATACCAACTTGGGGAAATCTGTAACCCATATTGTCAAGAGACTATAAAAAGAAGCAGCCATTGTTCAAACCTCCTCATGTAGGATACTGGTGTGGAGAATCCTGAACAAATGTTGCCACTAAGCACACATGTAGTTGTAGGAGTTTTTCATCCTGAAAGGCAAGTATACCAGGAAAGAAGAGGATATGAAGTATGTTTATGGTAAAAATGTGTGGTGTAAAGAACTGGTGAACTATCACTTCTTCGACAAACTGTTGCATCACCAAAAATAGTTGCTGTGCTATCCTGACGAAAGTGTTCCCATTGAAGAATAAGTGTGATATGCTAATTCTTGCTTGGAATTCTGAAGATCAGAATTGCCTTGGTTTATGAAGTGTTTTGAGAGAGACATTTGCTTTACCAGGAAGGATACTGTGGGGGAATAATAGCCGTTTTGATTTGCGACCAAGCATCTGCGAAAGAGACATTCACTTTGCTAAGTGGGAGGACGCAGTTAATGGAAAATACTTTGTGTTACACTGAACAGAACTTTGTTCACTCAGAACTTTTTATCCAGCAGAAGGGAGCCCAACCCTGGTCACAAGGAGTACTTTCTAAAACCTTTACGTTTGAATTGGTATATTGGTTTGTTTAACTGAAGAAAGTCAAAGATTCCTTGAATAATTTTGTTGTGTGTATTAGTGTGAGGGTCAGACATTTTGGACACTGGGTCATTTTTCTTTAGTTTTAGTTTGCTAGGCAGGGCCCTCCTCGTTAGGATAGGGGAACATGTAATTAAATGGCAAACTTTGAGAAAACTATACCTTTGTGTCCGTCTCACATTTCAGACCCCTCCCACCACCAACTTATTAATTTAGGTTGATGGAATTGCAGCAAGGCTAAGAACCTTGGGCTACATCCCAGGGATGATGGATGTCTTGGCCCGACAGCATTGCATGATTACAATTTTGCATAGGCTCAGACATGGTTCATCCCGTTTTGAAATGCTAGGTTCTCTGCATTAGGGGAGGGATCATTGTCTAGATAAATCATGAGTGGATTCCATCAGCAAATAAGTTGATGGTGAAGCGGTACAGCACGTCTGAAAAATGGTCATGTCTCAAAACGGAACCACCATGGGAAGGAGCAGCCCTGGGGGACTCCTCATAGTAGCTCAAATTGGTTGAAGAATCAACCGCAGCCAAATGCGGCTGAGCGATTCCTCAGGAAAGTGGAGATCCATTCTAGGGTGCAGCCTTCAATTCCCATGAGAGATTCTAGTCTTGATAGCAAGATGTGATCAACCGTGTTATATGCTCTGGTTAGATCCAGAAGAACGAGCGTCATCTGGCACAGTTTAGGTTTTACAGAAATTCTTCTATTCGATCTAGCAAGGTGCTCTCTATGCTTCTCACGGCTCTCAATCCAGAATTTTTGTCGCACAATATTGTGCAATTCCCTACACTCCTGTAGTTATTGAGGTGCAGCCCTCTCAAAGAGCTTTGCTTATAATGGGGGGGTGGGGCATCCTCAAGTATGCATTGAATGATTATCAGGTGTCTGAGCAAGGGGTTGCTTAAAATGTATATTGCTTGCGGTTTGAATCCCACCACCCCCTCCCCAGTGTCCTCTACAGTAAGAGCAGTTTATTTTTTGAGTAAAATTTGGTTTTCCCACCTGGCCGTTGGGATCTCTGGTAGTGCCCTCTTTGGATATGAAGAACAAGGCCATGTGATCAGTTAGTTCTTGAAAGAGTTCCATCATGGAGGCCATTTTGGTAGGTTCAACTAGTTCCTTGTAGACTGGAAAGAACGTTGATCTTGTTGGCTGTGTGAGGCTGTAGGAGTAGGAGTCCGGCACAAGGGTGGCATGCCGATTGGCAAAGACTTTTATTAACAACAACTCAGGGGAGTTGGAGGAAATCCTAACTAACCCCATCTGTGAGAGGGATTTCCCTTGCCTCAACAAAACTAGCTAATGAAACAGTCTGTCAGAATGTCCAAAGTGAAGTTTGCCGTCCTGTGTCCAAATCCTAATCTGTCCCTCATATACTAAACATAATATAAGGTGAAAAGTGAAATGTCTCTTTGCTGTCAGCCAGCAGCCCAGTGTTGCAGTTCAAAATAAAAGTTCACAAAAAGGTGTATAAAAGCATGTAAAAGTTCCACAAAGACTCAAGGGGTTGGCTCCCTTTCCCATATAGTCTTTCCACTTTGTTCAACCTTGTCTCAGTGTCTTTATTGGTTCAGATAAAGACGTATCCTTGCTTGGCAGCCCTGGCTCCCAGACCCTGCAACATGGTAACATGGCCTGGACACGTGTTCCAAGCTGCCTCAGGTTCCAGACCACTTTGTGAGCAGACCAGATTCCCAGGTACTGCACAAGGAAGAGCAGCCTGGCTCTCTCTCCCAGTCACTACTAAGGATCTTCTTTTCAATTGCCGCGGGTCCCTGACCCTGTTCTCAGTACCACTCCTCTTGGTCCACTCCTGCCAAGTGGGGTACTCGCGTTCTTGCTTTCACAGTCCACTTTCACTGACAGCCTTGGTTTACTCTCCTGCCAAGATCTCCAATTGTCAGTTGTGCTTGCACACTTCGGATTCCTCTTTATTGTGGTTCGAGGTACGTCTCGCCAACATGGGACCCAGACCCCCCCCCCCCATCACTTGCTTTCTCTCCCAGTATTCCTTGTCAACCCATGACCTTGGTTTACTCCCCTGACAAGGTCTGTAAAAACCATTTGTTTGTGTAAAGTGTGTATCCATCTTAGTTGCTGTTTAGGATATTCTTTCCCAATATGGGTCCCAGACCCCCTTCACTTAGCAACCGTCTGCTTTTTATTCAACCTACAGCCTTTGATTACTCCCCTGCCAAGGTCTGTAAGTACCATGTGTGTGTACAAACTTTGTATTTCTTTCATCTGCCGTTTATGATATTCCTTCTTAATCTGGATCGCAGACCCCCCTGCACTTGGTTGTGATCACAATTCTCGTCATCTGCTTTTTCTTCAACTCGGTATCTTGGTTTACTCCCCTGCTGCCAAGGCCTACGGGTATCTCTTGCGTATACAAAGTTTGTAATCTGCTCAATTGCTGTTCGTGATACGTTTTCCGAATATGGGTCCCAGACCCCTGTACTTGACGTCCCTCCCCTGGTGAAAATCCCTTCTTTGCTTTAGGTTCAGCCTCATGCCCCTCTAGGTCTCACCAACCCTGGTTTTAGCCACCCTTGTACCTGCAGGGTTCTGGTCGTCACCCTCCGGTTGTTGCAACGTCAGTGGCTTCTCCGGTTCACCAAGACCTTCTCCAGTCCTCTACGCCTCTCTGTAGTTCGGCTGTCGTTTACCTACACTCGAGCTGCCGAGTCACCAGCGAGAACCTATCCGTTTCTCTGGTGTTCATTCTGCATAGCAGGCACTCCGTGAGTGCGTCTCTCTCAGGCACACGCTGCTTCCCTGCCGTATTGGTTTCCGTGGCTCTTCCCAAGCTCCCAGATAATGCCTTTGCCTTGAGCGACAGCCGACCAATACGATTGTCCAAAGGACTAGAGCCGGTACACTCATTCTCATCATTGATATGCATTACACGTGGCCTCTTCAGCGTCTCAGTAGTTTCTACTGGGGATATATTACAAAAACAAATGGGGATATTGGGTGATGGGGAATTGCAGGGGTTTCGAGGGAAGGTAGGGGGGAGGAAGGATACTGCCTTCCGCTGACATGGTTACCACTCCCAATGGGATCCTCCATCCCCAGGAGATCCTCCCGCTGATCACCACCCCGAGGGCGACTATCGGGTAGCGGCCTCACCTCCCTGACCCCATAAAAAGGGGCTTCCCCATCTAAATTAGTGACAGCACCTCAGAATTCGTCACAGCTGCTGGTTTGATGCACCGGCGGGTGAAAGTGTTTTAGGATGTATTGTGTCAAATTCCTGGCATGCTGGATGCATTCATGCGTCGTCCTGCTTTTGGGTGTTCCTCCAAACTCGATCTGGCTTGTGAATTTCATGAGGGCCTAAGGAAGATCAAACCATTTGATTTTTGCCTTTGCTGTGTTCTTTTGTGATTTGGATCTTGACGGAGCCAGTTCATCAAGTGCCCTGGTGATCGATGTGCTCAGTTCGGTGAGCTTAAAAATCAGAGTATTTTGTGACCAACGCAGTCAAAAGGTAGGGCAGGGAAATAACTGCTGGGTTGTGAAAGACATCGGGATATTTTCTCTTCTTAGCCGAAAATTATTTATTTTAGAGTCAATGGGAGGTGCTTAGCAGGTCTTTGGACCTGGCATGTGTAGGCAAGTGAGTAAACGGCCCAGAACAATGGGGGAATTCTGGTATTCGAGATGTAAAAATTGCTTGAAAAAACATACAAACATCCTAGTGTAGGGGGGATTTAGATTAGTTGTACAAAACCTAAGCATATACATTCTTTGGAAAGGCCGTTTTCCAGACATTATGAACCTCCACCCCCTGCCCCAACCATCAGGGTATTACTTGCCTGGTTGACAAAAGTGCCCATATTTTCTCCATTCAGGATGAAGCTGAGATTGTATCCCGAGGTTTGAAAGCAATGATGATCAGGGTACAATTATATGTGTTTGAGGTTGATTTTGGGTAAGAGGTGTTCGAGAGACTGGATACTGCTACTGATGTGGCATTTTAGTGTATTAGGGTGGTCCCAACAAAGCCCACCCCCTTTTTAGTCCTCATGTTTTAGTACCTGGACTTGGCATTAATGGGCACCATAATGTACAGTAGGAACTTGAACTCATCCAAGAAGCAGGTTTCACTGATAGCAAGGCAGGAGAGTTTTTCAGATTCAAGCCTAGATCTATTATTTGCAGCATTCTTTTTTGCTGATCGTGCATTAATGCATCCCAGAATGAGGTTGATCAAGTCCACAGGAACATTAGACTCTTCTGGTGTGGTGTCAGCCTCTGGTACTACACAAGTTGGAGATGGTTTTTGGCAGTGGGCAAGTGGCAGTGGTAAGTGGTTTTGGAGAGTTGGAGTATCCGTGAGAATCTGCCAAGGTCATGTAGGTAGTTAGAGGCTGAGTCAAGGGACTGGGGGATGTGCCGGATTTTAAATCTTGCCAACTGCAGTGCTGGATGCCTCTGCTGTGTGGCCTGTTAACTTGGACGAGGGAGGGGGTAATCAATGCAGAAGGGGAATCTGATATGGAAGTTCAAAAGCGTCTAAGGGATTTGGGTTGGCCTGAATTACTAAGCTTTTGTGGTAGCAGATGTTGCCGCATGACTTGGAATAGGAGTCCAGTCTTTCCTGTAGCACCGATAAGGTCCAGAAACAAATACACCAGATACATATTTATCAAGTAGGAATCATTATGCAAAGGAACTCGTCACATCACATAAGACAGGACAAGCACCTAACACATCATTGCTAGAAAAGGAAGTTCACCAGCTCAGGTTTAGATCAACACAGAAAAGCAGTTTGATCGTGCAGAACGGTCTTTAAACTATTAGAGGTACAAGAACAGCATGCCCCCCTGCGACCCCTATGATTTTCTATTCCCCTTCGCATGCACAATTACAGATCCACTCAAGACAAGAGGGTGATGCTAATTTGGGTGGGATTTTAACAAAGTAAGCTGGTGTTCTACTGTTAGGTGGAAAGTCCAAAAAACGATCAGCGAGAGTCCCCTCGTCCCCGACATTTTTGTTTGCCTTACTGGTGCACCAATTTTATTTTTCCCCTGCGAGTCGCCATTGAAGGCCTCACTGGCGATGTAACAGAGTGTAGGGCATCCTGACCTGCGTGACCCTTTGACTTCCAGGTCAGAGTTTCCCAAGGTACCTTGTAGTCCTTTTCACTAAGCTGATCACTGTGCTTGGCTCATTATCCAACGCACTGGCTGGTGGCAGCTCCATGTATTTCACAAGACTGCATGGTGCTACAATTTTGCTTTTCAGGGCAGAAAGGTTTGTTTTTTACAAGTCCTCTTAAAATGGCAACTTAGGTTTAGAGGTCCAGTGAGAGTAATCAAGAAGGCGGGGTTAAATGTGACAGAGTCAGACCTTTGAGGTAGAGATGGGGGCCACCCACAACCTGAAGTCATCTTCGGTGCTGGTATATGGTGGCTACACCCAGGCCTCTCTAAATGTCCAACCTTCTCACACAGGCAGATGACCCTCCCCCAGCCCTCCGCGAAGAGTCAGAAATACAATGCTTCCCACATGTTCTTTGGCATGCAGACCTATATACCATAGACAATGATCAAAGCGTCAGAGGCAGAGACCAGCTGGATGGACGCTTGTGTCTCATGTAGTAGGCCACTGCTTACCCAAGACTTGAAGATACAAAGCACGGCTCAGATTGGGGATTCGTTGGCAGCACAGAGACAGAACAGACATCAGATGGAGATGGTACTATTGCAGAATCAGGCAGCTACTAGGACAGGACAACCTCATTTCAAGCTGGTGGCCAAGAGATGTATGCCTCAGCCTGTAGATCTTCTAGGCCATCAAGAGATGTGCCTTAGCTTCACTTGGGTTGAGTGTGCAGTGAACTACCTAGAGCAATCCCAAGACCTGATCCACGAGTGCCCGCAAATGAACCCCCTAAATATTAATGGATCCTGTGGATAAAAAGAGATGGCCCTATCAGCTAGCGTGGGAGGCTAGCGTGGGAGAGTACGCTGGGGGGGGGGGGGGGGGGAGATACCAGAGGATTCTTGGGAGAGGCTTTGGAGGAACATTCCAAAGCCAACTAGGTCCTTACAAACCCGGGAGGCATGGTACAAAATGATGCTCCAGTGACATTATACCCCCAGTAAACTTCAAACATTTTATAAAATGCACCTCAGGGGAATGCTGGAGAGGCTGCGGGGATTGGGAACATACTTGGTGGGGATGCCCCAAGGTTAAGGAATTCTGGAAGGAAGGGGCTGGGTGACTGCAGGAGATAGTCCTGGGAATATGCCCTCTTACCGTAGGGGAGAATCTATGTGGCCTGATGGAACGGGAGCAACAAGACACCCCAAAACCGCAGATGAGAGCCTGGGTGATACTGCCGATAGTGGCCTGGCAGGTCATTGTAAAGCACTGGCAGCAAAAGGACCCACCATCACAAATCAGTTGGCTCTGGAAAGTTTGGGACATTCTGGCATCAGAGTGGATCACGTATAGGATCCAAAGAGAAACTGCAACATTCTTCACAGGCTGAGGAGAGGCGCTCTCCTTCTTGAAAAGTGACTTTGCAGCAGTGGTGCCCGCAGAACAAAGGTTTTGGACATACATTGACTGGGCTGAGAAACCCAGACCTATCCATCGTGGCTAACAATTGGGATGAACTCTATTTAAGAAAGCCATCTCTGTGCTCCTTAGGGTAAGAGGTGCGGTGAGGGGCGGTGGAGGAGTTGACACAGTTGACAATGTTTTATCTTGAAAATGTCAATAAAGATATGTTAAAAAAGAAAAAAAATTAATGGATCCAAATGCCCCCAGATCCAAATTCCCCCAGCTCAAGTATAGAAAGGGGCTGGATTCCCGGGTGGTTGGGAGTTTGTAAATGGTCAGAGAGAGGCAGGCAGAGTGAAGAGCAGGGAGGGGCTAAGAAAGGAAGGCGGAGATAAGCAAAAGGAAGAGAAAGGGAAATCATTTGGCGTCATGATGAAGGGAACCATCTGGAGAAAGGAGGGAGGCGGGGAGAAAGGGGACTATCATGTTGAAAGGAGCAAGTTAAGAAAAAAAATGACAATGGTGAAGCAGGTACGATCAGGCAAAGGGACGCATGGAAAAGGAGGTAGATCAAAGAAAGGAAGGTGAGAATCCAGCTGCAGATAGCAAGAGGACAGAAATGTTAGAAGGAGGTGGTGTACATGGGAAAGTGGTGGACAGTGAGGTCCAGAAAAGCAATACAGCATCTGTCAAATAATGAGGGACAAGTACAAGAGGGCACTCCAAAAGATGGGATGTCACTGCCAGATGAACCCGAATTGAAATGGGGACATAATTCCAAGGCTTGGACAATTCAAAAAACCTTGCGGACTAAGACCAGGGAAGTGGTAGTGGCTCATCTTGCCACCAAGACAACAGCGAAGCTAGAAAGAAGCCATAATCCACCACTGGTGGGATTGGTCAACCCACCCTGTGGCCATCCTCTGTAGGGCCCCTCCCACTACATCCAACTCTAAAGAATCTGGAATGCACCATGGATGCAGATCTGACCCGCTCACACCACAACAAACATGCTTTCTACAATTTCACATTTTCAGACGCATTTTCCCCTACCTCTTCTACCCTCAGGATTCCCAGCAATCACGACTATCGTCTCTCGCCTAGACTACGCCAACTACCTATATATGGGCACTCCTGCACCTCAACTCAGAAAACTCCAAATGGTCCAACACACAACAGGTAGGCTCATCCTAGCCCCTGGCCCCAGAGAGCACATCACGCCCCCCACTCCCCATCCCCTCTGTATTCTCGACCGACTGTCCACCTTCAATGCTATGTGCATCACCCACCGTGCTATGCACAAGACAGGCCCATAATACCCACAACACAAGATCACCCCTTACAACCCAACAGAACTCCTTGTCATCCCTTCAGTCCAAGCACCCATCGGCCACCTAGAGGATCACCTTACCTTCCGGAAGGCCCTCAAGACCTGTCTTTCCCCCCTGCGTCCCAATGTTCCCCATCTGCCCCTCGGGTTAATTTAACCCTGTCATATAGGCTGGGGCGTCATTGAGCCCCTCAAAGAATGCACTGTGCAACAGTGAGAAAGGACTCCAGAAGGCCGTAGGACAGGCCCCACGCCACGTCAACTAAACAAGACACCAGCGAGGACTTGCATCTACGCATCACACTCCAAGTTAATTGAAAATAGTCCTAGGCACGTCCATTCACCCATACTCATCTGCAATCATACGCTACTTGAAGACACATTGCACAACACCCCTGCCATTACAAAGCAGCTAATCCCCACAGCAACAATTCGGTCTGGATGGACATATAACTAGTCTCCTGGACTCGCATAGTCTCCAGACAACCTCACAGCACCTATCCACAAGCCAGCTCAACATGGGTCACTAGCAAGGACATGGTAACACCTACCTACCTTCATATTGGCTAAAATGAACACACACTTAATCTCCCCTGACGAATCTCCAAACCCATGGACTTCGGTCCCCCAAGGGCATTCACTTACAGCGCTTTGAGGCCATACCAATGGGAAAAGATGCTAAACAAATGCCATATTACATTACATCGAGGAGACTGAAAAACACTTGCCATTGTAAAAAGGGAGATGGAATAGAAAGGAAGACACTAGCACAAAGTCTAAAATTTGAACTGGAAGAAATGGCAAGTCCATTGACGAGACTAAAGAACACTTAGTAGTTCACAGCTAACGACTGTTGACTGGAAAGATCAGTGGGCGACTCAGGTCAAACCCAACTGTGAAAGACAAGGAAGAAGAGCCGAGCCAGGGCTACAGTGCCATGAAAAGCAAATCGAAGGAAGGAGTCCCCTTGGCAAGGGACTAGAATGACATCTGTCTGCAGATCAGCCCATACCATGTAGGAAAGGGTCAACAGCGGAGGATCTGTTACAGACCAGGAGGAACACACTTTGCCATCATGCAGAATTGCATAGGGCCATAGGACCAAGCAGGGCTTTAAGTGGGCCGGGGCTGAGCCCCGGCACGCTCAGAAATATGGTTTTGAGGTGTGGCCCTGCCGGGGTTCACCAATGTCTCCTGGCAGCCCCAGCCGCTAGAGGACAAGGTATTTTTTCTAAAGCCTGAAGCTGCTGCTCACGTGCGAGAGCTTCAGGCTTCAGAAAAAACACTTTTCTCCATAATGGTGGCACCGGCACCTGCAAGGCATCCCTTTATTCAAGAGATGCCTGTGGGCCGGTGCCACCATTATAGAAGAAAAGAGGAAGCTGAAAGCCAAGGCCTTTTGTTCCTAAAGCCTGATGCTCATTTGCAGGAGCTTTAGAAAAAAAAAAAATACCTCTGCTTCTTGCGGCCTCACCTTTTTAACCATAATGGTGCTGCTGCCCCTCATCAAATGCCCGGAGAGGGGCAGCGCCACCATTAAGACTGAAAACATGTGGCCGCTGTCCCCTGCCGGGCATCTCTTTAGGTAATAAATGCAGCGATCAACACCCTCTCCTCCCACAGGGGAGGGAAGGGTGCTGAACCCGACACAGGACTGCCTGGCAGGGCTGCCTGTAGCCTATTAAGCTGGCACTTGTCAAGGGAGCGAGGGCCAACAAGCCAGTAGAGAACACCCCGCACCGTCCGCAGCTAGGCCACGCCCCCTTGATGGGACTCCTCATTTTCCCATGCCACTTAAGGAACTGGAGCCAGGGCCCAATGTGAAGGTATCATGAAGGAGACACAAACGGATTCAAATTTTTACCCAAAAGTTTTATTTCAACTTAAAATGCAGGACGGAGTAAGGCCTCACTTGCCCTATGCTAAGGCGGGATTTCCCTACCTAAAGAAAAATAAGGCTAGTCTGCGTCAGCATGTTCAAATCAAATGACTGTGTCCAAAACGTATACTTGCCCTCACAACTAATTGTATACAATGTGTAGGGATGTCAGCCTCAAAATGAATAGTGTTCAAAAGTGCAAAAGAAAGTTTAGAGCTTCTTCCGGCTCATAGTTTATGACCAGCTTCCCCTTCCCAAAGTTCAAGAAAGTTAACAAAAAGGTTGGGGTTCCCTTACCCAAGAGTTCAAATCTTCCAGCTTTTCAAAACAATATAGTTTGTTGCGACACTCCCAACTCTCTTGTCCTTAGTACTCTTCACTGGTTCATAAAGACAAGTCGGTTTCTTGACTTCAAGATTATATAAGCAGCTGTTGAACACCTGCTTCTGTATGGATACTTTCATTGGCTTCCTTCATAAAGGGCACTCGTTCTAGGCGCAGCTGTCGGACCACACAGTGCGCCCATTATAGATCACGCAACCAATACCCCTTCTTATCTGCTTTCCATCAACAATTGTCCACTGCTTTCCTTGAACAGTAGCATTTGTTCCTTTCATCAATGTTACACAGTCCCCAACACTTCACCGTAGCCTGGTTTGTCACTTTGTTACACCTTGTGTATTCTTCTGGATTTTTCCAATTCAGGTCATCTTACCCTGCAGTTCCGTGAACTCTGTTAACTTGGCTTTTCCTCTCAACCTTCTTGGTAGCCTTTGCCCAACACTTCTGTATCAAACAGTTCACTCTGTGGAATCTCTTACTTGCACCACCTTGTTTCCATTCTATTCACAAGTACGCCTAACTTGCGTTTGCTTTATGGAGTATTCAAAAGTGTTCACAAAGTCATTCAATTCATTCGGCATTCAAAATTGACTGTTACAACTTTCAGTTTGTTTGACTTTCCAAAAACACTTGTTTCTGTATTCCTATAATAACTTTCAGTTCATTCAGAAGTTAAGAGTGCGTATTTAAAGCTGTTGGAGAGGCCCGGTATGAGCGTTTATCTTTTGTCACTTCCTGGTTCCACAAGGCAGCTCCGATCAGCGTCTCTCCTGCTCTCCACATTGCTTTCCGGCTTCCCGTGTCTATGCTCTTTCCCTGCGGAGCACTGCACACTCTCCTGGTGTGCTACGGCCACTGGAGTGCCTCGGCGCCCCACAGCGCCTGCTGAATGCACCCAACAAGAAAGGCTGGCAGGCCTTCTAGACCCTCCCGTAGCAGGCCTCTGCCACAGAATCCCTCTTTCCTGCCCGACAAGGCTCTCAGCTCCCGCATCCCCCACTCCTCTCGCTCTCTAGCCAGATTCTCTCCAGCTTGTGTTGCAACCTGCTTCTGGGTTCCTTTCCGTGCCTCCCTACTTGCTGGGCAGCCAGGCTTCTCATACCTATTGGAATTGTTAATGGCCCACAGGTATGGGTCGTTTAGTTCAATTGCCTGACCTTCAAGAATCCCATTAGCTGGACATGCCGGACCATTCCAATGATACACTTCCTTAGCCCTCTTCTTCGTCTCAGTACCAAAGTGGTGTTTGGGGAGGTTTGAAAAGGAAGTGTGCATTACTCTGTGCTGTCTCCTACATCTTGGTATTTGACTTGTGTGTCGGCATTAACAACACAAGGTGAATATGTGTTTCTCTAAATCTAAACGAGGATGTGTCCTCCAAGTTGGTCTCGTCCTCGACCCAGTATTGAGGTGATCATTTTGAGGACATTTCGGAGAGAGGGAAAGTGGTGACAGGAGCCTACAAAGGCTTAAGGGATAGAAGGTTCATTTTGGAAAGGGAATGGGGGATACTACGTCTCACCTAAGGATGTCCTCTTCCCCACACCCCAAGTTCCCAGGTGATCCTCCGTTGCATAAGCACCCTCAGGGTCCGGATCCAAAAGCGATGGCCTATCCCCGGCCACCTGAGAGGAGGATCCAGTGGAAAAAGAAGTGAGGATGCCCTCAGGTTCCTCACACCAAGTAATATGGGTCCTTTCAACTAAGGGACAGAGATTTCTAGGAGATCTTACATTGTGACCATGGAAACCACAATCCCCACAATTCCATGCGCACTCGGTAGCTCGGATCAAACTTGCAGGTGCTCTGCAACCGACATCTGCAGCTGTGCGCCCTGCCAACAACGTGCGACACCCCTCAGCTTTTATGACCAGCTTGCCCGTCACCAAGGCGGTCACCCCCACTCACCACACAAAAATTACAGCAGTATCATCTTGCATGCCCAAAGTTATGTGTGCACTATATGCACACTGCTGGCAAGCCAAGATCTCCACCAGTGCCTGCCCTCATGCTTCCATCACTCCATGACCGCGCCCCAGACAATTGCAGCCAGCATGCCCTACCATAAATATTCCAAAGACATCTCCTTTTGACAAAAAATGTGCCCCAACCAGACCACAAGCAACCCTCACCAGGAATTCACGCCTCAGAACACGCATTACCCTACCCTCTGAGGAGTCTCCTACTGCTGCCCGGCCTTCAGCAACAAACCTGTTGCATTGTAAAGCTACCACTACAATCCTCCCACTCGTGTGCACCAATCTTGAACCTCCTTGCTGCCTAAAATCCAATATTCAGCAGCAAGATGCTGCTCACAAGCACACACCCAGAATAATCTCACCCCCATTACGTCCAACACATCACTGCTGCATAGCTCATAGCAACCTGAAGCCCAGCCATAAATACACACCCAAAGCCTCCGTTCATCCCCTCAACCACCATGGTCATCTACCTCATACTCCAAACATATCAACTCCTCCTGCCATCACTGGCAAGGAGCTCACCAAAACCCCCAGTTTCAAACACAACCGTACATTACCCATACAGACACCTCCCCCACATCACCATCAAGCCAGATTCAAGCCCCCTCCCCAGATCAAGGAGCTGTCTCGGCCTACTGACCCACAACCCTTCTCGACTTGCGCCATTATCAACGCTCGATCCCTTCCAGCCCACGCACTCGATATACATGACGTAATCACGAAATTCAACCTCGACACACTAGCCATCACTGAGAGTAGGCTTCATGAAGCCTCTGGCTCTGCCCTGGCGGCTCTAGCCTTAGCCATAGGATACACTATCCTACGGAACGACAGAACCACCTCCAGGGGAGGCGGAGTCGCTTTGATTGCAAGAGACTCATCCCCCTTAGACAAGTGCATACATCCATGGACGGGAATTCGGACCTTCGCTCTCAAATTCTCATCCTCTCCTACCTGCACCTTATCTACCGCCCTCCTGGCCCCGCTACAAACTAAGCCAAATATACTTCATATCCTCCAGTATAACCTCAAAGCTTCCTCATAAATAATCCTACTAGGTGACTTCAACCTGGGCCTTCATGACCCGAATGACCTTCCCTTCAAATCGCTATCTGACGTACTGAACACACCCAGCTTCATTCAACGCATCACCAATCCCACACATAACAAGGGCCGCACACTGGACTGGATCGAGTATCACAATTGCCAAAATCACCACCAGCGCCAACACACCCTGTCCTTGGTCAGACCACCATACTATCCATTTCTCCATAACACAGACTAACAAGCCAACAGCTCTACCTAATCCACTTCCTCCCGCTCTCGCTAGGAGATCTCGGAAGCTCACCAGAGAAAATATACTACCCTTGATCAACACTCCCTGCCTTCAGGCGCCATTCGCCTTGATCCCCACCTCACTAGTGGATACCTACTCTTCCATCCTCGCTAAAGCTGTGAACACCCTAGCCCCCCTAATATCACACAAAGCAAAGATGGTCAGACATTCCAATTCATGGTTTACTCCTGACCTACTAGAATTACGGACCCAGAAACGAAAAGCTCAGTTAACCTTGATAAAAGATCCCACCATGGCTGCAAAACAGGACTTCACCAAAGCCTCCAAACAATACAAATCAGCCATAATCACAGCTAAGTCCGACTCCTTCAACACCAGAATCAGCAAGGCAAAGCCGGACGCTAAAGAAATATTCACCATCTACAGAGAACTCTAATCCCTTGCGTTCCCCCCACAACCATCATTAAAGACAAGATCTGGTGCTGTAGCATCCAAGAGGCACTACTAAGCAAAATTAAGACACCTTGAATAAGAAGATCTTATCTCAACAAGCAACATTTAACATAGTACCCATTACCTCCAGCAACAATTGCTCACCTACCTACGTCACCACTCCGTTCTCCTTCAGAGACTTCTCCAAAACGATGTTGCAAACTTGATTAATAGTCTAAAACTATCAAAAAGTAAAGGAGATCCGCGCTGAACCCCTAGTCAAAGACTGTGCCGAAATTCTAACGCCCATTATCACAGCAACCAAACACCTAGTTCGCTCAAAGCTCTGATCCAGCCAGCCTCAAAGAAGCCTGGGTACTCCTGCTCTTGAAAGACATCCCTTGACCCAGCGATCCCCACAAACTACAGGCCAATCACCACTGTCTCCTTCCACCTACAAATGTTGGACTGAGCAGCCTACCTACAAGTTCAGCAGTTCTTAGAGGACAATCACATCCTAGGGATGTGTCAATCTGGGTGCCGCCCAAGGCACGGCAAAATCTGCCCTGTTCGATCTAAAAAAACAATTTGATGCGATCAGGGACGAAGGCAAGTCTGTACCGTTCCTTCTCCTAGACTTACCTACATCCACGCTCATTTCCAACCCTGAGCCACTGCCTGGATAGCATCTTCCCTTAATGGAAGAGTGACGAGTCTTCTCTGAGACAGCAAACATCAGTCTTTCCCTCTCCTTTCACCTCTGTGTGCCACAAGGATCATGTATAGCTCCTATACAATATATCTTAACCAGGCCCCTATTCCACATTTTAGATTAGCTCGGCATAGCTTACACCAAGTATACCAATGACAGACAAATCTTGATTCCCCCTCTCAGGTAACTACATAGAAGACGCCAACACCCTAAACACAATCTATTCGCCAATTCAGAACTGAATGCCAGCCAATCACCTCTGTCTCAACAGCAGCAAGACAAAAATCCTGATAGTTGTATCCCCAAGTGCCACAGAGACACTCGGTGATCAATATTCGGCCTTAACAATCAACAACTGCGCAATTCCTGTCTAACACCGTAAAGACCCTAGGGGTATACCTAGACTCATCACTCACCAGGACTAGACAAGCAAGCGCCATTGCCTACTCGGCAGCCTACTCCACCAAGGTCCTTAATGCAGCCAGACCCGTCCTTTCTAGGAAAGACTGCCTAACCATTGCCAGGGCAATCATAGGCTCAAAGATTGATTATTGTAACGTCCTATTCAATGGCACCTCTTACAGAAATGTACTTGCACTTCGAGTAATCCAGAACAACGCTCTCAGAGCTCCCTTAACAGCCCAAAAAAAGAGCACATCTGGAAAGCTAGAAGAGATGCACACTGGATCCCCATCCAAGAGTGGATCATTTTTAAAACACTCTCCATCACCGACAAATGCCTTTCCAACACAGCACCACCTTACCTCTCCAAAAGAATTGCCAAAGCCCACTCCTCCAGACCCACGAGGACACCCTACACGGACAGGCTAAAGGTGCCCGAAGTGAAAAGATGCAAAGCTGAAGGCTCCAGCTTCCCTTACCTTGCAGCTAAACTTTGGAACAAACTCCCACCCACCTTGATGGGAGAGAAATCCTACTAGATTTTCTGCAAAGCTTTAAAAACTCAGCTTTTTACCTGAACCCGAATTCCCTCTTTTCGCGCTTCTCCCCGGGAACCTTTCTGTCCAACCGTCCATCACCCTGTTTTGTAGGATTATTGCCACCTGTTATCCCTATGTATGATTCTGTAGGTTTCCTATGATAATTGCCGTTGGGTCACACCTTGTCACCTTGAACATGTACGAAACTATGCCTGCATAACACTATCTTGTCTAGTACCATGTACCTGCACCAGTGCCTCCATGCCTACGAGTTGTATGGGTGCTTAAGAAATGAAATAAATAAATAGACGACTCTGGAACAAGAAAAGGTCATATTGACTTGGAACTGGCGTTGAGCCTCACGAACCCTTCTTGAACTTTAGTCCCAGGGTGGACATCTCTAACAGACAGATCCCGAGCATAATGAACATTCCCTGAACTTAGCATTTTCACTGCCCTCACTGGGTTTACAAAAAGTGCATCCTACCTGCTGTGAGGGGTCCGAAATGAGAGACAAACACAAAGTTATGATGTTCTCAAAGTTAGACATTGTATTAAACAGTAAATGGGTTGGGAAAATGCCTCTCAAGCCCTATTTTAAAGAGCAACGTCCCTACCTAGAAAACTACTACTGAAGATCAGTCTGTGTCAAGTAATTACAAGCCCTCCTTGTGTCCAACACTCTCACATTTGAAATAAAACAACAAAGGATGCAAGGAAATGTCTTTGCCTGGATGTTAGCAAAAAGTGTTCACAACCAAAAATATAAGGATGACTTCAACAAGGAAAGACCCTCGGATCCAGAGGGTGGTTTCCTCCCTTTGGATGTTTAGGTAGGAGAGCAAGAGTGTCTTTTTATCCAACAGTTTGTTTGTGTCTTTACTGGACTCACAAAGTTCTTGTTCAACAATACATTCCATACCAGTCTTTCTTTAGCTCTCTCTTGTTTGGACCAGTAGTGCATGTAGTACCACAGGAAGAAACCACTATTATAACTGCCTGATCAGAAGAAGTAAACGTGCATGTCTTAATGTGTATGAAAATCATCATTACAAAAAAATTCAGTGTTCCAGTTAAAATATTTTTACTCACTCGCTTGTAAAATACTCCTATTGGGAATTGGACTTATATTTCTACTCCTAAAAAATCATTTTACTCCCAACTTTAAAAATACAGAGTAAAATACTCCCACTTCCAAATCTGGAGCACTGTGCACTGTAGAAGAAAACCAGTGACTTACTAGGGGACTGAAAACAACAAAGATACAGACAAGGCTGCTGGAATGGAAGAAAATGTCCAGGGCACGGGGTACATAGGTGAGTTGAGATGTCAGTGTTTATACAGTTCACCATTAAGGTTCCAGGTAGATGGATTGCACACAGACCCTAGTGGGGAGAGGACAGAAGCAGCAAAGAAAACAAGGGAAGTGGACTCACAGAAGATGATCCTCACATCCATGTGCTGAAGAACAGCAGCAGCGAGTTAGTCAATGCTGACACTTCGGGATAGGTCGGTGGATAGTCGGAACTCGAAATTGAAAAACAGGAAGTTTCCTCGGATGAAGAGCAGCACTAGAGTCCAGCCATGAGAGTTTGGCAATGAAGCACCACTTGTGGGCAGCCGAAACACGGTCATGTCCCGAGGAGCACCACAGGGGTTCACGCTTCTATGTTAGTAATGTGCAAGGTACAAAAGATTCAGGGAAGCACACAAAGGCTGCAGAGGGAAGGGATCCAATTACCTCCATCGGATAAAGGAAAGGAGGGTCTGTAACAGGATCCGCAAGGTCAACAAGGAGCAGATCTTTGCCTTCAGGAGGACCAGGAGCAACAGACAATCAGCCACAGATTTTGGGGTGACTCCATCCCACCAATCAGATCTCATGCACCTTTCACAACATTTAGCATCACTCCAAAAAGGGAAAGCCATCCTCTCTCCTGTTTTACAGTGAGCACAATAAGGAATGTGGAGTCAGGTGTCTGAGTGAACGGAATGCAGTTTGAGTTTGGTAAGGTTCTGCCAAAAGGGCATTTGTGAGCTATGAGCCAGAGCTCACGTTAACAAAAGACTACAAAAATGCACATTACCGCTGTGAAACATGAACAAGGACGAACACAAACAATGGTTATGTCACACAATTTAAAAACACCTACCATGTTACCCAGTCTCTGGGAGCAAGACTTTACCAACACAGTAAAAGGACAAAATGGTTTAGTCTCTAAGGGTAAAAGAACAACCAGAAGCCTGCCACACTACTACATTGCTAGGGTGCGATTATTCATCAAAAGGACAAAAATAGGGTACTTTGGTAGTACCCCTTCCATGGTTATCCTTGAAGGATACGAGGGCAGCATGCATACAAAATGGAGTTGCAATCTCCAGTGAGACTCTAGATAAAATCTTACTGGAGAGAAAAAAAAGACAAGGAAACGTAGGTACCATCAAAGCATAGGGGGCTAACAGTTTGTTAAAAGGAGACCATAAGGAATTTGTGACCCAAAATACCTGGCTTCAGGACAATCTGTGCAAGAGGAAAACAAGTTTGCAGGACTGACGAGTCCTCCTTCATTTGATGCTTCGAAGACGGAGACAGAAAGCTGGGGGTATATGGGCATTTAAATCTGGTGTGAAGTCACCTAGGTGATTATACACCTTCCCAAATGTACACCCTTCCACTTCTGTGATCTTTCTGTGCTCACAAAAATGAGTAGCAGGATCAAAAGACAGATTTACAGTACCAAAAGACAATTCAGTTTGGGAATTGGAGGAATTCCATTGCCAAAGATCCCACTCTTGGTATGGGCGTTTGCTAAAAAGGATTAATTCTTTGGCAACACTAAATTGGTTCAACCCCACAAAAGGCAAAAAGCACATTTAACAATTCAGGCAACATTAGCCATTGAAGGCTCTGGATTGCATCCCGTTAATGCTGCTAAGGTTCATGGGCACAGACTATTGGCAATCTAAAGCAGTGTTCACTTCTGATCTCTGAAAGGCCAGACTTCAAGGAATTAGGAAAAGCAGTTGGAATATAGAATATTGTGCGGTGAAAAAAATGCATTTCAGGGAAAACTGCATTGAATACAGGACTCTCTGCAAGATCGGAGGGCTGACACGCGACCTGCCAAGTCATTTAGTGTCGCATGAAGCACAGCCCTCGAGACAAAGGCTGTTATGGGATACAAGGTGGGAACTCATCTAGGTATGGGCACGAGAGGTCACATACGAGGGGTAGCACCTGTACAGCTTAAAAATGTGAGGATATGAACTGGCAATCGGTGGCAATACAGGGGCATTTCAGGCTGTGCGGCCTATGATGGCAGCAAATGAACAAGTGGTAATGACCAGGCATTAACTGGCATGATGGTATTAGTGGGACATTTGAGGCTTCATTTCTTATACATTAGCACCTGCGAGGCAGTATGTTACAAATGGTGACTTTGCTATGCATGAGAAATGACACTGCCGGGAAAGCATTAAAAGCTGTGTGCTTGGCAAGCGAGGGCCGTATCTGCACATGTGAGACACTGCCCCTTGCATGTAGTGACTAACAGATACAAGACATTCTTTGGCATTGGATTGCATATCTGATGCATGTGAGGCTGCATTTCGAATATGATGGCAGCAACGGCACGCGGGTGCTGTACCTTGCACAAGACAAAACTGGCATTATAAGACTTTACTGGGACATTTCAGGCTGTACCCCTCTTATGACAGCCCCTACGTGTCTGAGGCTGTACCCTATATATAGCACATGAGGTAATTGGCATTAGATGCCATTAGAGAGGTATTTAAAACAGCACTTTGAATAGGGTGGCAGGATCTGCATGTGTTGCAGTTTATTTTATTGTTGCATTTATATCGTTTTATTTGGGAAATTAAACAGAATTTCCCAACCCTTGTGTTTCCTGTGAGATATGTTGTGTCAAATGCCACATGGCATCACTTCCTGCAATGTCATCCATATCAAAGGTCTTTTGACATCATTCCCTGATGTCATACAGATTCCTGGAATATCCGAGTTTGGCTAGATGGCCTACTTGCCCACGACCCAGCCCCACAATCCAAAAGACATGCAAATGCTTTGTGGAAGGCATGCAGGAGCCATTCACTTGTCCAAAAGAAAGCCTGCTCCTTCACTCAAAAGCAGTTCTTGTTTCCATCATATATGCACACATGTAAAAGCCTACAGATGCACCTTAACCAAAAACTCTAACTGGGACATGGCACACTGGTGATAATATACTTGGTTAATATTAAATGTGTGCTGGGAACGCTAGCAACAATGATGTAGGACTGCAGGTATGCCCTTTGTACAATGTGTTCACGTTACTAAGCTACATTCGGTATTTGCAGGTCCACATATGAATTAATACACAATCCGAGATGAGAATGCTACACATTAAAGCCACTCTGTTTTGCCACGAGAGAGCTGGACTTCAAAGGATCTACAGGAGCAATATGTTCTTATAGAGAATAGTCTAGCTCAATTCATTGGTGTCCTTTCCTCCTTCCGCCCGCTCCTTCACCAATCCTCCCTTGAAGTTCTTTGGCTGTCCAGAACACAAATTGAGGTGTACATTATTTAAATCCTCCCACTCATCTTCCATCACCCACATTCTAGACATGGCTTATAGTTAAGAAGTTCTCTTTGTGGGGGTAAATAAATATCAGTTAATGGTGTCTCTTGACCATCACAACCGTTCTCGGCTCAGTTGAGGCAGGCCCACAAACAGAAGGCTGGATGAGGATGTTCTTGGTAAGCAGAAGAGAATAAAGTAACCATTCACAGAAAAGGAAATGATGTATCAAACAAAAGAATACACGATTAAATTACTTCTTCTCAAGCTGCCCTTTCACCACTTCAGTAAGTCATCCAAGCTAACTCAAATTAAGTGTCTCAATTGGACAGCGAAGAAAGCAAAGAGAAATAAAAGGCAAGCATCAAGAACAGTACAATAATTTGTGGACGTTTTTGGATGCCTTCTCTGAAAATTACACCAAAGACAATCTCCGAAGGAATGCCATTGGGCTCCTCTTCCAAATGGAAGGACGGATTGGTTTACCTATACCCCCCGAGGCTCTGGCCTTACAGCTGGGGACCTTTCTTCAGTGTACAGAGGCCCGCAGTCCCAGCATTGGGACATTACTAGCCATTGTCCTAACTCTACCACTCATCCCCCAGCTGCCAGTCTGGCATATGCTAACCTACTGCGGCACACCAGGTCAAAGGATTACATGTCCCGGGAGATGTTCTCTGGTTTTACCCACTGGCTGCTTTCAGTTGTAATTTCTTAAGTTCCACCTGATGGGACTATCTGCAAGGATACATTTCTCCAGTCTTACCAGTCCTCAACAGTCATGAGCCCACATTCACAGCTAGGTGTTCAAACTATAGGTGTTTAGTTCTTGTCAAACTCATCAACACTGCCGGCAAAAGTTAAAACAATTTCTGTCTGTGCCGTTGCAGGTTAGGGCCACTGAACCACAGCTATACAACAGTATACAACAGAATTTGCCTTATTCCTTTTCTGGCTCACAGAAAAAAAGCGCAGTAGATCAGCAGAAATAGACAAATACTAGGAGAGGAGGAGGAGGGGGGGATCGCAAGATACAGGATTATATTAAATAAGGGACGGTCAACATAGATAAAAGGAAAAAATAAATCCTGCATATTCTGTGAAGTAAAGACCCTACCACTTACGGTCACCAGCAATGCCCAAAGTCAAAAGCGTCGTTTGGATACAGAGTTTCATTGAAAGTACCCCTTGAGCACTTTGCTAGACTCTAGTCATTGAACTAGGCGCCACTCTCATATGAATGTATGGGAGAGATCGATCTGCTTCCGCTTGTCCTGATGTGTGGTGCCCACTATTTTAAGTATTAAAGATATGACCAGAGTTCAGTTTCACTTGGGCGTCTCTACAGAGGCACCTCGGTGAAGGGAAAACCTGTGCTCTGAAGTCTACAGCTATTTCTGACTGTTCAAAGCCAATGTGGCAGGTCCTTGCAAGCTTAGAGGTCATCAGTAACAATCCCCAGTATGGGATGATGGGGCGATGAAGCCACTGGAGAATGTGAATGTGCTAGGTCAGACAGTAGGTGAGCAGTGCAGATGTTTGGTTGTAGACCTAGGTCCGGTTATCAGGAGGTTCAGAGCGTGTCCTGTAGCTGCACATTATGTAGGAACAGGGCTCTGCCCCCCCATCCCCCCAACTGTTCTTTCAGCATTATTTGATCTTCAAATTTTTTATATAGACAGGCAAGATACTGTTGCTCCAAGCTCTTTGTGTTAGGTCCACGCAGAAGAGAAGCAAGGCTTTGAGAGGGACTAGCCTCTGCCCGCCTGGTCATGGGAAAGTGGTGCAGATTCCTTGGTTGAGAAATCCAGTATCCTCCAAGAGTGACATAGCTTTGCCGTCAGATGGGCCTTGTCAAGGTGCAGGAAGGGCTTCCTAGCTGCCTACACTTAGCTTTGCAGCCTTCACTCTTCGGAGGTAGCAGATACCATGCCTGCATATCGTCGAATCCTTATGCCACCCAACGCACTGTTGTATTTGATACTGCATTTTAAACAGGGGTTATTAGTTTGACCCTCCCTTTGGTATAGACTGCTGTGCCCCTCTAACGTTATGCACATTAATCACATCAGTGGCACCCTTGCAGCTCACCACTCATGTTTACGTGCACAGCTAACAGAGTGCCTTTGGGGCATTCTAGCCACAGGAGGCTTAGAGTTTCTCTGGGAAAGGCAGGGGTGAGGCAGGTAGTGGACAGACATCACAGTCACGTCCCCGAAGAGGCCTCAATTAGTAAACATCAGGGAGAATAAGCTTGAAAGTCAATCAGGGCAAACAGAGTAAAAGGGTCACGGTGGAGGGACAGTTTAAGGTCATCAACCCAATGGTATGCTTCATAATTACCTTAGGTCACCTCCACTTAACCTTTGCCAGAGTGCACATGCTGACTAGTCTCTTCTCAAGCTTTAACAGACACATCGTTTAACAACACTTTCTTTAATGTGCATCTAAACCCTTTGGAAGACCACTGCAGCAGTATGGCTGTGCACAAAAAATGCATCAACTGTACAAAAAACTCCAGACGTGCATGAAAACGAACCTGTAGTTTCGCCAACTTCATATTCTTCCTTCTTCAGGGGAACGTCTTTATCGGAATGAGACTGAAAGCAAAGAGCAGTAAGTAGGCATAACCCATCCAGAATAAAAGAAGCAAAACGTTTCAAAATTAGAAATCAAGTTTGGGCTTCTCTGCACAAACCTAGATCAAGCGTGTGAATTCTTAAATCATTTGGTAGTTGGGCAACAGTGAACTCCATGATTCCATGCTGCCACAAGACCCATTTCATCATTCCATTCACAGCATCCCTCACATCCAACAAACTGCAGTGCAGCTCCATTTCGAATGAGCACAGCTGCATGTGCACCTTCCTTCCTTGCAGAACTAGGAATCTGCTGGCGATCGATGGCAGCTACTATAGATTCCTCCTACCTCTGCAGTCTTGCTACAACCTGTCACTAGGCCAACTCAGCTGTCTTCATGCCCATCTGCTCTGCGATACTGCAGAACCAAAAATGATTAGACTGGGGGAAAGATTATTTTTGCTTTTTCCTAATGATGCAGCTATGACCATTGCAGCTGCACACTTCCTATTACGCTGCGTATAAACGCCTCTCAACGTCTTTGTTGCTACCTTTGTTGCCCTGGTCACCGACAAGATACTAGAGAACCCATATTTTGAAAAACACTACAGACTCATCAATGCTAAAATACACTCAATACTGATACAGCCTTCCAATCAATGATGGTTCAACAGGCGCCGCTTGTCCACAGAGCTTTTAAAGTCCACCTTCACTCCTGATTTCCCCGCCTCTTCGCCTTCTCTGCCACTGCGGCTGCCTTGGTGTCACTGGTGCTACAAACCTGCATATTACTGCTAAAGCTACAGACCAATTGAGGCCCACCCATGCTTTTCATAGTCTTAAAAACATATCCTAGATTTTCTCGAAACTTGATTCCCTAGGTTGATCAATTGCGTCTTTAAATGCATCTAACCAAAACCATACATAACGGAAGGCAATTTATTACAGGAAACCGTCTGCCTTTGCATTTATAAACTCACATTATGCATGAAGAGATCAGAACGGAAGAAGGGCTTCATAAATAGTGGATATTATACTTGAAAAAATGAATGTACGGATTTTTGAAATAAAGGGTATGGAAAAAAGCTAAGAACCTAATTTTGTTTGATTGAGGGGTGGGGTTAATTAGAAGTGCTGCTTCGAGAGGAGAGTGAAATAACCAAAAGAGCAATCAGGAAGGCAGTTTCAGTAAGATCGGCAAGACATCTTCAGGAATAAGAGTCATACTGCAGGTACTCAGCTGGCTCTGCCACCAGAAAACCAGGAGTCTCCCTGTTGCAGCCCTCAGTCATCACAGGCCATGCACACCCAGTTACTTAGTGTTTACTCACGTAGGCCTGGGCGTGTTCTATCGTGCCCCCTTCCACTTTAGCTTCAAACTGCGTGAAGAACAAGTAGGATGTCCCTTGTGGCCTAAATGGGAATGGAACAAGAAAGAACAATTCAAGTGAAACCATCAAAAGCATCTTATATTGCATACCGCAGAGGCCGCGTTTACTAACCAGTCACTGACTAGCACCTTTCTTTCACGGCAGCTGAGCGGGTGACTGCAGCAACTTCATTCCCCCCCATCTGGTGAGCCCCCATTGAGGTATTGTGATAGTGTTGTGCTTTAAGTTTAAATTTGTTGTGCCGCGGGTGCCCCTCCCCCATGTGCAGCCCTTCCTGCATGCCTCCAGTTCCCCTTCCGTGTTCTTCTCTCTCTCTCTCTCTCTCCCACCCCCCTCCTTCCCGCCTGCCTCCCATCACGCCCACCCTTCTCCCGATTGGTTTCTCCCTCCTTTTTCCTTGACCTCCCTAGGGCAGCCCCTGTGGCTAAGAGCCCCGTAGGCAAAGGGCGGCTCCCTGTGTCTGCAGGTGTCCGCAGGGGACGCCTATTGCCTGACCCCTCCCTTCTGTCTACCCTGCTCCTATAGATGGTGCCATCTGATGTTGGATGTTTGTACAATTGACCATATCAGTACTTATACAACTGCTTTGTGAAACCTAGGCGTTCCTCCCTCTATTCAGGATTCTCAAATCTAGCTGTTTTTTCTCTCCTGTCCTATAACGTGCATTCTGTAAACTCCTTAATCCCGATTGTTGTCATCTTGTCCTATTGAGCAACCTGCTTGCCTCTCACTGTCACGCCCGTCTTCTCTAGAGTCCTGCTCTAGTACCTTTACCTCTCTCCTCTCCGACCTACTCCATGGTGCTCTCTGTCTCCCCTATGGACTATCCTGCTCTCCTCACAAAATATGGTAAAAAGAAGTTTAAAAAGGACATCCTGGTCTCCAGCCCAGGCCTCCCTATCGCTGACACCTACACCAGTGCCTCCTCTAAGGAAACTTTCACCGACATCCTCTTTATCGTTCCACTCCCAGACATATGGACCCTTCATATTGTCTCTGTGCTCTCACCTTTCGCCTCCTCTCCCATTAATGGCGGCACCCGATGGGACGCCCTCCTGGCCTCCGTCCATTCCTCCAAGGTCATCATTAATGTTAACTCAAATGGGACAGTCTTGGTCCAAGGCCCTCAGGCTAACCTTCACCTCTTTGATAGACGCTTCCCGCGCCTCATCAATTTCCTTTCTTTTCCTGCAGTCCCCGCTCCCCTCTCCGCGACAACCTCGCCTCCCCACTCTGTCTCCTCCTTCACTACCTTGCCTTCTCCTTTCCTCTATGCTCCCTCTCGGGCTCCTACACCTCCGAAGAGTGTACCTCTTACCTGTACCCCTCCCCGGAAGTCCATCAAGGATGGCAATCTTCTCTATATTGCCACTCTTAACTCTCGCTCTGCTGTCACACACCTCTGATATCTGCCGGCTCCTGGAGGAACTTGACCTCGATGTCCTTGGTCTGACCGAGACATGGTTCACGGCCAGCTCTGCCACTTGCTTTGACACGCTCCTACCAGACGTCTTTCAAGATCCACTCTGCGCCCAGGTCCATCCGTTCTGGAGGAGGTGTAGTCCTGATCTTCCAAGAGTGGATTCCCACCTCTGTCCCTCCTACTCCTCTTTCGAATGCCTCGTCTGCAGGCTCCCTCTCTCCCCCAGCCATTCCCTTACTGTGGCTACCATCTATCGGCCACCTGGTCAAATCTTCTCCTTCCTCGCCGAGTGGGCGGACCTCTCCTCCTCACTCCTGGCCTCAACCACTCAACTCCTCCTTCTTGGAGATTTCAACATCCACCTGGATGCCTCCTGTCCTCCCTTAGTACTCTTTCGCGACCTCTGTGACTCTCTCACCATTCGCCCCTCTGGCCCAACTCACTGCAGGGCACACTCTGGATGTTCTGGTTTCATCAGACTTTACCCTCTCTGTCCCTCTCTCCTGGAGTGGACACTTTCTCCTCTCCTCCCACCTCACCCTCCCTACCACTCAGGGCAAGCCACCTCCATCACTGCCACCCCCATCACTGCCACCCCCATCACCTCGGTCATCCGACCCATGAAGCGCTTGTCAGTTGAGGCTTTCGCAGCCACTTTCTCTCCCCCTCCTCCACCTTTGGCTAGCTCTCACCCTGACACAGCCCTCTGCACGCTCCACTCTGCTATATCGGATATCCTTGCCCCGGTCTTGAGAATCCGCCTGAAGCCCAAGGCCAAGTGCAACTCCTGGTACGACTCAGACCTCGTCACCCTAAAATGCAAGTGCAGGGTGGCCGAGAGGAAATGGCTCATTTCATGTACACCCTCTGACAAACTGGCCTGCCGCCTGCTTCAAAGGCAATACCGGCTCTCTGTCCTAACCAAGAAGAGAGCTCATATCCAAGCCCGCGTCTCTGCGGAATCCAACAACTCGGCTGAGCTCTTTAAAATCTGCAAGGAACTGGCCGATCCTGCCGCAGTCTCTACCTCTCCTGTCCCTTCCCAGGCCCTTTGCACGGCACTGGCTTCTCACTTCATTTCTAAAACTCAGGACATCCTATCCTCACTCTCCTCCTATCGCCCCCCCCTCCCTCCATTTCATGCTCTTCCTCTGGCCTTTCTGCAGCAACCACCCCGCCCTCCTTCTCTGCCTTTCCCCAATTCTCTGCAGATGAGGTTTCTGAAAGTCTCATCGAAACAGGTTGACCCCTCTTCCTCCAAAACTATCAAGGACCACATCGACTCCCTGGCTCCTGCCCTGGCTGATTTCTGCAATCACTCCTTCGCCACTGGAGTCTTCCCATCCCCCCTGAAGCACTCCCTTGTGCACCCTCTTAAGAAACCCTCTGCCGAACCCTCCTGTCCGGCGAACTATCACCCAATCTCCATGACTCCCTCCCTGGGTAAGCTCCACACTGAATCTGTTGGCTGTCTTCATGACCATCAGTCTGGCTTCAGAGCTGCCAGAAGCACGGAAACTGCTCTCCTGAACATCCATGAAGACCTGCTCTCCAACCTTGATTCCAACACCACTTGTGTTCTCGTCTTGTTGATCGCTCGTCTGCCTTTGACACTGTCAACCATGCCATATTGCTCAACCGTCTCCGCGATAACCTGGGCATCACTGGTCAGGCTCTTGCGTGGCTGACTTCTTTCCTCTCCGACCGACCCTCCCAGGTCCAACTTGGGTGCTTCCTCTCCCATATCTTTTTCTCTACCTGTGGTGTCCCCCAGCTCTCTACCTGGCTGTTCAACCAATACCTGGCACAACTTTCCCACTGCATCGCCTCTCTCTGCCCCAACTTTCAGTGCTACGAGGATGATACCCAGCTCATTTTCAGGCTACCCTCGGCGGCCTCCTCTCCTTCCCTCATTTCTGTCTACCATCCAGGAGTGGTGTGCCGCCAATGACCTCTGCCTTAATGCCTGTAAAACTGATATTCTACTCATCGGCACACCTACTCCCACCTTCCCTGCAGCTCTCTGGCTGGCCTCTCTTGGCCCTCTTCCTGCTTCCACCTGCAAGGCCAAAAACCTTGGGGTCATCTTCGACTCCACACTACTTCTCTCCTCACATCTCTGACGTCTCTAAGAAGTCACACTACCAGCTGCACCTCCTCAGAGGTATTCTTCTTTTCCTCTCCTTTCCACAGAAGCTCACTGTCTCCAGAGCCCTGGTTCTCTCTAGGCTAGACTAAATCTGCCTACCTCTACTCTCCACCCTCTGCAACTTATCCAGAACAGGACTGCGAGACTGGTCCTTGGCCTCAAGTCCAGGGATCAGATCTCTCCAGGACTGAAATCTCTGCACTGGCTCCCAGTGGCTGCGAGGATCAAGTTAAAAACTCTCTGCATTGTCCACAAGGCCTTCTGAGGCCGCAATACCTTCAACTCTCTCTTCCTAAATATCTTCCTTCTCGAGCTCTTCGCTCATCCGCCTCCAACTCCCTCAGGGTCAGTCGCTTCTCCAAGCAACGAGTTGGTGGTAGATCTCTCTCTTCAGCAGGGGCCTCCCTCTGGAACAACCTTCCTGTCTCCCTGAAACTTGAGGCGAACCACCTCCTGTTCCGGAAGCACCTCAAAACCTTCCTCTTTGCTTCTGCTATCTCTCCCCCGCTTCCCTGCTGAATTCTTGACAGAAACTGCACTGGTTACCTGGCCACCCTTCTGATCCCGGGCCCAGGCCCTGCCAGTTGCCCACCTGCACTGGCAACCCTTGCACTTGGGGACTGTTTTCTGTATCCCCGCAGTCTCCCTACCAGCACTTATGTCTGCAGTCACTTTGCACTTGCCACCTGCTGGCCGTTTTATTTATTCATTCTACGATCCCATGTACTGCACTTCCCCTCTCCCTTCCCCCTCGCACTTTTCCCTTTCCCCATTCCCATGCACTTGCGATCTGAATGACACCTGGCCTAGTAGGATCGTTGTCCGTTGTCCCTTGTTCCCCCTCCCTTGCCTCATCACGCCTTGAAACACTTGTGTATAGGCGGGTTATAAATGCCATATCATATCTCCAGTGGTGAAGACTCAGGTGACCAAGTCAATGATCGAGCAGTATCTCTCAAGCAATCATTTAAATCAAGTTAATCAAGATCAAAGAAAGAGCTTTTGTTAATAACTTAAGTCTCCAACAGACAGGGATCAGAAAAACAGAGTCTCAAATTACCCCTCCCTCTTATGTGAATATCTTTAGCCACCTGTGGACATAATGTAAGTATATTCAAATTACTGCACTGGACTGGACCTCAAATTCTGTTTCTGGCCAAAAATATTTTCCTTTATTTCTGATCTATACATTTAATCAAACACAAAGCTCACAAAAATAAAAAAACACAATCTCATAACATTACACATTTACAATACACATGTCTACAAAACAAAATGGGGTTAGTAACCAAGGTGCCTCTCGTGCAATTGACTTTTTGCATTCTTTACACTTGTTAGTATTTACTATGGGCATGGAAGCACTACCAACAAATTTGTTTGCATAGAAATTGTTAATTTTTATCATTTACTGGGATGGGGATCATGCATTTTGCAGGCAGAGAAAAAATAATATTAATAGATTTGTTAAAACATCCATCCTTTTTTCAACTGTTTATATGTGCTCAAACATTGCCCAGCGGGTGTGTTTCCTCCTCTCTTAGTTCTGCTCTTAAGAGGATGTTATTAGAAAATGATCTGTCGACACTGGGTGTTTGGGCTCTTCAAAAAGGATCCGCTCATCCTTCACCGATCTTCTTTTCAATTTACATGGGGGCCTTGATCAGGACATACATTTTATTTACAACACGAAATCCAATCGCTCAACTACCCCCTCAGTATTCTTTTCCATTCTTAATTTTGGTGTGCACATGGGGAAAGCAATGGCAATTTATCTTTATGTTTCATGGTCCACGCTTGTTCATGCTGTGGTACCTTGATACTTGAAAAAGATGAATTACACCTGGTGCTTTTTTTCTTTTTTAGCTTCTACGATTCCCGATCCTCATACTTGTGAACCGGGCATGGAAAACATCCCAGGTGTGGCCACGAGTACGGTCTTGGGTCTCCCTCACTCATGGACTATGTCCAACAGACCGGGGACAGCTACTTTCCCAGAGAATCTATGTAATTTGTTTTCAGACAGAGCTAGTCTCTCATACTCTTTCCCATGAAGCTTGAGAGCAACATTGCCAGTGGCCTAATATTCCCTACGTGCTCTTCGATAGTTGTGTTTTCACGGAGTGAGAGGCACTGACCCACAGCTAAGCAACAGAATGTACCTTGTACTTTCTATGGCTCACAAAGCAAAAGTGGTAGATGAGCAGAAAGGGACAAATCCTAGAAGAGCAAGGCGGTTCAAGACCCAGTAACATTTACAACATTAAATAAGGGACTATCCATATAGCACTTCAAGGTTGCAGCAGATGTATTTTTCTGGGTGTGGAGTAGAGAATAAGAAGAATTCACTGCAGATTATATTAGGGTGTTTTGCTACTGCAGTAATGCAAACATGCCTTCTTGGGAAAGCACATCATGCTATGTACATTATTACACAGCGTTCAATGTACAGCATTTACACAAGGACTCCTCTGTAAGCTCACTTTGTACATTTGAATTAAAGCTCACTTTGTACATCTGAATGCAGTTTTCTGTATAAATCTGAAAAGACATAGCAGAATCTACCATGCAGTAGAAAACAGACATCAGCTCATACAATATGGTGCCCAAAGCATAGGTTTGCTTATTTCTTATAGTGTACGAAAGCCCACGGGCACGGAGGCGCTGGGTACAAACAATGGAATAGCAAGATAGCAGGGAGGCAAGTGTTCTGGTTGGCTCAACAGGTGTTTCACGTAATATGTCTAATTCCTGGGGTCAGAAGGCAGTGACAGTGGAAAGATCTGAGTGGTCTGGCTGGCAGATCTTTCTTGATCCTCTGGACCAGGTAGGAAGGGGGTTTGTTGGTCAGACCGCGACGGTGATGGAAGAGTTTTGAATTTAATTCTCTCCCGGATGAGATGCCAGTGGACCGATCTCCTGGCTTCGGAAATGTAGTCAAATTTGCACAGGTCCAGTGCCATTCAGAGAGCATTATTTTGGATGACTCGGAGCCTGTTCAGGTTCTTATCAATCGTTCCGCAAAGTAAGGCATTAGTAGAACAAATTAGACCCCACAAGGGAGCAGGCCACTGTGAGCCGGTTGGTGGTAGTGAGGAGTGGTCTACTTGCTCGTATGAGTTTTGTGCCATAAGCAGTTGTACAGTTGATATTGTTTATTTGACAAGTCATGTTAAGTGAGGCATCCAAGTAGATACCCAGAGTTTTTACGGACTTGGAGACAGGGGTATTGTGTCCATCTATGGTGAAAAGGTGGAATGCAGGATCAAGGTTTACGAGAGTGGGTTGGGGGCAGACTAGAAGAAGCTCTGTCTTATCGTCATTCAGGTACAGGCTATGCTCTATACTGTTGGCAAGTCTAATGTGTGCGTCTGGGCTCCGAGATGTCCGATTCGTTCTAGACTTAGCATGGTATCAAGTGTAGGACTTGGGGGCACGCATACTGGGGTCATTAGGCTTGTGCGCCCATGAAATTGCAACTTTAGGCTTGGGCGCACGTGAGATGGTGGCCTTTGGTTTGGGGGTGCATAGATTGCAGCAAGGGGCTTTCGTATATATGGCCATCCATGGATTGCTGCTGTCGGAATCAGTCCTTTCTGGGCATGGCTTGACAGCAGAACGATCGGATGGACGCTCATCTTTGGGTCCTTTCTTCTAACTTCTCTCAGGAGTGCGGTCTGGCCTAGGCCTGCCCCTCCGAATACTCTGAATACTCTTTGAACATAGAGAAGTGTGTGGTGTGTGTGTTGCACAATAGAGTGGGGACGATTTGAAGTGGGAATGATTTGAAGCTGATGATGGCAAACCCGAGGTACATATCGGTGCGACGCTTGGGAAGCAGAGCTAATGCAAGGATCGCTGGGTGCTTGAGGGGCTGATTAAGCCGTTGCAGGGCTAATCGGTTGCTTGCCTTGAGGAATGGGTTGTGCCCGCACGGAGCAGGTCTGTGTGCCTAGATCTGCTGTGTACTCGGAAATAGTAGGGCAAATTGTTTGTTTTTCCCTTATCCATACCACATATGCCCACCACCAGAGCTAAAGTTAAAAAAATCCCCATCACTGGAGCCAAAGAAATGCCCACACTCCCGGTGGCATCAAATACAACTCCTCTTCCTAAAAATAACCACTTAATGGAAGTGCTGACCTCGAGTGCCTAAGGAAGGTTGAGATTGCAAGTCATGAGACTCTGCTCTTCTGAAGATGAAACTGATTTCAGTGGATCGCCAATTGTGCCAATAATTAATACAAAAGTGACGGATGAGTCATTGTATCATATCGGAGAGTTGGGATGCCCTTCTGAGATGGTTACCTAAGATAGTTGGGACCAAGGAGCGGATAGCATGTTATCATTACACACAATAAATAACTTTGAAACTAACAGTGGAGGATTAATCCCTGGAAAACCGACATTAAAGATTGCTCAGCTACCCACTGCAAAGTGATCTCCACAGATCTCCATAGTGATGCCAGAAAAGGAATTTCCTTCTAAACTGGCCCATACGAATCCAGTGCAATGGGCACAAATGAAGGACAAAATAATTGTGGAACTGAACATGTGAAGTAACCTCTCAGATGTGTTTGCATGGCTGGACATGATAGACAAATGTGCAAGTCCAGCTTCAGCCAGAAAAGACAGATCAATCCTGTCAGTGGGATCTGCCTACGGGCATAGGAAATAATGATAAAAATGTTGAGTCCCAGATGTCCCAAACAACCCAATCTGCCCGCCCTCTTGACGTTAATAAACCCCCAGGAGAGGGGAAACACAGTGTGGGGGGAAACTAGAGATTCTTCCTGTCAGATAAGTACAGAGTTAAGAAATACGATACAGCACCCTATGAATAACTACGGACTGTCTGAAAACCTTAAGGAAGCCTCAAATCTCAACGCCAATTGCATACACGGTAAGGGAGCAGTCAGCTTAAGTCGCCAGGTTGACTTCTCATGCTGACTCAGGAGACCAGGTCCATGTTTCGGGCTATCATTTGAAACAGCCCAATATCAATTCCAAACTTCGTATCCAAAAACATCTACGTGTCAGCAAGGCTTCCATGCCTGTAATTACTGAAGACTCTCAGCTAGGATGTCTGTCATGGACCCCAGGAACTTTCATATTTCTAACTTGAATTCCTGTAGAGGTTTTCAAACAAGAATCTATTTAAGGAACAAAGTACTTGCATGGCTGCGCCAGAAGACTGGTCCGGGTGTAGTAAGAATGTCCGACCTTAAGATTATTTAAAGGATTAAGATCAACCAGTGGTGTACCCAAGAGGATATAGTGTGTATATTGTGGGATTGCGGTAGGAGTAACTTGCCATTTATTTAGCTCTGTGTTGATCTGTACAAAATGTAATTGGATTTGAAACTTGAAGTAGATTATGCTCATTAGGAGGGGTTGTGTTCAAACGCAAAAGCAGAATGAACATTTAAAAGGATATCCAGAATTCCCCATGTGATCAATTTCACCTACCATACCTCTTGGTTCGCTGTGTAAAATGCAGATGTTGGGTCAAAATATGCAACATAAAATGGGAAGGTTTGGAAATGTTTGGAAGGTCAGGCAAGGTCCCCACAATCAAGGTGTTTTTGTTGCGTGTGCCAAATTTGTGACTCAGGGTGCGACAAACTGGGCGCAATGATACAATTTCATATGTATCCAGTATAGTTAAATGTGAATGGGATATGTTAGTGGTACTTTTTGGTCAACATGATACAGATTAGCTTTGCTTGGATGTAGAAAGACAAATGCTAAAACTGACAAATGAAAAATAAACGCGATTCAGACATAATGTGCTATGGAGTGCCTAGAAGCAGGCAATTGTGGTTTTTATAATGCCCATGCAGAAAAGGGGGCCTGTCCTGAAGAATTCACTGTAAAAGAAAGTCAGTATTCAGCATGCACACTGAGAAAACATGTAAAAGGGGATCTATAAATCCACATGTAGTGTGCTTTTTATAAACAAATTGAAACACGACAGTCAGGGGTTGACTTTTGAGAAACTGGTTCTGTAGAGTTTCAGAGGCGGGGTAATAAGGGACTTCAACCTTCGCAATGGTCAGCTCAGCTAAAGGAGCGTCCATGGGGTTTATGAACTGATAAGTATCGCAGACAGCACGTGTAATCTGTAGAGGGTTTTTGCTATTCATTCTGACCAGCAATAAACCATGGGGTAAATGCTCGAGGCTAAAGTGACTGAAACCAAGGCGTTTCAATTGTATTTTCACAGGTACTGTGCACGATGAAATGGCAGTTATTTAGATTAAAATGTTCCAATGGAGCACCGGGAAATGAGATAGTTATCGCTAATTCAAAGAGAACCCATTTACTCAGCCTTCTTCATATCACTTTAAGTATTTATGCGAACTAGGTGCAATTAAGAGTAAAGGTTAATAGGGCTTAGGCTAGTTATTACTAGTAATGAATTATGTCTGCATTCAGATGTTTAACTGGTTGATGAGGTCATGACCGACCACAGACAAATCCTAAAAGCAATTGTGTTCTACACAAGAACTGAAGATGGTAATTAAGATAACGGCTACCAATGAGAATGTAGGAATTGGAGAAAGATGGCATTTCTTTGAAGATGTTTTGTCCAATCACATGTGGGGGTGGATTGTAATTAAGTAGCTAGGAATGTTTTAACTGTTGCAAAATCGTATATAATGTATCAATTTATGTGGTTCAGTGAGACTTGGGTTACTTTGGTTCGACAGCACCATCCAACTGCTCCCCGGAGCTATGGAGGATGTATGAAAAAGGCAGAAAGGCAATAATGTTAAAATCGTGGAGGAAGAGCTGAAAAAGAAGGGTGCTGCACCGCCTACATATGGATGCCCTTTATCGTCTGCAGAGGAGTAGATGAGTTCAAACCACCATTTTCCCCAGCAGCCACTCCAGTGGTTGCAAGACAGATACAAGTGATGCCTCCATCAGCTGCAATACCTATGAAGTGGGATTTCATGGGAAGTGGAAGGGTAACTATCAATAAATAGGGCTGCAGAGAGGTTGCAAACAGAGAGCGGAAAGGGAATAACTCCCCTGACTGCTAAATTAGCAGACAGATTAAGGGTGGAGGAACGAGAGACAGTGAGGTTGGCAGCTAGAAGCACAGATCAAGGGCTGAAACAAGGGAGATCTGTCCTTTTACTGTTAGGATAGAGGATAGGCTGCGACTAGTGGTAGATACGCAAGAGCGGGAAAACACGAAAGAAGTGCTGAGGCTAGTGGAGGAATATGCATTTCAGCTACAGCAGCAAAGAGATGAAGAGCGGGTAGAAGGGAGAAGACAGTTAAGGGATGTAGAAGGAAGGAAGGTGGAGGCATGGGCATGTTCTTGTTAGGTTGGATGAATCGGTTATTGAAGCAGTTGAGGTGTACATGGGGAACAGGGATGGTGCCACAGGTACAGGGTTTGAGCAGGGAGGCAGCATCCTATGGTAGTGCAAACTAAGTTTCCGTTCCTGTTGAAGGGTTAGGGTGTGTGGTAACCGGAATATGAGATAGAGAGGTGGGAATCTGATGTCAAGCAGGGAGAGCAGGGTCTAGTCGCCCTACCTCCCACTCCTGTACCAGCAATAGAGAGCGCACCATGGGGCCATAGGACCCGCAGGGTACTCGCATAGCTGTAGCAAGTAGTAGGAGAGATGGGGAAGCCCCAGTAAAAATGGGTACAACTCAGTTTCCTTTGCAGCAGAAGGGTCGCGGCAAGGCGTATTATGTCCCATGGTTACACGTGAACAGGAGTAACGTGATGAAGACACTCCCTTCGCTCACTGCAGGAGCAGGGAAGTGGATTTATGCATTGGAGTAGCACACTGCCGGTGTCCTTTTAGCCATAGGAGACATGAAGAGCTTATTCACGGCCCTAATGGGGGGGTGAGGGGAGGGGGAGTGGTCAGACGAGCTTTGGAGGAGATTGGGGTATCTGGGAGCTCAGCTATCCAACTGCACAAGATGGAGGAGCTTTTAATAACTGGAAGGCAAAGGTATGGGTGGCCTTGTGGATAACGTATCCCAATATAAAGTTAATTCTAGCCAAAACAATGACATTTTGTGATAATCCTGCTGCACACATCCAGTTCATTCGGGAGATGTGGAGGGCAAAAACGGGAAAAACATGGGACAAGAATGTGCCAATATTTTTACCACATACTAAAGAAGGGACTTCCCAAGGAAGTTCAGCATGATCTAGATAAAGTGGTAGGGATGGAGGCCAAGAGTTGGCCAGAAATTCAAGCACATATAATGCATTTTTGTAAAAGGAGACAAGAAATGGAAAAGGAGAGTATAGAACAGGCACAAAAAGCAGAGGCCAAGCTTGTGCAGAATTGGCGAAGATTTGTTTGGAAGGGGCAGTAATTACTAACTCCATGGAGGGACAGCAGGGACAGGCTGAATTGTGTATGACAAAGGGGTGTGATGGACGGGTAGGCTACCGGTCCAAAAGGTAAATGAGAGCGTTTCCCAGGGGCAGGGGAGGATGTCCACGAGGGAGTGCGTCCTTTGGCGGGTTAGAAGAAACAGGTCCTCCGTATAATGGGCCAATGGGTAATAATTATGGAGGGTTCTATGGGATTCAGGTTTGGTCGTGTGGAAGGTTGGGATACTTGTCATGAGATTGTCACGACAGGTCACAGTATTTTAACATGGGAACTCAGCAAACGCAATCCCCAACCCCGCCATATCCCCCAGGTTCTGTTCAATCGCAGCAGGCATGGATTTAGCAGATCCCAGAAACTGGGGCTGAAGAGACCTATAGGATCCCACTGACCGTGCCAGCACAAGCATCGGTGCAGACATGGGATAAGAATCCTTTACCCCAAGAAAGGTTAACTCACTATAGTGGAGCAAGCGTTTTTGGAGGGATTGTTTTTTTGCTTGCTGGTGCTAATATGCATCAGGAGTAGGACAGCCGACAGTGGTCTTTGATGTGTCCAGCCCTGTCCGATACCACCAATCCAGAAGAGGAACCCTGGATAGGTGTGCAGGTAGGTGATAGAATGTTCTCATTCAAGGTCAACGACGGATCTACAAAATCTTGTGTTTAAGGAAAGCGAGTTCCCCTTGTCAGGCAGAACGATGGGCACACAGGGATTCTTTGGGGCTATCTTGTCAGTTCCTTATACTGAAGATTTCTGTATTAAGGTAGGTACTCAAAATGTATCTGCCCCATTGTTGTGTTGTACAGAGACCTCCTGAGCAAGCTGCAGATGCCGATTACGTTCACGGAGGAAGGTATAGTGTGCTCAACTCCAGGTTTGTATCCGGTAAGAGAAGGAGCGTGTTTGCATCCCTATTGTAGCGACACCACAATCAGGGGGAGTCCCTGTACATTCAACTTTGTTATGGTTTGATGGTTTTGTTGTGTTGGGTCCCGAGGGATCAGAAATCAGACACGGCGGGTACTGATGGAGTTTTGATTTCGGCCTATTGTGCCGCAGAAAGCAACACCAGGCACCATTGTTACAATACTCCTAGAGGCCATAGTGATCAAGAAGAACAGGGTGGTTCTCTCAGTCACAGATGAGGAAGGCGGAGAAGGGTGCATAGTTCTGTGCATCAATCTGACCTTATCGCTAAAGGGCGTGTCTGACGAGCAATTATTTAAAGACACAGGAGAGATGGTTTTGAAATTAGGTTGCCTTGCCAGATAGCGATAAAGCACAGGTAAGTACCACAGACCATGCTCATGGTTAAAAATGCATCACCGTATTGAAAGGAGGATTTGGGAAAGGTGCCGGACCACTTATGGACCTTAAAGAGGGTTGAAGCGGTGCAGATAAATTGAAACCTGGTGCGATATTACCACAGGTTAAGCAATATGCCAAGTCGAAGGAGGCGGACAAAGGGATTTATGAGACCATTATGGCCTTGTTGGAGCAGGGCATAATACAACCTTCTGCATCCCCGTGCAGCACACCCATCTACCGTGTAAAGAAAGCGAAGGAGTCCAGGATTTACACCCCCTCAATAATATTGTTCAGGTAGAATTTCTTGTGGTACTGAATCCTGCCACCATTCTCTGTAATATTCTGACTGTGTCGACCCTCTTCACAACGATCGATTTAAAAAATACCCTTTCTCACTGTTCCCTTACACTCCAATTCTCAGTACCTTACAGTGTTTACTTATCGCGGTCAGAGATTCGAGCACACAAGGTTGTCCCTGGGGTACTGCAAATCTCTGAGTGTCTTTAACAGGGCGATTCAAATGGGTCTGGAGAATTTACATGTGTCCACTACCGTAATTCAATACGTTGACTATCTGTTGGTTTGTAGAACTTCAGGGGAGCAGTCTCGAGGAGATTTGAAAATGCTCCTTGCCCTGCTTGCAAAGAAGGGGTACAAAGTTGACAATGAAAGATTGTAGTATTGCCAGACAGAGGAAGTATATTTGGGGCAAGTAGTATGGCCTGCATGAAGGAAGCTAATGCCAGAGAGCCACCGCAGTTCAGAATACGCCTCAGCCAGTTATAGTAAAACAGATGCAGCAGTTTTTGGGGCTCTAACTACTGTAGATCATGGATCTTTGATTGCGCTAGTTAAGCGAGGCCATTACTCCAGGGGCATAAAGAAGTGCAGAAGGTGAAAGGTCCAAGTGGTCTGAGGAAGTGGGAACTTGCTTTCGGGAACTCAGACTGTGATCAGCAATGCTCCAGACTTGGTGACGCTGAATAACAAGAAATCATTTTATCTATTTTCACGTTCAAAAAGGTAGGTGATGACAGCAGTCCTGACCCTCGAGAGGTATACAAACAGATAACAAGGCCATACCTTACAACTCTTCCTTGTCAACTATCCCTACCAAATTCTTTAATGCTGTATAATGCATAGCCAATTTAATTGTTGAAACTCACTGTACATGTTCCAAATATGGGGATGTGTTTATCAATTGGAATCAAATTTAAAGCCATAGAATGGTAGGTGACGGATAGAGGGTAATGCCCTTCTGCAAGCTGGGTGAAACATGGACATTGTTAAAGCTTTAAGTCACTTGGGCTAGATATAAAAGGTCTTACACTTTGGGTGCTTAAATCAATTAGTTATTGAATTTGGTATTTATTTCTCTGTATGAAATAAGAGTTTTGCCTACTGTTGTGTCATTTGAAAATTAGAACTTTTTAAAAAAAATAAAAAGCAATTCAGCCCAAGCTTTACCCTGGACATTGGATCTCCCAGGTACAGCTGGACCTTGTAAATCATATTTAAGAAAAACAATGCTGCTCAAGCAGGCGAGAATTGGCAACATTCATTAAGACCCCCTAATACCCAAGAATGATCGGTAATCAATTTTGACATCCAGTATACAAGTTAGGCGTCACAGGTGTCCATAGGTTATGGCTCCTCTGTACACCGAGAGGACTATAAATATTCACAATAAGCCTGTCTGAAATAAGTGGACTGTCCATTTTAAAGGAACTAACAGATCAGAGCACGATAGCTGTCTCTCAATTTCTAGAGGTAATATATCGCGAAATGTAAGAAGCTCCTCTCCTACCTTAAGTGGACGCCCCCTTTATATACTTCGTCGCACTTCTACATGTACTATTAAAACCATAAAAATGTATACGTTCTACAATCCATGTGTCCTGTAGACATAGTTGGCAACCCAGACCAATCAATCGCAAGCCTCATCTGCCGTTTATCTTTGGGATCCTCACCACCCACATCACAGTTCACTTTAAGGTCTATAAAACCATAAGAACACTGGCCACTCCCATATGATTTTCAGTATAACATGACAACCCGGGGCATCCATCTCTGCTTTCATAGATGGTCCTTATACATGCACATTTCAAACCACGGCTAAAGAGTCTTCTTAAGTACTACTAGGCACCAAATGGGTACATAAACACAGGAGAGGTTATTGTGATATCTATATTCAAAGAGCCAGCCCTCGTTTACAAAAAAAAGAAAAGGTTAAGATTTAATATATGTAATGAATGTATTTGATGTAGGGGAGCTAGGTCTAAGGAGCAGCACAGTTATATACATGCATTTAATGTATGAAGCGCATCACCAACACAAGGCACTGAAAAGAGTAATATGGTTTAACCCATGGTTGGATTGGAAGGGCTTTTTCAGAAGACGTAACTAGGACAACACTTTATGTCACACTGTGCAGTTGGCTCTCCATATTTACAGAATTGTGCAAGTTGTGGCAGATCGAGATAGTGATTTGACCAGAATTACATAGTTTTTGGTCAAGTTCTGAAGTTGGTAATGGAATCCAAGCTACAAGTTAAGCAACTTAGCTGGTGAATAGCTGCGCTTAGTGAAAACTGATATTAAAAACATGGGATCAGAGGTTAAGATGCGAGTTATCAAGAGTATAGTAAGCCACTGCTTTTTTGTTCCAGTTTGGAGCGTGTACAGAGACACACACACACACACACACGAAGGATGCCTTCCTCTAAGCTCATGGGCGAGGAAAGCAAAGTGCAGTGGGAGGTGAAGAGAATATAAATTCATTGCAGCTTTGTCATGTTGTGCAAATACATTGAACTCTTGTGTTCTATATGAATACATTAAATGGAATTTTAGGCATTCATTATTTATGTAGGATATAGCAGCAGGAGTGGTCTTAAGCATCAATCATATAACTCAAAATTGTGTCATGTCAACTGCATGTCCGCATTACTGTTTTAACATTTTGAATAAACAGACCTTTTGTACCCACCAAACGTTTCGTAAATGTGTCTTTCGTGTATGCCTGATCTTATTTCCTTGCCAGGAATGTGAAGGGACATGAAAAGATGGAGCTTATGAGGTAATTAGTAAAACCAGAAAAAGGTACCCAATTTGGCAGACACATTCTTTGCCGCTCCCAAAATTCAAGTCTGTTCTTCAGGGCTAAAACACATACCCGATCCACAACAAGGTATAAAATAGTTTTCAAAAAATTGATTAGAAAAATGTGCTACTTTTTTGATTACAGAAAAAACATATTTGATTAGCAATGTGTAACTAATATTGTAAATGCAGGGTTCGAACTTGGCATTTGATGAGCAGGAGCTAAAACCAGCTCCTGGATAACATTACCCTATAGGCAGGATCTTCCGCAGGGGAACCATGAGCCACCAGAGATGCTCTTAACGTTTTTGTCCATTTTGTATGAATCATTGTGTTTAAATGTGTATTAGTTATGTTCAAATTGCTCTTGATTAACATTCTCAAATGCTCAAAGTTAACATCACATTTACATGTTTGGAAGGCACCAGTTGGCCCTAGGCACCAAAAGTAGCTCCTACTAGCTATTGGTTTCAAGCTAACCAGGCTCCATTTTGATAGAAGCAGGAGCTAAATAGCTCCCAGCCTCCCTCAATTTCGAACCCTGTAAATGTCACCAGATGGTATTTGTACCAAAGACATAAAATTAGCAACAATACAGCATGTGTGTCTAGCGCCGAAGACTTTAGTGAGGGGAGTGTCTGTAAAATGTAACTTGTTAGCAGCATGAATGGACAAAAATAGATATGATGTATTAGTTGAAAATGTTTTTCACTGCAAGTGTCTGCAGCTGGGTGCAGTCAGTCAGTGTTCCACAGGGCAGTGTACTGTATACTGCATGTTTGGCTCGTCAGTTGCTGTCTAAGGAGAAGTTTGTAAAACGAAAACATTCACAATGTAAAAGAAATGTCATAGCCTAAGACCAAGTACGTAGTATAGATTTGCGTCAGGCAGGGTAGTTCTCAACTTCAAGTGAATAACATGGTCCTTGCCGGTCATTGATATCAACTGTCTTCAATATAACATTAATTACCACATTTGGTGGGGGGAGGAGGGCCGCTAAAAGTCCTCAAGCCCGAGTCAGGTAAGCACAAGTGCAGTATTCCAGTCCAGCGCATCCATGAAAGCGGTATTTATCGCCATTAGCATTCAGAGCCACCATCTGAGGTGTTGATATTTTTTGTTTGTTTTTAAGGAAACCAGGGTTTGCACTATTCATGCTTCTCTTAAAATGAAATTACCCTACAAGGACAGGGTGAAGACTGGGGAGAGGCACAGCGGGTCTAGTGGAATTTTGGGCTACTTGCAGATTCTGCTTGCGTTCCCAGCCTTCAGATTGGCCAGCTCTCTCCCGCAGGTGCCAATTTGCAATGCAATCATATTTGTAGAGCAAAGTGAGCTCAAGAGGCTTATTAAAGGGTAAGGTACTGCAGTAGATCTGAAGATGTAAAGCCTGGATGAACTATGGATCACTACTTTGTGCAAACATCAGGTTTGCTTTTTGTATTCATTATCTAAGAGGAAAGAAAGAGACTAAGCAGAGTGAATGGCATAGCTGAAAACTGTGCAACTAGGTGGAATATTGTAGTTTTGCAACCATCTCACTTTCAAGGTAGCTGCTATAAAGCAACAGGGTGATAAGATAGAATGTCAAGGAGTTGGGATCAGCTCATGGGTGAAGCACCAGTTGCACAGACATACGCAATCAACAGGTCACATAACTAGGTTTGCCATCCAAAGCCTTTAGCCATGTAATCATATACCTTTTCAAAAGTGTTCACCGGTCAATATGATGCACGTTCACCAACAAACTGAAATTTAGTTTACACTAGGAGATACACTAACCTAACCTTTACTGAAAAACATGGGGACAATGCAGTGCTTTACATTAGCAATACTTTATGCATAATATATCAGCTTACATTTTAGGAAGTGAATTTCAGAACGGTCTTTTTAAAAAATAAGAAAGTGATCAAATACTGTTCTTTGCCAGACATGATATAGTTAGCTTAATAAAAAAAAATCCCAATTTACTTCTGATTTGCAATCATTTGAAAATAAGAGAACATGTCTTGCCTATCACTGCCACACATACCTCTGGCAATTTTCAGAGTGGAGAAGGCGATCAAAGCTGCCCTCTCTCACTATTAGCCTCTGTGAACTTGCAGTGAACTGATAAATGAGGGTGGAGCGAGGACTGTCAGGTGAGCTGTGCTTTATTGAGCAAGGAAATTTGAATAGCTAGCTGTGCTACACAAGCGTCAATTTAATTAGCTAACTGTAGAACGCCTTGTTCCCCACAGATGACCATGACTTCAGGTGAAGTTCCAGTAACTTCTTTATTTAGTTCCAGTACATTATGATGGTCATATAATGTCAGGTACATCTGGGTTCAGGGCAACATACACCTGCATCCTCCCAGGTAGGCTTACATCTCCCAACTGACCACATAGAACCCCAGTCACACAAACATTCTAACCCTTAACACTCCATTGTCAATCAATACACTGACCAAAGGTTCCATTAGGATGCAGGATAATACCAAATCCCTATATATCTCCCTTCCTTAGGGACATAAAAACACAAGTAGATAACTTAACCATAATGGCTAATAACAACACGCACACAAACAACCCCACGTTCAATGCACTTGCCTCATCACTCCTAACTGAGAACATTCTGCTAGTCTCATTACATATTCCAAAATAGTCCACACAGCCGTGGGACACAATTACAATCAATGCCCCTTTCTCTTTCTACCAAGTGAGGAAAAGGCACCCAACTGCTCAAACATCCTTACTAAAACTTTTACAAATAGAGGCACCCATACCTCTCTTCCTAAACTTGACTTCATCGTCCCACCAAAGAACATACACACATCTCCCTCACACCCAACAATGCAAACCGGTATGTACCTAAATACACACCACCTCCAACTAGACTGAGTATCCCAGATACCCGGGTAAATACTTCACTTCTTGTGACACCATTACCCCTAACTTGCCCATGTTGAAAGTATTCCTAAAATACAATACAGCTCCTATTAGGGAAAACCACACTTCATTCACACCAGCATCATACCAACATCAATGACTCTACTATAGTCTTTGCTGTATCATCATGAAACTCTGTATGGTTTCTAAACCAAACAACCAAACAAAAACTTTGTTTGACACTTAGCACTTTAAACTTTAGCATTAAATAAGGTCTTAATACATCTGCATTACAAAAGTCCCACCTGTGGAAATAAAACATTAGTGCACATAACTATACTTCAGATTCCACATACCAAATTCTAGCAATGTTGTCAATGCAACCTATATTTCATTAAATGTCCATCTGTGGAAGGAAAAGCGTGTTAGTTAAACATGACCGTACCACAATTTTTTGCCTTTGCATCATAACATTACCAAGTATTTGTTGACAGAGGTAACAGAGGCCACGACTTTTACACACCATCCGTGCACACCTATCAAACATGCTAACTACCACTTGCAAGATACCTCTCATACCAAAGTACCTACAACATAAATACCAAATAGCATTTCAGAAAACACTATTACTACGCATATCTCAATCTCTTTCTACTAATATGCAACTTTAACCTACTTAATAAAACCTCACATTTGGATCACTTAATCCCTTGGTTGACTAATTACAAACACCCTTGAGACCTAAATCCAATCTAAAAACTATAAACTTTGTTCTCTGCTCTTAAGCTTCAACAACTTCCATGAAGTGCCCCTATTACAGGACAACCTATCCCACAAGAAACTACACCTGACAACATACAGGTTCACGCTCTCATGCACTCACGCTGTCCAAATGCCATTCAGGCCTCACATGACAACAGATTCTGAATCAATAACTAATTATAACTACTTAACCAATTCAATGAAGGCAAGACCAAATTGCTTCCTTTACTTATGCTCGTGAAAGCATCATCTCTTAACTTAAAAGTACCTCTGTTATTCATTCCGGCAATTAAGATCATTCACAACTTAAGCTTTTTGAAAATAAAAAAATTCCAACGGGCGGAAATGCAGCCGCCCGCAACAGAAATGGATTTACCAATCCATCTGCCACTCTTCCTTTTGTAAATATCACCTCCCGAAGCGTTCCTTTCCTGGTATGTTCATAATGCTGCGTTTCATTGCTGCCAGCCGCCTGCTATAAAATTTGTACTCCCTTTGCCTCCTACCGCATCTCTCAGTTCTTAAGTAGGCTCCAAGCCCCTCAGGAACTACTGACAACATGCCCTCAAAGATCCTCATCACCTCATATAAGTGATAGCTCCTACATGCACCTCCTTAGCGCTGCTGCAAATGGGCCCTTGCCCCTCCAGGCACTACACATGTTGTCTTGGGCAATATTCTTTCATCTCTGCACATGGGCTCTAAGCCCCTAAGGTGCAGCCACGGGCTACAAGTCTCTTAGGTGCAGGTATGGGCTCCAAGCCCCCTCAAACGCTGGAATGGCCCCCCAGGACCCTCCTCTGCTCCAGGCGCTTTTCACATACGCCACCAATCTTCTATTTTAACATATAGGCGCAGCTTAGGTTCCCAACCTCTTCTATTGCTGCTGCCCCAACTCCAGGCCTCAAGCTGTACAACATCACTCCTCATTGTTTCTTTTCCCGGCGCAGCTTAGGCTCCAAGCCTCTCCTGTTGCTACTGCCTTGGCTATATCCCTCAGCTGCCCAGCATGGCTTCCTCATAATTTCCAGGCGTAACTAGACCACAGGCCTCTTAAAATTGCTACTGCAATGGGCACCAAGCCCTCCATGCTGCAGCTAGTGGTCCCAGACCCCTTAAGCAATCAGTCTCTGGGCCCTCAGCCCCTCCTCAGTCTCTTGCTTTCCTCTTTGCCTGACCTGTCCTGCTAGTGACAGGCCAGCTGGCCCCTGGCTCTGGCACAGCCCCTTACTTTCTGCCCCTGAGCTCCATGCGCTGGGCCCTTCTGCGCCTACAGTTTTAAGCGCTCGCCCTACCTGGGAGGTCTTCTTCTTGGGTTGGGGGGGAGGTGTATGTGCCATCTTCAATGCTGTCCCCCCAGCACAGCCAGCATCCTCGTCGCCAATGTAGAACTCCTTGTTCCCCACAGATGACCATGACTTCAGGTGAAGTTCCAGTAACTTCTTTATTTAGTTCCAGTACATTATGATGGTCATATAATGTCAGGTACATCTGGTTTCAGGGCAACATACACCTGCATCCTCCCAGGTAGGCGCTTACATCTCCCAACTGACCACATAGAACCCCAGTCACACAAACATTCTAACCCTTAACACTCCATTGTCAATCAATACACTGACCAAAGGTTCCATTAGGATGCAGGATAATACCAAATCCCTACACTAACCTACAGAATTGCATGGCAAATTGCTATCGGAAACCGCTTATTTTATGCCTTGCAGTCATGTGCCTCTTTGGCAGTATTGCCTTACATTTCTAGTCCTCACTCTGCTTCTCAATGGCCATAATTAGAACCATGAATACAATACAATTAACTGGGTATATCTACACCCATTGGGTTAGTGTCTTGGATGAAGAAGTATTGTGGGACTGCAGCGTGTCAACAGGTTCAGTGACTGTACCACTGTGAATTGCAAAGTCTAGTAAACACCTGTGTCATACACGCGCAAAGTCCCTTAATTAAACAGTGAGTGGAATAAGTCTTGAAGGAATTGATTAATTTTAATTCTTTTGGTTGTTGTTTCGAACGCGTGTTTTGACCTGTGACAGTCTATTTCAAGGCTGGTTTTCCTTATGCCCTAGTATTAGAATTCCTTGTTGGATTGCAGGTGGATGTGTAATCAGTTGGTATGTGTCACTGAGATGGTAGCCTGTACATTTTGTCAAGCATACAAATATGCTATACATTAATTACTGCTAACCAAGTGTTTCTGTAGACTCATTGGTCAAACAAGGTCTGAACTTGAAATGTATACATCAGAGTTCAGCTTTTTCGTGGTTCAGGTCAGGTCATCATAATTAAAACCAGGTCTTACACAAAAGACAAAGGATATTCTGTTCAGAGGAGCACATACATCTTCGGTCATATAAAAGGAGTGAAGACCTCCCCAATTCAAACTTTTTCTAGCCGTATCTCTACTTTAATAGCATAACCTATCTGGGCCACGCACCCCACTATCAAAGAAGCTCCCATCCACCATGAACAATCAATTTTCTTACAGGACCTACCTGTACATGGAACAAGAAAAGAGGCTACCATCCACACTGACAGCTAAACTCATCTGCCATTGCTGGAAATAAATAGTAGCAACGATTAATTCATGGATAATTTCAACATCAAACAACAATTGCGAGGTTTATTAAACAGTATGTACTTCTTTGTGGAGAAGGCACGTTTATACACAGCAGGCACTATTTAGACCCAACATCAAAGACATGCTTAATATAAAGTAGTAGGATTGTGCGTGAAGGCTATTCTTATATAAGAGAAGTAGTTTTGGCTTTGTAAAATTATTCCACCTTGCCTCAGACAGAAAAATCTCAGTGGTGGTGGCCCACATGACGTTTCTGCACAATGGGCACATCCTAAGACAGCAGCTTTGATGATACCTGAGCTACATGTGGATCCAGATAGCAGGGAAAGGTCTGAAAGCACCTACACTGACTCACTTACCTGCAATTATAGTTACTCAAAGTTAATATCTTTTTATGGATCTACGTGCTTTAATATTCCCCATTGATTGTCAAGATAGGAATCGTCAGCAAGGATTGTCTCTTCGAGTATGGATACATCAAAGCATATGATTCCACTGCTAGACAATGTCACTTGCTACAGATAGATTAATCTCCATCCTTTAGACTATGAGTATGATAGGTTATTTATTGCACGGTTATTTATTGCACGCTTAATACCCAGAGGTTTTTCAGCATGGACCGGGGGATCGAACCTGTGTTGTTCCATGTCGTCTTGCTTCCAAGGCGAGCATGTTGCCCCTGAGCTAGCCTCCCGAGACTATTATACCAATTTAAAATATGATCCCCTCTCACCCCCGTAGCAGGCTGCAGCCCTGCAGATAAGGGGTGCATCGTCCACTTTTACGTCCTATAAATAGGCAAATACAGTAAAAATACTCCCAATAAAAAATAGCTTTCACCCACAAAACTCCATGGATATGTTTGAGCCAGTAGAGCAGGTAGTACCACCGAAAGAAACTACTATTATTGCTGCCTGATGGGAAGTAGTAAACCTGTATCTTTTTTACGTGCAAGAATAACTAGGTGCAAAGAAATAATGATTACAAAAACATGTCAGTTTTCCAGTTTAAACATTTTTACCCACTTATAAAATACTCCCATTGGAAATGGGACTTACATTTTTACTCACTAAAAAATCATTTTACTCCCAACTTTAAAAAAAAAGGGAGTAAAATACTCCCACTACCAAATGTTATCTAGAGTGGGCCTGCATCCTTGTTCACTCAGGTATCAGTTCATCATGTTGCTATGTTACAAATGGAGTCGAATTGAGACATAGGGCCTCATTATATGGTTGGTGGTCTGGAAATAAAGGTGTCGGTAGCAATGTTCCGGCCCCCTTTCTTGACCGCCAAACTAGAAGTATGCCGGTCGGGACACAGAACTCCCTGCAGGCCTGACCCGCCGAGAGTTCAGGCCCCTACCAGCATGGTTTTCACTGAAGCACCGGCACCGTTAACAAGGGTGCCAGTACTTCAGGTTTCCCATTCCCAGGCTGCGTCTGAAATCCCAGTGGCCGACCTCCTTATGAGGGCCATACTCTTCACACAGAAAACAGGGACTCTATGGCACGTCACACTCCCCTCGGCAAATTGCCCAACGTGGACCCTGGGTATCTTCACTCTAATCGAAGAACACTTGAAATACATGTGTAGCAAAACCTTGCCCCTCATCTTGGCACCATTATGCTTCAAAACCCTGTTGCTAAGTGTGTTCACAAACACAGACCATAGATCTGAGAAATATGGCGTTTCTCGCAGCAGGTCTAGTTCAGTGGCTGCTCTAGGAGTAGCAGTAGCACCAGTGAATTTCAATACTTTAATTCTAAGAGCAGGTGTATATGGATGCCCAAAATATAATGCATGCGTTTGTTCGATGATGTGTGGGAACGTCTCCAACAAAATCAAGGCAAGTGACGATTATCCATGAAGATGGATTGTCTCCAACACCTCCAGAAGAGATGGAAAAGCACGAGTCCTACAACCGAGACCCATTTTTAACAACGAGATGTAACTCACGGTAGAATGATCATCAAGTGATAAGAATGGATGCTGCACTCCCTCCCCATTGAACGAGGGAATGACTAATTGTTCTTCTAGAAAGTCTAAACAGGCCCTACTCCTACTGACCAGCCACATGGTATCTGTGTCCAAGCAGTGCCCACATGCGCCCGCCAATGGCTGGGAAAGCAATCTCAAGCCCTTCTGCGTACTGAAGACTGCCATTTTGACATGTTATCTCTTCCCTGATGGGGCTCATCTAGTTCTTTTCAACAACACACAGTACCACAATTCTGCATTCCTCTCGCAAACCAGTAAACATGCAGATATTTTCTCACAGATGGGAGGGAGGCTGCAAGACACATTATTCCACCACAAATCTCAATGTGTGATAAACAAATTCTGTGCCTCCCAGACATCTTCCCGATGCGTGCTGGAAACCGTGCAGCAGCATCTGTCTGAGCCTGCTTACAGAAAACACGCTCCCAGGCTTTAATCACTTACCTCATTGGTGCCTCCCTGCGCAGCATAAGTGAAGGTGCATGTGTATCCCCCCTGGAGGACAAGAGCGGAGAGAAGACGCAGCGTTAAATGGGTTTCCAAACAATACTGAGCACAAGTAGAAACGATATGCCTGAAAGGCAATCAGGTCTTTGTATAGCAAACATACTGACCCACAGCGATGCCAAAAGAACCCAACACAAATCAGTGACAACCATACAACCGCTCTGAAATAACTGGCGGGCTGTTGCAGAGGTGGATATCAGACATGAAAATAAAAACACGCATTGGCAATGCCAGTAGTTTTGGCTTTTGTGTAGGCATGAGAAAGGTTCTTGCCAGGCACTGCCTTATTGATGGTCAGGTGCAAAATGGGGAGAGTACCTGGTCATAATAGTAGTGCCTGGCAAATGCCTAATACTTTTACACAAGCCAAAACTGTTAGTATTGCCAATGCTTGTTATTAACAGGACTTCAGTGAAGAGCACGCATTGTGCTGATCAAATCGAGTGGCTGAAGGCAGACATGGTCTAGACATCTGTATTATACCAGTAGCTGTGTATAGCTCCAATTAAGATTTTCCCAGTAGGGTTAGGTGGGCACAGCTTTATATATCAAAAGTTTATAATTGATTCTTATGCTCTTGGATAGTTATTTTGTCCCGACGCCAGATTCCGCCCCATTTGAACTGTGGGGTGTTTCGCTCTAGTCACCAAGTATGTGGGAATCCACTCAATTCTGTGGCAGTCTTTATAGGTATAGGTAATAATGATTCGCCAAATTGTTGAACATTTTCATAAAAGTTCATCTTTATTCTACAGGTGGTTCAGAAATTGGCCTCTGTCGCAAATTATGTCCGATGCATTTCAGTCAACTTTGACCATCTTCAGGGACATTGGTATTTTGCCAGGCTTCTTGCTTCTTCACGAATCCTTATTTACCTGTAAAGACTTCCACTCAATCCTGTGCTTTCCCACAAAGGTCCTTCCAGCTGTCGGATACCCAACCAAGACAAATACTTGGCGACTATAGCTCCCATTAAGTCATTAACACTCAAAGACTGCTTTGAAAAAACAGTGGCAGGCACTTCGAGTGCAAAGTTTGATGGTAAGGCTTGCTTAAAACAATCTCAAAGAGTTCCCATGAAGAGGGTGTTTTGGACAGGGAGGGATAGAAATGGGTGGGAATGGCCATAGGGATTAGCATGGCCAGTCAACGGGTGGGCAAAAACCAAACACCTTCAAGCTGTGTGTCCCTCCTCATTTGCCATTTCTCCCAAACTGTACCCTATTGCAATAGGCTTATAGGGGGCTCTGCCACCAAATAGCCCAAACTAAGGAATCATGGTTTTCCCAAAAACATTCTTATGAATTGTAAACGCACATTCAAGAAACAATGTATTAAAGGCGCAAGAGATATAAATCACGGTTCAGTTTGGCGTTGATATTAACTTTGTAGGGCAAAGAAGAGAAAAAAAAAAACAAAAAAACAGAAACCGAGAGCCATTCCACAATAAGCAATGTATCTTAAATGTTTTGACTCAGATTAGCGAAAGTACTAAAAGATAATGGCGATTTAATAAATAAAAAAATTAAAAAAATCAGATTCCAGGACTATTTAAATATTAGCATGGTTTATATATGGTATGAGAGCTGTGGGTCTGTGAGTGGAGCTTGGAATGTTGGTGTGAGGCATGGAAGGTGGCGGGGTTCCAGGTTTGACGATTAGGGACTAGCAGGGAGTGAGCAAAGGGTAGAGGCAGCAGGCTATTGATCTCCTATTCTCATCTTCCTACTGAAGCTGTAACTAAATAAAGACGACTTACATTTTACAACCCTGGCTCCTTGCTTGAAGTTAGTACCACCAGTAGATACATCTTTTTGGCGACGAGGATATTAAGAACCTGCTGGAAGTTGAGACACTGAAGGAGTCTTGGAGATCTGAAAGAAGGAGTCTTGAGCTGCTGAGAATGAAGCTGATGTCAGTTGAGGAGATGACCGTGTCACCAGTTGGCTGTTGGAGAGGGCCATGGCATCAGACAGGCTGCAGAGGAGGCCTGTAGACCATCCATGGAGCAGGTGAAGTGTCAGGCCCTGAAAATGGGCTGGGGCCCGAGTGGTGGAAGAAAGCTGCCACTGGTGAACTAGGATTGAAATGCTGGAGTTCCGAGAGCCGTTGCGCTCGCGCAGTGTGGAGGCTGTTGGGACTTGCAGTACGTGAAGGATTGCACTATTGTGGAGGCAATGAGAAAAAAAAGAAAAAAAATCAAAATTGATTAGGGCGTTTCTGGAGGGTCCCTCGCGCGACCATTTGTGCCCCCTGCGTTTCAGCCGTGTTGTTGGCTGGAACGCATGAGAAATGCCTGCGCCATTTGTTTTCTTGCCGTGACGTGTTGGTGGAAGTTAAAGAGGAGAAACGTTACACGTCTGTGTGAAGCCTCCGGCAATACTTTGAGGAAGCTGTTATGTACTGCCATCGGTACCGCCAGCGGGATGATATTTATATGGGAATAAAAAAACTAAAAAAACAAAAACAAAGAGGAAACAGTGGCCATAAGGACATGGAGGCAGCAGAGGGCGGCAACAGACTTATGGAGAACATTGAGGCTGGGAGGTACTTTCATGAGCTCATGAATTTTAAAGTTCACTGAAGTATTTGTTTGGATAGACAAACGCTTTAGCCAGAAAAAGACTTAGCAATGTGGAAATGAAACATTTTAAATGTTGACTACACATTTAATTTGCAGAAGGACTTGAATAATCGCGTGTTGTTTTCAAGAAGCATATCATAGATGAGTTTTGACGTGTTTTATGAATTCAGTGCTAAACTGCAGAGTTGAAGTGTTTTTTTTTAAATGAAGTAAATGCGAGTTGATAGGCATGTGCAGCGCGTGTTTGGATGCAGCGACTGTAATTGGTGCATTTCAAACAGTTTGGAGGATGCTGCTTAATGTTTTATCGGGTAGAGTTAATGGAAATTATGTTGGAGATGAATAGAGATTAATTGCCATGAAGTCGTATGCGTGTGTAGTGTGTATTTGTCGAATTTAGTAGGAGGTACACATTTTAAACACAGCAATAAGGAAATACACAAGTTTAAAATGGGGACATCACATGATTAATTTGTAGCTACGGTAAGATATTTGCAGCCAGGAGTATAATTTATGCATTTGTTTTTTTTTTTTTTTTTTTTTTTTTTTAAATGTGAAATGTCCACAGACGTTCTTTCATGAATATACAATTGCAGGTTTTATACGGAGGGTGGATTAATTATAGCTCAATTAAGGATCATTGAGATGTTTTGATGATGATCTTGCGTGCGCTCCAGCATGGTGACTGATTACCGCCATGGCTGGTGGTGCAACCCATGTCTATTTTAAGAAATGTAGTTTATAATGCGTAATTGTACCCAGTGTATGTGTGATGTGGACAGTGAGTTTGTGAGTTGCGTTTGTGTGCGCAAGGGTAGCAGGGTGTGTGTGTGGCGCAAAGAAGCGTATTGGATGTAATAGGGGCGTAGCTGTCGTATGTGTGTGTAGCACGTGGTGTGGTAGTAGTAGTACACGTGAGTAGTGTGACACATTTGTAGTTGTAGTGTACGTGTCTTGTGTGACGCTTCTGTAATGGAGTTGCATGCATATGAAGGGGTTTTGGCTTCCGCGCTGTGGCCAATTGTGGTTGCTGTTTAAAAAACCTTCAGAAGGTGGACACTTTACTGTTGAGTGCTCCAGGGAGTTAAACCTTTTGGTTTTGGGTAGTGACGTAGTTGCCAGGGCAAGGGGCCCATGAAGCAGTTGGAGGTCTTTATGCAAGTTGTTACGTTAGAGTTTTTGGGCACAGGGCCCATGTTGTAGATTTTGGTGCATTGTAGGTTATTGCAAAATAAGGTGGAGGTTACTGTTTTGGGAGTGTAATTTACACTTCTAATGGGTTTTCTGTGGTGCCAGGCGATGCCTTAAGAGGAGTAGTGGCTCGCCAGTTCATTTTGCTTTGGGGTTGCACACAGTTTTGGTGTTTTTGGGTGTTTGAAGTGTTAAACTTACTTGAACTACACTGACACCGGTTTTAATATTTATTCTAAACGTTTTGGGGAAGTTTAGATTTGCGCATTTTACTTTTCATCCCTCGTGCACCTAAACTAATTTCTTTTGCAAATTTATGTTTTGCAATGCACCATATTTTTCATCTTGTGTGTATATTTGGAGTTTTCGGGAATATTCTGCAAGAGTTTTATTTTCATCTTTTCAACATTTGTGTAAGAATTTCCTGTGTTTGCACGGTTGTATCTGTGCACCTTACCTTTTTAGCACACCACATCTTTTGTGGTTGTCTCATTTTTCTGTCATCTCTGTATCGTTGGTGGCTATCCTAATTTTTCTTGCTTATTTTATGTGGAGAGGGGTGGTGATGCTGTTCGTTTGTGTGTTTAGAATTATTTACTAGGTTAGAAGTGGTCAGACCTTTTAGTTATTTTCCAGATGTTGTATTGATTTTGGAAGTAGGTAGGTTTTTCCCACTGTGCAAGTGACGGTAGTGTCCTGCAATAGGGGTGAGGTTTGTGCCTGGACGTGGCAGGTTCAGGGTTTGGGTGTGGCAGGCCCTTACGGAAGGAGGTAGGTTTTAGTTTGTTAGTGGGGTTCGCTCAGAGTGAGCAGTTTGTGCTTGGGGGTGGCAGCCCCAAGGTCCTAGGGGGCAGACCAGGACAAAAGGTGGTCAGTTTCTTGAGGGTTATTTTCTTTGCATTTTGGAAAGTTTCTTTTGGTTTGTAAAGAGGGGGGATAGTGTATCCTAGTAAATGTATGGATTATATGTGGTATGAGGGCTGTGGGTCTGTGAGTGGAGCTTGGAATGTTGGTGTGAGGCATGGAAGGTGGTGAGTGAGGGGGTTTCAGGTTGGACGGTTAGGGACTAGCAGGGAGAGAGCCAGAGGCAGCAGGCTATTATCACCTTCCTACTGAAGCTGTAACTAAATAAAGAAGACTTACCTTTTACAACCCTGGCTCCTTGGTGGTTCCTGTGTGTCCTGCTTGAAGTTAATACCACCAGTAGATACATCACAATCCACTTCGATCATTCCTCTAACAATAGTTGGACTTCATACGGTCTTGCTGGCCTCCGATCACACCAACCCCCACCTCAATTTCTCTCACTGCTCACAGGATTGCTCACCAAAGGCCCATGCTCTGAAACGCTATGCACATTCATACCATTCTTTCTGTGGCTTACGAAATGGCTTCAAAAATGTATTCATAAATGCAGAACGCTTGCTTTGCTTTTATTTAGAAATGGTTACTGGAAATAGCATAAAAATTAAGACACAAACGGCACAATTTTAATATAACCAAAGATCAATTTTATGATTGAAAAGTGTCAAAAATAAATACAATATTAGAGTTTTCTAAATTGGAACACTCGGGGCCCGATTCATGCAACATTTTGCCGGACAAAGTCACTTTGCACTGTTCCATGAATAAGGGTGTTTGTGAGCAGTGCGAAGTCACTTTGCACCAGTGCAAAGTACTTTGCACCGGACAAATTATTCCATGAATCAGACCCTCAGTGTTTTTCACATGCATGTGGCCGCACTATGGCTCCCCTGATGGCCTCCATGTAATCCATCCCCCACATGAAACCGCACATCGGCTAAGTGTCTCCCACTAAACGAAAGCGTGCTCTTGACCCTACTTTATTCTAAGCCTACACTGCAGCAAGCTAGGTCTAGAGCCTCTCGAACCAAGACATCCCACGCAAGTAAGTCACAACAGACTTGCGCTTCAGAACAGATTGAAAGACCCCTTCCAGGCGAAAGCAAGGCACCAACATCAACTGTGGGCACAACAAACATACCAAACCGCAGCCTGGAAAACGAAATCAAGAACAGCCAGGCAATGGACTTGACATTTCCCCTGCCAAATAGAAATAAGAGAGGGTGTGGGGGGTGGGGCGGGCTTACCTCTTTTTTTATTTTAATGCTCTCACATGTGTAACACAGATAGGCAGAGAGTCTGGGAAGGCGTGGATAGGGAAGAGTTGTACTGGTTGGAGCATCAGTAGTAGCATAGTAGGAGAGAGCAGTAGTAACGTAGAGAGTAGTGTGGAGAAATTAACTTTTGCAAACCAAGCGCCCCCCCCTTTCTAGCCCCGTGCATTCCACTGAACAGATTCACTGGTCTTAAAATTAATCCTGCTGCCTGTTCAAATACTGAAAAATATGCTTGTATTAATACCGACCAGTCTGCTCATATCCGAGTAATCTGCACTTCTTAACTAGGTTAGAGAAATAAAAACGCTTCAATCTTCCTGGTTCCGTGATTGATTTAGAAGGATGCATAACATGGAGGGCTTTAAGTGTGCCCGGTTAGCAGGCATTGCTTCAACAGCCACCAAAACCCTTCGCTTGAGTCAGGGCACTGCCAGTGCTCCCTTAACTGGGTGTAGGTCATGGGCCTGAGAGCACACAAAAGTGACCCACACCAAGGGCAGATCGATCAATTAATGACACGATCTAAAGGAATTGCATGCAGGAAAGCAGACTTCTGCTAAAGCAGGACAGCCAACACGTGACTGCCAACATGTCCGAATTAGTATACATGATTTGTGGTTTGCTGTCATTTTATTGTAGGTTATCACAAATTAAATATGCAGGGAGGCCAGTGTGAATTAAGTGCTCAGAAAGGTTGCTGGCTTGAATCACTGTCACAGATATGCTATACATAAAATGTGCTCGTTTTTATGTTCCCAAAATGCTCTTTGATTTTATGCAAAGCAGCAAGTACCGTACGTTAGAGCCATTTGTCCTTTGCCCCTTTCTCATGGGCGAATTTTACGGCCAGCTGAAGATGCGAAGGGGCTGAGTGGTAGCCCATTTCAAAATGATGGGGCTTCCCTTTTGAGGCAGCCGTGGGGAGCAGAGATTATAATTGAGAAGTTTCCAAATGCAAACTCCAAAGGGCAGATTTCTCGGGATTTCGCATTGAGGGTGCAAATTGCGAGCACGACCTTGAACTTCAGGATTTCTCTCAAGCATATTCCTTACCCCATAAACCAGCAGCAGGGTAAAACAGGGCAGTGATAAGTTAAACACCTTTTAAATAGGTCCGTTTTAGGCTAGCAAAAGCACATTTAAAGTGACACGGACTGTAGTTTGAGAAGACTGGTGCCATCCTAGGCAATATGTGCATACTATCCACCTTCCTTGTGCTTGATACTGTGGCAAATTCTTAGATAAAGAAATGGAGGAAGGGGGTTAAAAGCTAAAGATTATCATGCGACAGACTGCCAGCAGGTGAGCTGATCCCCTAATTGAGCACTTAAATTCTATTAAGCACATTGCACTTCAGTTACAGAAGTGTATTTACCCACCGATTACATTTCTTATTTACTAGTTGAGAAACTGATTTACAAGACAGCAATATATTTAGAAACTGAACCACAAAGAGCAGTATTTACAGCATGCAGCCAAGACCACCTGAGACAGAGAACCAAATTATAGGTTTGCAGGTTCTCGTGACGTATGGTCTGGGACAGGCAGCCCTCGTCCAAGCCACCTGCCCGTCCTTTAGACTCCCCAAACCCCCTTTTTAGTGAACCACCTCAATTTTGTATCCAACTTAAATCAATAAATACATGACTGTACTGTGTTAAGGCCAATAGACCAATGTCATCCTATTTGCCACGAACTAAGTCTGCAGACTTAGCCTTTTGCATTTTAGAATGAAAAGGACAGTATGAGTGGATCACAAGGATGAAATCCAAGCAATGTAAATGCATTGCAATATCTCCAAAATTGTGCTTGCAGAGTGTTGTCCAGGATCAGTCATGGTTTAGACCTGAAGATGAATGGCCTGCAGCAGGAGACCTCAGAATCAGAAGAAATAGTCTGTGTACCTCCAAACAAGATACTCTGAGGAAGATGTGTGTTGCAGTCGCATCAATCCAGAGATCATGCCCTGAAAGAGCAAATCAACAAATAGCAAGTTCACACTAGAGATTAAGTATTCTGCAGCAGATAATCCCAGAGCAAGTGGAAGGAAACTAAAACCCGAAAGAAGGACGACCTGAAAGATCTCGAGGACAGCAGCATCTCTCAGGACTTCTGCTTGGAAGGAGTCTCTCACATCAGCACAGGTCAGATACGGGAAAAAAAGAATGCAAGTCAAGCCATTTGAGATACCCATGCATCAGGAAATGGAATAGGGGCACTACTTGATGAATACAGTGACCACTAGAGCCACGCCGGACTTCTGAATGAAAAGTTTTCCCCATCTGAAAGAAACATTTCCCTGCAAGAGTTCAGCGGAATCACAAACACAGAGTACAGGTTACGGATCCAACAGGTCCAGCTAGATAAATAAAGGGGAAGGAACGCCATACTCAGTTCCCCACAAATACAGGGTGCCATCAGAAGTCCAAGGGTCTAGGCGATGTAGCAGAACAGCTTTATTCACCGTTGTCAGAGAAGTCGTCCTTCCAGGTGCTTTAGGATCGAATCTCACTGACAAAGTAAGGGCGTAGAGTCTCAGCTTTCATCATTAAACCGGAGGTTGGTAAGGACCCCAACCATCAATCGCACACGCGTACCATTATACCATTCATACTTTTGATGGCCAGACAAACATTGCTCTTCGTCACTTTCCAAGGCAAACACATGGATGTGGATTATCCCTTTCCCTGGTTTACACAGGCACATCCAGACAGAATCCATTTGTGAGCTCTGGGACAACCTCAGGTCACTCTGGGTGGCCAAAACACAAACAGCAATAGAGTCCCATTTCTAGGTTACTGGACTGAAGAAACAAGGAGCAATAAAGTTTCTCTGTACAGAAAAATGGCCATGCATGGTGCAGTCACGATAGTTACACTGCCGTGAACTAGTAACGGACACAGTGTCTGGGTGAGGGTATTCAAAACGTACTGTTGCAGCAACCCCGATCTGGGGTGGCAGGGAACAAGTCATTAAAAGAGTTGCGTCCTAAATAAGATTGGTTTTGACTTTCTGGAGGGGAGAAAAAAAAAAGAGCATCACAAAAGTGCATTAAAAAAAGTTCAGGGGTCTACGAAATATGGAGGAAAAAAAAGAAAAAAAAACGACTCTTCCCAACTGTCATCCAGTGGCTCCTGTATTCCCGGTATGAACTACTGCACTGCATGATGCCACAATATCTATGTTAGGCGGAGCTTGGCAGGTGCCCCGTAAAGTAAGTTTGAAAGGGAGCACTAGCTATTGCCAGCCATTCAAGGAAACCTCCATTGGGCAAGGATGTCCTGTATGTGGGCAAGGATAAGGCACATGATCCATAGAAGCATGATGGGTACAAAGGAGAAGGAAGGAACGGCTAAGCTGCCCGTTGATATTTTGAGTCAAAGCACACTCATTGACAAGAACGTAACACTGCCCTTTCTGCCCTTGTGAGCACCTTTTGACTGGACCGACAGCACAAAAACAGCCAATGGAAAAGCAAGAACTGCCGAGCCATCTGTTGGAATTTGCTTGGAGTAACAGTTAAGTGCAACGTTTCAATGCAAGGAGTCCAGGGAGCATCCAAGGCTAGCAAATTCAGAAATAGAATGCTAAAGTGACTGCAGTCAAACGTCCAACAGAACTTTTGTATCTGTTTTCTATTGATGCACCGACAGGCATTCTTTGAAGGTTGTAAAAGTGGACATGCCTGACTTGTAAAATTTTCTTTAGCAAAGGCCTAGTTGCCAGTTGAAAAGTGCCTGATGTGACGAATCGAGAGTATTTTCCCATTCTCCCCAGGGGTAGCCACCCCTTTTGAGGCTAGGGAAATGAGCCCTCACCGCAAGACTCTCCCACAAGGAAAGGAACGCCCTATGCAAGCCATCATATCTGCATATGTGGGACTGCCTCCAGTAATGACTAAGGTGCCCTCCTTTTGTTTGCCTCCAGGCAATGCTGAATCAACCACGATGCCTTTAAGAGCGAACTTGTATGAAAGAAGGACGAGAGGCTCAGAGAAGAGGAGAGAGAGCCATACACAGGGGAAGCCGTTCGACGTACCTACGCCTTGGAGGGGCAGAGCATAGTGGTGCAGTGGAGCCCGCAGCAATCCGAGAAGCAGAGAACACCAAAGTGAGACGCTGGAGAAAGCCATCAGGACGGAGTTTGGAGGAACGTCCGAAGTGGTGGTATGACGACGGAAACAACGTGGTGGGCCTGGGGTCCATCCAACAACCCTGACACCAGTGGAAGCGGGAGACCTGGAACCTCCCGTCAACCAGCATTCGCCGAGCGCGGCAACCCTATGGAGACGTCAAGAGCAGTGCTGCTGCAAAGCCTGCAGCAGGGAGACGAGGAACCGAAGACAGACCTGTGAGAGCCAAACCCTGAAAAGCCACCCACAACAAACGAAGGAACCGGGATGAAATGGAGAAGGGGGAGGGCTCTGGGGAAACCTACCTTAAGTGAAGGAACTTGTGGAAACTATGATATTGATGTTGGGATATTGAAAAAGCATACATGCAAATATCACAAGAAACTGAAAGTGAGTAGAGATATTAAGCATGCAGCTTTGAGAAATCTGGAGAGAGTATCCGATGAAGGAAGTTACAAAAGTTAACTGTTGAAGTCGGGGGATTCTTTAATGAAAATTCTGAAGAGTACTATGTGTCAAGATTACATATTGCGCCAAGGGCTCAGAGAAATAGTCAGTGAGACCCCGGAAGTGGTGCCTCACCCACGATGAAGATCTAGCAAACCCCAGAAGGGTCAAGTGGAAAGAGAGCAAAATACTTACAGGAAGGAATGTAAGATCATCTTAAGAAAACCATTAAGGAAATTATAAGCCTTACAGCATCCGGAAGACCAGACCTACCTCTTGGCAAGAGCTCATAAATAAGACACTGAGAACCAGAAGAGATCATTGTAACGGACTTGTTTCTAGAGGAGGACATTTTCAGATTTGATATATGCATGAACTAAGAGAACCCTGAAGTGAAGCCTTAAGACAGGTACCTGAAAGGAAGCAGCCAGGAGAGGGAAATTCTTTTGGTAATCTTTGTTTAGTGGTAGGGTCAGGGAGATTAGATTTTGGACAGAAGATATTTTTGATTTGAGCTTCCTGATGACAGACGAGCACCTTTAGTTAGTTTGGTTAGGTAGGTAGGTAGGTAGGTAACATCCCTGTAGCGATAGGTTAAGGTAGGCCTTTTCTTTATTATTTTGAATAAATACTGAAAAAGTGTCCAATATGCGTCTTACTCCTTCCCACCCACCACACTGAGGAGAGCTTTAAGTGGGGTGAAAATGATGGGGAGGCAAGTCACTAATTCCCACATTTCTATACAGGAATAGATTAAAAGCACATCCAAGGGCACATTTCTTGGCGTTATATTTAATGTCCCATGTCAATGGTTGGCCAGGTTAATTTCATTTTACGTTCATCATATTTGATGTTAATGAGACAAATCAGTCTTCTATTGTCAGAGGAGAATGGTACTGCTTTTGCGGGAGCAATCAGTGGGGCAAAACTAGATTACTGCAAAATCTTATTCCTGGGGGCAAATAAAAAAGGGCATTCAAAGCCTTAGGGTGATTCTCAATGCTGCAGCCCGTATTGTCACCAACAGCCCTCCGGCGAGCACATATTAAACCCGTTCTCAGGAGGCTGCTGTGAGAAACTGGAGGGCCTTCTCACAAGTAGTCCCCAGGGATTTGTTGTTCAGGTGGCCAGGGAAAGGTCATCACTCCTGGATCCCAATCCTGAGAGTGGACAAGCGAGACAGGAGCAACTGAAAAGGCGATCCGTGGGGACTGCGGGAAGAGTGTTCGAAGGCGAGACATGGTATTCTCCGTTCCGTGCCCCAATCCATCCTACCCTCCCTCTCCGTCTATGGAATATTGTCACCCGGGTCCGTCTTACCCCTTGACCTTCCCTCAAGAAAAGGGAAGGTCAAACATCTAGGGAGACCAAACCCTTGAAACGAACCTTGGAAAACCTCACCCACAAAAGCCCACTTTCTCTCAGTCTTTATGGGGGGGATTTCCAATCACACCTCAGCTACCCCTCCCCATTTCCAATAAGTACTAGGACGGAATACAAAGCGAGGCCTACCACGTAACACCTTTGAATTGTCCCACTAATAGTGTCAAGGTCAGGCACTTTTCCCCAACTGTGCACATCTGACTCCACTGAGGACTATAAAAAGGTGTGGCTCTGCACAGGTGAATGGGGGCGAGCTGGAGATGCAGTGTGGAGCACGGGAGCCAAGCAGCAGAAGGAAGCAGTGAGGAAGATCAGGAGAACCTGGAGAAGAACAGAGAGCTGAGACGCTGACCCGGTATGCCAGGAGAAGATACAGCTTGCCTAGGGAGCTGTGTCTCCAAGGAGCCGGAGTGAGCTGCTGGCCCTGTTTAAGGAACTGCGTGTTCCCTTGGGACGTGTGCCGCTCCCAAGGGTTTCAGAGGGGCAGGTGGTGAGACCCTGACCTGGACCCAAGCAACTAGAGGAAGACCACTTGCCAGCGCCGGGCTTACCAGCGAGTTTCATGAGAAAAGGAAGAGAGAAACTCTAGCGTGCAGGTGGCTGAACAGAATTGAAACAGCATAAAAGTGAAGAAAGTTTAAAGGAAAGCGTATCGCAAGTGTTGCGAAAGGAAAGAAGACAGGATTAATGCGCTAGAGGCGCGGAGACAAGAAAAAAAGGGTGCAAGCGACCCGAAAGCAAAAAGTGAAAGGTGCAAGTGTGCACAACAAAGTGAGAAGTGCGCAAGAAGCACAGTACAGTGAAAAGGAGCAAGAAACAGGTGCAACTGTGCACAGTAAAGCAGGAAGAAAGTATGAAAATCATGGAAAGTGTGAAAAGGGGTGTAGGAAACCCCAACACAGGAAAGTTAAGAGACTTATGAAAATAGAAGAAAAGGAGAGGGGATATTCATCAGAGTGGTTGCGGTAAGGAGGAGCAAAGAGGCTGGCGTTCTCGAAAGTCTCTGATACTGCCCCTGAAAGAACTGTGATTAACGAAGGGCGTAACCTGACAGGCAGAACTTCTGTATTACATAAAAGGGGCCCAAGCTTGGGGAAGGGAACCCTGAGAGGCCCAATAAAGATGATTTTATTCTTTTTTAAACAGAGACATAAGCTTGGGAAAGGGAACCCTGAGAAGCCTACAAGGAACTGCGTTTCAAACTTTGAAGAATTGAAGCTTGGGGAAGGGAATCCCAAGGAACCAGAAAATATTGCAAGAACCCTGTGGAGAAGGTTTCACGAACAACCCTTTTTGACTGTACTAATTTTTATGACATTGGCAGAAATATGCCTGGTGGGAAAACCACCTGAAACCAGCCTTGGTTTATATTTATTTTAAGAACCACTATTTTTCTTTTAAGAAGACTTCCTACCACTATTTGTCAAAGAGCGAGGGCATCGACGACCCTTAGAAACATCAGTTGAGGGAACAATCCATTTAGAGTTAGGGCCAGCTAGGTATTGCTTTACAAAATAACGGTTTTCAAACTGCTACTTTTGAGTCTTTGGGCCTCATTACACGGTAGGCGGTAACCATTGCGCTATTAGCGCCATTGTTGCCGCTGGTATTTTACCGTGTCCGCCTTGGTGGATGGTGGAATTACCGCCCTACTCCAAGGTGAGCGAGGGCGGTAATTCCCCATTCACCAAGGCACTTCCCCATTCCCATGTTAGCCCCCATAGGGCATAATGGTAATGGGGAAGACGCCAATTACGGTACCGCAAATTGCGGTACCGTAATTAGCACCAAGGTCCCTTTGCGGCACCCTACTTTAACGGCTGGTAAAACCAGCCGTTAAGGTCGGGTGCCGCAAAGGGAACTCGTAGTAAGGCGGTACCGGTGCCCTTACCGGTAAACCCTTACCGCCTACCGTGTAATGAGGCCCTTTGTCTCTCTTGATACCATGCATGTCTCACACTGTATTGACTTCCTGTGGCGGCCATGGTCAGATTTAAGGGCAAGGACCTTTTATATAAAATCCTTCACGGTCATGCCCCAACCTACTTGAAGCTTACCTGGCATTCACCAGCCTGCTTACCTGGCATTCACCAGCCCGAACAGGCACCCCTTTACAGATGAAATAAAGCCTTGGTTCGATCTTTTCAAATCTTGGCCCCTTCCCTCTAGAATTCGTTGACCCAAAAGATAATTTACAACAAACACATTTTTGTATTTTAGGTGAAAATTAAGAGGTTTATTTCAATGAATGCTGCCTTATCCCCTTCTTCCCCAGAGTCTTGGTTCGTTGCTGCTCCTTTGGCATAAAACTATAGGCCACCTTCTCTTCCAATCTTTTGCTTATGTTTCTCTGGCACTGGGAGTGTGAATACCCTTATGCCTGGGTATAGCTTCCAACTAGAAATCTTGAACCAATAGGGTCACTCAAAACAACAAGCACGCCCAACATCTCTGCCAGTATAAACCCTATCTAGCCAATGAGACAAGACCAAATGGAACATAATGTCAACACACCCATCCTAAAACTAGCCGAGTGAGGATGACCAAACCAAAAGACCAAGACAAGGCATTCATTCAAATCTACCTCTAAGCAAAACAATATGAATTAAACTAAATAAGGCACACAAAGGAGAGACACACAGCAGAGCAGTGAGAGACGACAAGCTCTGTTTCTTTACTACCGTTTGCCCCTTAAAACTCCCTCCAAGTCCCACTAATTGCTGACATGCCAACTCTTCCACGTCCAGAATTACTTCCCTTGCATTAGCCATAGGCACACGACCGCTACTCCATACCACCAGATAGATATCTCATGGCAGCTTTGCAATGGCGTTTTCATAAATTGAATAGTCCGCATTTTAGTACACTGTATACATTTATATATCACTCAAGAATAAAAACAGGGCATTGACTTGTGCTAAATTACTCTTGGCGAGTAGAAAATTGTGTCCCGTTTATGCGGATAATTGAGGGGGCAAGTGACTTTTTAGGTTTGACAAGTAGCTTGTAACTTGATATTTTATACCTCAGCCCGACACCATGGGTTATTATTGCATACCCAAGTTGCTTCTGAATAGATGGTCCTTCTCAACTTTAAGCAAAGCATCCATATAAGTAGCTGGCAATAGTCCTGCTATCCAAATTCGGTTATCATGGCAGAATCAGTAATTCAGCGACAGTACAGCACACAGTAATCCTAACTACCAAAGCAAATATTGGGCCTCATTATAACTCGCCCGGTATGGAAACAACGGTGGCAGTAAACCCGCCGCTACCGTTGTTTCCATGCGGGGCGATCACAACTCCTGCAGGCGGAGGCGTCAAACCCGCCAGGTCTGACCTGGCGGGTTTAACACCGCCCGCCTGCAGGCGGACGAGGAAACACCAGCACCATCACGAGATGGTGCCAGTGTTTCCATGATCCCCATCCCCATTGAGTCCCGTAGGACTCAATGGGAATGGGGATTAACACCATTCCGCCTCTGGAATTCCCAGGACACCAGGGTTGTAATGCCCCGGTAATTCCAGGAGTCACGGAGGTGGAATGGTAATACGAGTCCGGCAGTAACCAGGCGGTTTCACCGTCTGGGTTACCGCCGGACTCGCAATGAGGCCCATTGTCTTCCAACAATGTAATTTTCAGACTACCGAATTTTTACAAAAAAAACTTGGATTGCTTCAAGCAAAACCAAAGGCCGTTAGCTTCTTCACAAATGTCACAAAACAAAATACATATAACAAATTCTCAAGCGCCTGACCTCCAAAACTGGAATATGTTCAAATATCAACACTTGGATAACGGTTTCTTAGTTACCGTTTTATTATTACGCATCTTGCATCAATCGTAGGCGTATGCTAGCTCACCCCATCTTGAAAACCCCCAACATGTCCACTAGATTCCCCAAACAACCATGGGGAAAACCTGTTGCATCATGCATGCGCAGTACCTGATCTTATAAGGCGGTCCCACTTTAGAGTCTGTCATCCTTATAGCATTTAACAAAAAGTACATTACTGGCTTTTGCAGTATCTTCGCATATAGTATTGGCAGCACAACATTCGACCACCCTTCCAGACACCCACAAGAAAGAGACTGGATATTCGTATGCACAACGTTTACCATTAGGATAATTAATTTAGTCGGACTAAAACATTCCCCAATCAATGAAAAGTGACTGAACATATTTTCTTTCAGGCTCTTTGAGTCAAAACAAGAGCGCGGGGACCATAACTCAACACCAGAGGACACAGAACGTTAAAAAAAGGTACATATTTACAATGGTCTGTTTTAGTATTGGTTTGTCATACATACACTTCTGACCAAATGCAATACCTTTGAATGTGCATTTGCCACTGTGAGAGAAAATTCACATTTCAGAATCACAATTTCTTCTGCCAGTGTATCCAAGAGGACTATAAAGTTGGAAAAGTGATACAGAGTACTTGGTCAACCGGGCACTGACCACTAAGTTAAGTTAAGTTATGTGTGTGTGATATATAGAGACTTTTTGCATGCATCAAGAGCCAGAGTACATATAACATTTTCTATCGCCCGTAGGTCCACCTCGAAATCAGTGGGGCAATGCCAAGATGAGAACCAATACATCAAGCTACCTATATTGGACGATTCATGAACCAAAAAAGGTTTCTCCATAGATAGCTGAAGTCCCCCTGAAGAAGGGCTGAAACATGTTGAGGAACCATTTGCGATGAACGACATGAAGCGGCACATTTCTATGCCTTTTACGGCTTCCGAGGCAGAGTAAATTCAGGGCCCCCCGTTAGTCCCCCGCCTCTTCTCCCCGTTTCCCAAAATCCCATGGCCATGAGAGCCAAACGCTGCAGCATGCGCTCTCTCCTGGTGCCCCCACATCCCGTTCCGTGTGACCGCTCCCCAGATGTCGGTGATTTGGCCTACAGCCCTATTTGAATTCAGGAACTAGGGCAACACCCTTTGCGAAGGAACCCGAGGCTAAGGACAGCACCAGATGATGTCTGCAGAAGACTCAGTACGCCGGCAGCCATCAATCGGCAGCAACTACCAAGGTAAGGGTGGTGTAACCGACGGTGACAGCAATCACTGCACCCCACTAAACTGACCCACCCCTAGGACTACATATTTCTAAAATAGCCCACGCTATGACGGTCATATCTCGCAGGTGTACTATAATGCTAATAATTGTCAGGGATAAGCTTTTAACTGCCCCACCTTTCCCAGATTACCATGTGTCCTCCTAGACAGATTTGTACTAGAACTGCGAGATAAGTCTTACATGACGTCTAGTTATAATTGTGATGTTTGCCATGCTTCACATCTAAATAGTCAACCCAAATCTAACCCACCACCCCCTCTTTTTCAGATACGCCCGAGTGCCTGGGGACCACTCCGGTGGTGATGGTGCGTCGTGCAAATACCTTTAACATTAACAGTATTTGAACTAATGAATTTCTCATTTATGTGTCAATATGAAACGCTTGCAAAAAAAGTCTAGGTATAAGGCAATCCTGGATGACCCTACATATCCAAAATTAATAAAAACTGAGTACACAGTCATCAATTAACACAATTCCCAAACACTAATTGGAAAATAACCCATCAATGTAACTTAAAGGCTTCTTCCCTTCATTCGTCAACAATGCCAAGTCTCTAGGCTTCAGACCTTCCGTTCAAGGAGCACCATGAAAAGTGTACATAGCCATCAAAACGTAGCTAGGGAATCCCTTCTGATGAGTTTTTAACGTGTAGGCGACAGACTTTTTATTTCTGGTTTATGCATTTAAATTGTGAGTCATTTTTTTACATTTGACTTTTTGGAAGCAAGAGACTTAAAACGAGATCATGTACAATTTTACCCTTTGAATGGGAACTGACCCTCATCAGAGCAGTTATGCCAGCAGTCGCTCGGAGCCGGCCCGTATGCCAAAAGCCACTCAAACGCTTGGCGCAGGAACACGATGGAGCGGGGCTCTGGCGAAACATATTCTGCCCCCAGAGACACGTTATAACGAGCATTGCATAAGACTTGACTTCTGTGAGCAGTCTGCATGGATTGCGTGTGGATTACACAGTGGGTTGCTTGTGTGAGTGTGTAACAACTCTGCTTCAGAACAGGATACTCCCAGCGAGATCTGTCCTGAAGCAGAGTTGTCACATGCACAAGCAACCCACGTTTCTGTTCAGACAGGTATACTTGTCCTGCAATGTAGAGACATGTTTTCTTATGGTGAGTAGTGTGACCAATTAAAACTCCAGACCACAACTTCCATTCTTCTCTAAAAAGGTGTACTCATACTTACGTTCCCATAATGCTATTTGCTTTCATGCAAATCGCAGTATGGGTTTCCATGAAGAGAGACTGTATTGCGTAACCTGGCCTGGGACCACGCCCCTCGGCCGCGCCGCTTCAAGGATGAGAGTGTTCCCCCAATACATTTTCCCCATTTCCAGCACTGCAAAGGGCTCCTTCTCTCCAAGTGACAGAATACACCCCACTGTGTTCTCTCGCCACTGCCACTCTCATAGAGTTTCCCACACGGACCTGTGAACCCAGCTTTGCCTTCCGAGATACATCCAGTGTACCCATAAAGCCCGATAATTAAACCGGTGCACCAATACAGACCTTAGACCAGCATTCCAAAGTATCCAAACATCTTCCTCTCAGTGACCATTACGAGCACTCACACCTAGGATATCTTCACAGCAATCGACAAGCCTCAGTTTCAAAGAGTGGCAGTCTGAACAGCACATTCCACCTTGCTCACCAAGGTTCGAGAGAACGAGTGCACCTGTCCTCCGGGTCTCACATCAAAATCTTCAGTGATGGGAGGCGTCTCCCCCCACGTGCCGCTTGTCACAAGCGCGAGGATCAGAACGGTGAATAACTCTGGAGCGACCCGCCAGTTCTGACAGCTATGCGGCGCCATCTTACTACAGGACCAAGCAACAGACTAACTGCACGTCAGCATGAGCCGCTCCAACCGGAAGCGCGCAAAGACAGGGTGGACTGGAAAATCATAGCTACGGCTACTGGCTCGGGTCAATCCATGGAGCTGGAGACCAGATGAACACCTCCCATCGCATTCATGTAACAAAAGCTCGAGTGTTCTGTTTGAACACCGGCGACCTGCCCCATCCTAAATGAAATACGTTGACGTGGATATCATATGCCACGTGTACATAGCCCAAAGCCTTTTTTCGTTTATAATATTATTTCACTTACAAAAAAGACATTAATAAACATATTAATGGATCTAAAACATTCATATAGCTATATTACTTAATGTAAATAATATTCAAGAACAATGTAGTATTGGTGCTATTAGTTATGCCCTTAATAAAAAAGAATTGAGTTTCAGTAACTGGTTATTAAGCTTACATTGTTAAAGATACAAGTAGAATAATTTAATCAATAAATACGCTCAGGGCTTTGTTTAGCTCATAAACTCCAAGCATGACATCACTTGGGCGGATCTGTATGTCTCATTCTGTAGGAGTATTACAAATGTAACAACGTCCATCCGGAATAATATTTTATGACGAAAATCCACATATCTACGCATAATGATGAGACATGCATCATCACGCAATTTAAGTAAAGTATGCACAATGTGCATGGGCGTGGCATTTTCCCCCTGAAAGTGAATGTAGGCTCCCGCGTAAGTATTGCCAGGTCTCAATGTACATCCTGCATCCACACTGTACCGCCTCACTAGCAGTGAAGCAAATCTTTGCCGACCGCATCCCCCAGCGCCGCTGGTCACTGCCGGAGGTGGGGGGGCATCTTTTTTTAGCTCAGACTCCGCAGCAGTGACTTAATCACTGGAATAGGACGCTGATACTAATGCATCAGCGCCCCATTGTAATGAAAACCGCCCGCTCCCGCACCAGAGCGGAGAGGTAATCACTTCACTGGGGTGCCGATGCGAAAGCATCAGCGGCCTATTGTTATTAAACATAGCTCTCAACCATTTGTGTCGCAAAGGCGGGTGAAAACACTGAAACCCATTGAAACGAATGGGTGTGCATGAGGCTTTGCGGGTGAGTCCGCTGTTTACAAGGCGGGTGACACCCGCCAAAAGTGTGTGAGTTGAGAGCTATGATTAAATGCACCCCACACGCACGCTGGAAGCCCGGCGCCAGCACAAGAGCGGGGCACATTCAATTTCAATAGGGCGCCTGCCACGCCTTCTCCCACCACGCCAGCTCGGGGGAGACCTTGAAAGACTCCCCTGAGCTGGCGGATGGCTAATTAATGGTGTCCCGGGCGGCCCTGCCCTAAGCCCATCCCTGTTGAAGCTGATATCCATGAGGACACACACCATTGAGATTTAGGTAGTGTGTTTATTTGAGAACCCAGCGAGCCACCGCAGCACAGCTGCTGCTTCCTCCAAGTCTCACAAACTCAAACCAAACAATTCTTAACTGTCCTATTGTGGAATTCTAGATGGAGAATTCCAGAACAGGACAGTGATACACATCACATATCCCCCTATAGGGAAACTAAAGAAAGATGGGGAAAGCAAAGGGGAGGGTGGGGAAAAAGAAAGCTAGATAAATCAACATTAAGAACACAAGGATGGAAAACTGTTGTCAATCAACAATATATGAAGTCTTCCTGCATCGTGGGGACAAGCAACAGTACCAGAGAGCCTCTTCGCCACAAGGCCAGCACCAGGACGTCCCGAAACATAAAACCAAGCCACCTACGAGGTACGCCCACTGAACTTGGACTTCCTGCATATTGCATGCCACCTCTCGACCTAAGAGGAAAAATTGCACTAAATTGCCTGAGTGAGCGCTAAGTTTATACTGTCTTTGCGCATTACCTACTCCCAAGTGCAGCTTTGTTTTTCATTCTTGACCAGCTCAGTTAGGCTGTTCTCTCCAATGGTGATTCCCCTGCTCCAAGATGGTCAACGCCATCTGTGTCCAGCAATGCCATTCCCAGCCAGCCCTCCAGTGACCTCCATTGTCTGGCCGGTGTCACTAAAGGGGCAATCAGAGAAGCCGGCAGGCTTAGCCAACCCCCTACTCAAGGACGACCACTAAAGCCCCTGTCTGAGCCTGTCGGAGCGTGCTGGAGCTGCGAGCATCTCTCCATGATACTCCATGGCATGTAGGCTCACAGTCAAAGGAAGCCCTGGTTCCATCCACCTGCACTGGTAAACCCCAACATGCACACGCACCCCCCCTCCTTTTGACACAACCCCCACCAGCACTGCGGCACGACCCACTTTGAACAAACTCTCCACCAGCTCCAAGACTCATCTACAGCAGCCCCTCTGACGCCTTCATAGGCAATTCAAACCCAGCTGCTTCAACCCCACTCTACTCCCTATCCAACCAACAACAGTACATGATAATGACTTTCCAGGCCCTATAGGTATCCCCTTTGAGCCCCACTCAGCCCATGCTCCTCGTGTAAATGCACACCTAACCCACGTCGCTGAGCCCACTTCTGCCAGACTCCGTTAAACTATGCCACCTCCCCACCCCAGCTGGACTCGCCTAGGAGTCACCAGGTAATGCTACCCTCCACCAAAGACCCATACAATAGGTCCAGCTTTACCCTTGCCTGGCCCTACCAAGCCATGGGTGATCTGGAGCGACCTACAATCTGCCCTTCCAACCACTCACAGCATGCCACCACTATCTATGAACACACACTCACCCTAAAAATGTCAACACACACTCCATGATTCACCAACACACTTCCTGCACAAGGCATGCCCATCCAACACACTTCATGCACAAGGCATGCCCATTCAACATTACCTCTATCCCACTGGATACTTGGCACAAGCCTATCCCGAGCCCCAGTGAACCTTGTTCCTTTGAGAATCGGAATAGGAGATTAGTGTCTCGCTTAGCTACATGCCAGCTGTTCCTATATACAACAACCCCACCGATCATGTGGAGAAATGCATGCCTCAAATCAAGAGCCACCACCCCCTGCACCACGAGAACGCAACAACATCGCCTCGCAACCCACACTGCAAACACAACTTGAAAACCTGTTCTCCAGAGCCCAACATCCGCAATTGTGATTTTGACACATGCAACACTCACAACACCATCAAGACAGCTTCCCCAGCCACTATCCATACCACCACCACCCTAGATACAGCGCCACAGCACGGGCCAAAGCCTCCAGCATACCCAAACTATCCTCCCCTGCTACACCAGAACACATACCTAACAAAATCACCCCCACCACCGACTCAAAAGCGAATACCACAGCACACCTCATAGGAGCGCTCATCAATGCCAGATTCCTCCTTGCCCTTGACATATCCAACCTCATCACTAGCAACAAACTGGAATTCCTAGCAATCTCAGGGACATGGCTGCATCCAGCTGCTGGTCCTTCCCGCTCCCTATCCATCTCGGACAGATATACCATCTTCAGGAAAGACAGATTGGTATCTAAAGGAGGCAGATTAGCCTTTATTGCCAAAAACCTCCTACCCATTAGAGAAATCCTAAACCAAACTATCAGCTCAGGTGAGCTGTTCTCGATCAAAATTGCCTTATCCGCTACAGCCACCCTTACAACCCACTTAATTTACAGACCCCCAACCCCACTACTGTCACTTGAGGAAGACATTGCACAACTCCCCTCCACCAACACAAAGCCCTCCTCCAAAATCATGCTCTTGGGAGATGTCAAGTTAGGCCTAAACAACCCATCTGATCCCCATGCACACACCCTAGCCAACACCTTGAATCCCTGGGATTCTCCCTCTGTATTTCAAGCCCCACCAATGATAAAGGCTGCACATGAGATTGGATAGCAAATCTCAACTGCAACACCAACATACTAGCTAACAATCCTTGCCCCTGGTCAGACCAAAATGTTATCACATTTAGAGACAGATAACTCTGAGGTCTCATCCCAACCAGCACCAGCTTCCCTCTCGAGAAACTCACGTAACATACCTCCATCCAACCTACTCCACCTGCTGCTACCTCTAACAGCCCATTCACACGCAAACACTGACCCCACCTCCATGGTCGAGCTATATAGCCAAACCTTCCTCAAAGCCATCAACAAGGTAGCACCTTTGAGTAACTGCAAACCCAAACCAAGTGCCCACCTTAATTCTTGATATACCCCCAGTCTCAAAACCCTATGCTACTCAAAAAGAGCAGCGGAGACTGCCTGGGTAAAAACACCTTCAGACGAGAACAAACAGTACCTCACAGCCCTTTCCAAAAAGTACAAACAAGCTATTCTGCAAACTAAAAGCACCACATATAACAGGAGAATTGAAAAAGCAAGCTTGGGCACAAGAGAGCTCTTGGCTGTTTTACGCGAGTTTCAAACACCAGCTCCTTCACCTGATAACTGCACCTAGGATCTCAGCTGGTGCAAAAACTTCCAAAACACACTCCTGGATAAATTTCCCTACTAAAATCACTGCAAAAAAAAAGAACTCTCGCCAACTGACCAGACCCTGGACCAGCATCCCCCCACCCCCATCACCATTCCTTGGCTTGAAGTCAACCCAATCACGGCCATTGAAATGACCAAAATGATTAAAGGCTTGAAACCTTCCAAATGCCAAGGTCACATATGCCCGGCCACTTTTATAAAGTATTGTGCTGAAGAGCTTGCCCCATTCATCAGAGTGCTAATCAATAATTCCTTCTCAGCTGGCAAAGTCCCAGAGAATCTAAAAGAAGCCTGGGTAACTGTGATGCTGGAAATGCATCTGAGGGACAGGGTCTCCGTATCCTTGTCCTTTACTGCTTTTTATTGTGTGTTCTGTCGTGTTTTCCGCGCAGGAGTTCATGTGGGACTCCTGGCGGTGCAGCTCTCTCTTTTGGTTTGGTGTGCAGACCCATGGGATACCCTTATGGCACCCATGGGTGGGGGTACAACCCTGTGCCCCTAGTGTATGTTTTGGACACCTGTGTGTGGCCCACAGAGCAGGGTATGGGCTGGTGGCAGCTCCATGCTGAATTTGACAGGTGCTCTGAGTATCCTCCATTTTGGGATACCCAGGCCCTGCCATTGGAATCAGTTGATTCCTGATAGGAAACAAGAAGGCCCCTGTGGCCTCTTGCTTTCTATGGCCTGTTACCTTGTTTTCTCAAAGTCCTGGGAAGCCCTGCCTCTGTCCCTTCCCCCTGACTGGCTATTGGGTGGAAGTTCCATATATGATGTTTGTTATGCTCACCTGGTTCCACGGGGGCGCCACTCAGCAGTTGGGGTTCAGATGTCCCTCCTTGCAATGCCCAAATGCGACCAGCAGAAGAGTTCTGCCTGGAATACAGGTAAACTATGTTCAGAACTGGGCAACCGGGGTAAACAGCCTCCCACCTCCCTGTAGGTCTGCGACCCTTCTGGACTTCTCCTCACCTTGTTTTAGATGTTGGTGGGTTCTCCGTCCTGCTGTCTTGGCAGGGGCGCGTTGAGCTTGGTGGGCAATGACGATCGAGTTGCTTCATTGATGCCATCCCGTCTTGAGTCTTTCAGGTAGGTCTTATTGTTGTGAATATTGCTGTTCTTGCATGCCTTTTAAACAATGTCTTTTTCTTCCTAGGTACGCGGAAGTCTAATATGTGGCAAGGTGAATCTGTGTTTCGCCGGCAAGTATGGGCGTTTTTGGAGCGCCTTGATGCGGTGAGTAGGCGATATGCGCTGCGCTCACGATGCCTTGCCTTTGCTAACCTGTTATCTTTTCCTCTCCACAGGTCGCGGTACTCGGCCGGAGGATGGAATTTCTGTCGTGATGCTGATTGAGGAGCGGCCAGCGAGGTAAGCCTTTCGGCACAGTTCGTTAATTGTACAATGTCTAATGCCTTGTTTTTTCTCTTTTTCAGGTCCGGAGGAGCACTGGTTCCAGGATGATGGTCGGAAGAGCTGCGGACCGCTGGCGATGAAGTTCAGGTAAGCTGCTGCCTTTTTCTCACAATGTCTTCTCCTTTCCTTTGCAGGTGCTGTCCTTACGAGGTTTGTGGCTGAAGCTGAACACGGTGAGCGTTACGTTGCAGTAACGCGAAGCGTGTCAGTCTATTCGGGTGTGGTTTAAATAGCTTCAAGAATGAAGTCCAGGTAAAATAGTCCCCATGGTACCACACCCAAAAATACTACACTGCAAGCCTAGTTTCATGGAGCCAGGTTATGAGGATGCCTCCACATGACTGGCATTAATGAAAAGTAGTTCCCAAGCACAAGTCCATATTCAAACATGAGCCTGGCCCTAAAGGTGCCAGGACTGGCCCCAAGAAGGCCTATGCTGCAATTTCTTGGGTTAAGTGGGGGCTGGAATCAAGACTCTCCCTGGCCCATAGGTTGGCCAGGGGGTCTTCAGAATGTGGGTTGTGACAGTGTTGTTTTGAAGTCCAGGCCAGACTGGCTGGAGCCTTCCCAGTGACAGTATGTTATGGGTACACCCTGTGGGTGGGACCTGGGTGAATGGAGTGTGTGACCAATATGCACTTCTTGTTGTGGATGTCTGGTTTCTGGTGTTTGACACAATGACTGAGACAGCCCTGCCCAAAACTGGTATGAATGCAGTGTAGAGTGTTGAATGGCTGGGTACTTGTCCCAATACACATAACTTGTTGTGAGTGTCTGGAGAGAAGTGAATGGCCTGAATGCACTATGCGCCTGATTGGCTGCCTGCCTGTATGAATGCCCTTCTGACCGATGGGTTGCCTGAGTGTGACCCAGCAGAATGAATAGGAGATCAACTAGTATATCTGGGGTCTCTGACTGCTAGAATTCGTGTTCAGAAGCTGAAAAGAAATTGGAGTTGAAACTGAAGCTTAACATTGAAGCTCTGCTGGAAGAGAGGAATTGCTGTTGCCCTTCTTCATCAATCTGAAAGCTGCTTTCTCTCCAAGGACTGACCCAAAGAGGACGTGGTAAGGCGCCCTCTTCCCAAGCTACGAGCGACCATTGTGCACCAGCTGATCTTTGCCAAAGCTCCCTGGTAGACAGACCTACGACAGGCTGCCGGCCGGAGACGGGGACTGCCGCGGAATCACAAGGAGAAGCGCCCGGACACTGTTGTCCACCACTGTCGACGACCACCATCGACGACCAGAGCCGCCGAGCTCCCGTTGCCTGAGAACTATCGATTCATGAACGCGCTCGTCTGCACCGCCACCCGCCTTATCCCGCCAGAGACGGCCAGGCCGTCGACGCGCCGAGGACCATCCGCCGGTGGGTTTCCCGCCACCCAAAGACCACAGAGATGATGACGACTCAACCACCTTGTTGGGCCACAGTTCTTCAAACTCTTTGCGGTCCTGAACTATCGACATCGAGGTGCTCCGCACGCCTCATCCTTGCAGGACATCTATGCTCCGTCGCCGACGAGCACTGCTAGGAACGAAGCTGCCACTTCACCGCCGTAGTTCACCCTGTTCATCGCCGGACGTTCGCCGACCCGTGCCTCCTGCCTTAAAGTGAGTGCACTCACGAAGGGCCGTCGATTTCCCGATGAGGAACTCTATAACACCAGGTACTTTGGGGTTGCTGAACTATTGGAAAGACTCTTGTGAACCATATATGGACTGGGCTTGTGATATATCTTTACTTTACAGGTTGCCCAGGTGGGGGTACATCCACGCAGAGCTGTGTCTAGGTGGCAGGGCCAGTATTCTGCCTATTGTTCTAACCAACTGCTTTCCTCTTATATCTATTGTTGGTTTCCTTTACGAACTGATTTGTGTGACATTTAACCATACAGTTGATGCACTTTAATGAGATCTAAAAGTAAGAGTGGTACCATGTAGAACTGTATATTTGCCATTGTAGATAACCGAGTACAAAGTCAGTTATTGTGATATTGTACATAACCTTGAACATTAATTATATAAAGACTGTGTTTTAACTAATACAGTATGTGGACATTCCTTTGTGGGGGCTTTGGGACTACACTGTACTTAAGAACCAGCCTGCATTACCTCCTGAGAAGCTAGGCCTTGATTGCTCGACCACGTACCAATAATAGAGAATCTTGGCTGGGGTCCTCTGTGCCTCTCCTCTACCATATAGAGAGCAGAAGTACAGACACCCCCCTCCAGTCTTTACAGTAACCCTGCTCTTCAAGAAGCCTACTCTAGACGCTCACATTCCCACCAACTACTGCCCCATAATGACCGTACCTTTCCTCCTCAGAATACTTGACAGAGCAGCCTATCTGCAAATCCAAAACTATCTGGAAAACCAAAATCTCCTCGGGCTCTGCCAATCAGACTTCCACCACAGTCACCAAACAGAATCCACGCTCCTGGACTTAAAAATCCAAATGGACAAAATCAACGGCAATGGAAACATGTCCATCCTCCTCCTACTTGACTTCTCATCCGCCTTTGACTTTGTCAATCACAAAATCCTCTGCCAACACCTCTCCTCGGCTGCCCACTTCTCGGCCAAAGCCATAGCTTGCATAGAGTCCTTGTTATCTAATGAGAGTGTTCTCTACCTCAGCGGCAGCCCCCCAATCCCAGTCTCCTGTGCAGTGCCACAAGGCTCATGTGTCTCACCGACCCTGTAGAATATCTTCACCAAACCCCTTTTTGACCCCCTTGATGACCTGGGTATCACCTACACTAACTACACGGATGACACCCAAATCCTCCTACCCATCTCCGGCAACTATGACACTGACTCCAATGCACTAAGCAAATTATAGCAAACCATTCAGTCCTGGATGGCACAACACTGACTATGCCTAAATGACGAGAAAACCAAACTGCTCCTTATTGGCACACAATCACGGCTAAACACACTCAATGACTCATACAAATCCTTTTCCATCGACAGGAACATCATCACCATCGCTAAAGAGGTAAAAACCCTGAGAATATACTCTACATTATCACTAACTAGACAGGTAAACGCTATTGCATCCGCAGCAGCATACATCACAAAATTGATGAACGCCTGCAGGCCATTCCTATCCACTGACAGTTGCATCACATTTGCCAGAGCCCTCATATTATCCAGGGTTGACTATTGCAACTCCCTCTTTGCAGTCACTAATGTCCGTAATATAAAAAACTACAGGTCATCCAGTAACGCAGTAAAAGCAGCGTCAAACATCTCCAAAAAAGACATTTCCACAGGCAGACGAAACATCTACTGGCTCCTGGTCCAAGAATGCATCATGTTCAAAACGCTCTCACCGACCCACAAAAGTATCTCAAGCACTGCCCCACCCTACCTGTCCAGAAACATTTCCAAGGCCCAATCCTCCAGACCTACTTGGGCTGCCTACTCACACTTGCTTGACATTTCCAGATAGAGGCGCCAGAAGGCAGGGGGCAGAAGTTTCCCTGTGATCACAGTCAAACACTGGAATACCCTCCCTGTGGCCCTAAGTTCTGATGACTCCTTCTGGTCCTTCCGCAAAGGCCTCAAAACCTGGCTCCTTTCCCAAGACCTCAAAAATTAGCTGAACCCGCCCAAACCGACAAACACATGGCAACGCCACCTCCACCCGGATTCAGAAACGTATGTCTATGCACCATGTAAGTACCATTTATGCTTGTAACCAGTGTAACCATTACTTGTAAACTAATGCACCACCTATGTCTGTAACCTTGTTGTAACCAGGTGTAACCACTGACCTCATGTAAACCAGTGTCCAGATGCCTCCGGGTTCAGTGCACTTTATAAATGTCAAAATAAATAAACAAATAAAGGTGTGATTCTTCTGGACATCAAGTTTCCTTTCATCTTATTTCAGAATGTCTGCGTCTTCACACAAGCTGCCACCTATGGCAGCTCTTGTATTGTCTGGTACACGTACAATATTGTTGAACAACCATTTTCCTCCCTGCTCTAGGCATAGCTCCCAACCTTTTTTGTCACCAAGGCGGGTGAAAACAACCGATTTTCTTTTTGGCAGGTGAGAGGCCCATAGAAGTGAATGGGCATATGAGGGACTTGGCGGGTGATTCATCTGCTTTCAAGGCGGGTGACACCCGCCAAAAGCGGGTGAGTTGAGAGCTATGCTCTAGGGTAACACTCTTCTTCCCCACACCTTCCACTCTTGGTCCTTTGTCTTTGGATAAGCCCTTTGCAACCCTGCAAGTGATCTTTACTCTAACCCAAGCTCCTAACCTCAGAACTGTATCGGATGGCGCTTTAGTGCTGTCATAATACTCTTTGTATTTGGCCTGTTGATCCTTCACTCTTCTCAAAACTTCCTGCATGTCCACTTTCTTTACATGTTTCTCCCTCCATAGAGCATGAGGGATTCAAGCGGTTGCAGACTGCTCTGCCCCTCATCATCACAAAAGGTTGCACAAGTGTGGCAGAATGAGGAGTGCCCCTGTATACAAAGTCTCCTTGGTATACATTGATAATAGCGAATTAATTAATAACAAAATCATTATCAGTGAATATTAAATAACTCATTTAATTGTATTGACAAACACAAATTACACATTTTTTAAACATTGAATTTATGTTTTTTAGTTGTATTTAGATTTGTAAATGTTTTTAATAAATGTCATAACCAATCTTTCTAATAATGTAATTTTAAACTGCAGTTTTATTTTCGTCCAGCAGGTGTCACTCCCTCCATTGCTTTTTTCAATGCACTTTGACCAGAACACTACAACAGCCTTGTTTAGGTCCATTCTTTATGCGATTCTATGTCAAGACGGAGGCGAGCATTATGCTTCATCTTCTCATTTATTTGCTCCAGCAAATAAAATTCTTTTATTCTTCTGATGGATTTCTTCCTCTTTGGGTATATGGATGTGGATTTCTTCCTATTTTTTGAGGGTTCTGGATTCTTGGTAATTTGAATTTTATGGCACTCAGATATATTTTCGAGCAAGACTTTTCTTAGTCAGTCTTTTTTTCTTTATTTAATATTTTAAATTAAATGTATCACTTTGTAAATATGCGAGCTTGTTGATTTTTCCAAAACGTTGTACACATTCTTTAAAATATAACTGTGCATCTCTATTTTTTTTTTCTCTGCACTCCTGTTTTTTGTCATGATATTGTCTGTGCTATTTGCAGTTGCTGAAATGCCTGTTCTTTTTTTAAATGCTTGAGAAAACTCCAAAGTGCAGGATTTATTGTACTAAAAGCATAGCTCTCAACCATTTGTGTCGCAAAGGCGGGTGAAAACACTGAAACCCATTGAAACGAATGGGTGTGCAGGAGGCTTGGCGGGTGAGTCCGCTGTTTACAAGGCGGGTGACACCCGCCAAAAGTGTGTGAGTTGAGAGCTATGATTAAATGCACCCCACACGCATGCTGGAAGCCCGGCACCAGCACAAGAGCAGGGCACATTCAATATCAATGGGGCGCCTGCCATGCCTTCTCCCACCACGCCAGCTCAGGGGAGACCTTGAAAGACTCCCCTGAGCTGGCGGATGGCTAATTAATGGTGTCCCGGGCGGCCCTGCCCTAAGCCCATCCCAGTTGAAGCTGATATCCATGAGGACACACACCATTGAGATTTAGGTAAGTGTGTTTATTTGAGACCCCAGCGAGCCACCGCAGCACAGCTGCTGCTTCCTCCAAGTCTCACAAACGCAAACCAAACAATTCTTAACTGTCCTATTGTGGAATTCTAGAGGGAGAATTCCAGAACAGGACAGTGATACACATCACATATCCCCCTATAGGGCAACTAAAGAAAGATGGGGAAAGCAAAGGGGAGGGTGGGGAAAAAGAAAGCTAGATAAATCAACATTAAGAACACAAGGATGGAAAACTGTTGTTAATCAACAATATATGAAGTCTTCCTGCATCGCGGGGACAAGCAACAGTACCAGCGAGCCTCTTCGCCACAAGGCCAGCACCAGGACGTCCCTAAACATAAAACCAAGCCACCTACGAGGTACGCCCACTGGACTTGGACTTCCTGCATATTGCATGCCACACCTCGACCTAAGAGGAAAAATTGCACTAAATTGCCTAATTGAGCGCTAAGTTTATACTGTCCTTGCGCATTACCTCCTCCCAAGTGCAGCTTTGTTTTTCATTCTTGACCAGCTCAGTTAGGCTGTTCTCTCTAATGGTGATTCCCCTGCTCCAAGATGGTCAACGCCATCTGTGTCCAGCAATGCCATTCCCAGCCAGCCCTCCAGTGACCTCCATTGTCTGGCCGGTGTCACTAAAGGGGTAATCAGAGAAGCCGGCAGGCTTAGCCGACCCCCTACTCAAGGCCGACCACTAAAGCCCCTGTCTGAGCCTGTCGGAGCATGCTGGAGCTGCGAGCACCTCTCCATGATACTCCATGGCATGTAGGCTCACAGTCGAAGGAAGCCCTGGTTCCATCCACCTGCACTGGTAAACCTCAACATGCACACGCACCCCCCCTCCTTTTGACACAACCCCCACCAGCACTGCGGCACGACCCACTTTGAACAAACTCTCCACCAGCTCCAAGACTCATCTACAGCAGCCCCTCTGACGCCTTCATAGGCAATTCAAACCCAGCTGCTCCAACCCCACTCTACTCCCTATCCAACCAACAACAGTACATGATAATGACTTTCCAGACACTATAGGTATCCCCTTTGAGCCCCACTCAGCCCATGCTCCTCGTGTAAATGCACACCCAACCCACGTCGCTGAGCCCACTTCTGCCAGACTCCATTAAACTAGGCTGCCTCCCCACCCCAGCTGGACTTGCCTAGGAGTCACCAGGTAATGCTACCCTCCACCAAAGGCCCATACAATAGGTCCAGCTTTACCCTTGCCTGGCCCTACCAAGCCATGGGTGATCTGGAGCGACCTACAATCTGCCCTACTAACCACTCACAGCATGCCACCACCATCTATGAACACACACTCACCCTAAAAATGTCAACACACACTCCATGATTCACAGGACATCCCACCAACACACTTCCTGCACAAGGCATGCCCATTCAACATTACCTCTATCCCACTGGATACTTGGCACAAGCCTATCCCGAGCCCCAGTGAACCTTGTTCCTTGACAATCGGAATAGGAGATTAGTGTCTCGCTTAGCTACATGCCAGCTGTTCCTATATACAACAACCCCACCGATCATGTGGAGAAATGCATGCCTCAAATCAAGAGCAACCACCCCCTGCACCACGAGAACGCAACAACATCCCCTCGCAACCCACACTGCAAACACAACGTGAAAACCTGTTCTCCAGAGCCCAACATCCACAGTTGTGATTTTGCCACATGCAACACTCACAACACCTTCAAGACAGCTTCCCCAGCCACTATCCATACCACCACCACCCTAGATACAGCGCCCACAGCACGGGCCAAAGCCTCCAGCATACCCAAACTATCCTCCCCTGCTACACCAGAACACATACCTAACAAAATCACCCCCACCACCGACTCAAATGCGAATACCACAGCACACCTCATAGGAGCGCTCATCAATGCCAGATTCCTTCTTGCCCTTGACATATCCAACCTCATAACTACCAACAAACTGGAATTCCTAGCAATCTCAGGGACATGGCTGCATCCAGCTGCTGGTCCTTCCCGCTCCCTAGCCATCCCGGACAGATATACCATCTTCAGGAAAGACAGATTGGTATCTAAAGGAGGCAGATTAGCCTTTATTGCCAAAAACCTCCTACCCATTAGAGAAATCCTAAACCAAACTATCAGCTCAGGTGAGCTGCTCTCGATCAAAATTGCCTTATCCGCTACAGCCACCCTTACAACCCACTTAATTTACAGACCCCCAACCCCACTACTGTCATTTGAGGAAGACATTGCACAACTCCCCTCCACCAACACAAAGCCCTCCTTCAAAATCATGCTCTTGGGAGATGTCAAGTTAGGCCTAAACAACCCATCTGATCCCCATGCACACACCCTAGCCAACACCTTGAATCCCTGGGATTCTCCCTCTGTATTTCAAGCCCCACCAATGATAAAGGCTGCACATGAGATTGGATAGCAGACCCCAACTGCAACACCAACATACTAGCTAACAATCCTTGCCCCTGGTCAGACCAAAATGTTATCACCTTTAGAGACAGATAACTCTGAGGTCTCATCCCAACCAGCACCAGCTTCCCTCTCGAGAAACTCACGTAACATACCTCCATCCAACCTGCTCAACCTGCTGCTACCTCTAACAGCCCATTCACACGCAAACACTGACCCCACCTCCATGGTCGAGCTATATAGCCAAACCTTCCTCAAAACCATCAACAAGGTAGCACATTTGAGTAACTGCAAACCCAAACCAAGTGCCCACCTTAATTCTTGATATACCCCCAGTCTCAAAACCCTATGCTACTCAAACGGTTCTTCACTGTGATCTGGTTTAAAGGGCGGTAATCAATACAGGTCCTTAAGTCCCCTTCTTTTTTCGGCGCGAAGAACAAAGGACTGGCTGCCGGGGACTTGGATGGACGGATAAATCCGTTTGCGAGGTACTGGTCTAGATAGGACTTCAGGGGAAGATTTTCAGGTTCAGTCAGAGCATAGATCCTCCCACAGGGGATTTGGGCAGCAGGAACAAGGTCAGTTTGACAGTCGTAGGGCCTGTGGGGCGGCAGGGTATTGGCTTGGTCCTTCTGGAATACATCATGGAAATCGCGGTATTCCTCAGGTAAGGTACTGGTTACACCTAAGATAGATGTTGTGGTTCCGGGATTCGTAGAATTACTGAAAGCAGTCTTCTGTTCTTGATAGTAACAGGCTGGACAGCAGTCACTAGGGAAGGTTAATTTCCTGGCTCGCCAGTTAATCGAAGGATTATGAGCGACTAACCGTGGAATTGATGAGATCGAACGAAATGAGTTCTCTATGCCCGTCCTGGCACAGCATTGTTATCTCAGCTGTGCATTGGGTTACGGGTCCGGAAGCGATTTCAGTCCCATCCACTGTAGTCACCTTATCTGTAATCGGCTTGGAACATAAGGGAAGTCCCATCTCTGCGGCCAGATCTCGATCAATATAATTCCCGACTGCCCCACTGTCAATGTAAGCTTCTATGGCATGCATTCTAGACGACCGTGGGTTATTGATCAAGATCACGGGTATTGCAAAGTGTGAGGTCAGTGGCTCCTTTCCCTCACTCGACAAACTGACCTCCACGTTTGCCGAGCTGGGTAGTTTTCTGATTGATGTTCTTTCTCTTGGTCTTTTTCCGTGGCCCCAACGACCTTCCTAGGGGGTTTCACCGGGCAGTCCTTCAAGAAGTGCCCAGATTTTCCACAATACAGACACAGTTGTTGTTGCCTTCTTTTATCTCGCTCTTGTTTTGTTAATGGGGGTCGCACTCCTCCAAGGTGCATAGGCTCAGCAGGGTTTTCTTGTGCATGAGTTACATTGTCTCTAGACCGAACATACACCTCCCGTGGATCAATTTTGGAGTGATCTGCTTTTCGGTCTTGCAGCCGGTGGTCTAATTGTACAACCAAATTTATGAACTCCGAACAGTCTCGAGGAGGGTCCACTACTTGAGCTAGAACATCTTTTAATTCGCCTCGTAAACCCTGATGAAACAACGTGGTTCTTTTGTTTTCAGGCCACCTAGCTTTAGCGACCAATCTGTTGAAAGTAGCAATGTACGTTAACAGGTCCTGATTTCCCTGTCGGAGGGAAAGGAGTTCATTGTCCACTACTTGTTCTCGGGTATGACGAGCAAAACGTTTCTCCATTTCCCTCTGAAATCCCCCAAAGGCATGTAGCAGAGGATCATCATGTGTCACCAATTGACTGACCAGTCTGCTGCGCTATTGCTCAGGTATGACAAGACAAAGGCCACCCAAGCCTGGTCATTTGGAAATGCTCCAGGCCTGCAAAGAAAGTGAAGGTGGCATTGATTCATGAATGTGGCGTATTTCCGTGGATCACCCGTAAATCACTCCGGTGGGGCCAAAGGAACTGTTCCTGGTAGCACGACTTGCACCGGAGTAGAAGAAGTGGATGGCAGGCTAGGATTCTGCATCGTTGGGTTGTTTCCTGGTAGGGGGGTCTGGCCTGCTTGTGATTGCAAGTATTGTCTGCTAATGTCTTCAGTGCGCTCCTTAGTCACTATTAAATCTCTTCTGAGAGCATTAGTCTCCTGACGGGCAGAATGAACCTCGGCGCGCAGTTCTCCTATTAGTTGGGCCAATTGGTCAAATTCTGAGGTTTCCATGGTGCCCAGGTGGATTTAGTTTTGGAGGTTTTGCGTTCTGTTACGCTCACCTAGTTCCACGGGGGCGCCACCCAGCAGTTGGGGTTCAGATGTCCCTCCTTGCGATGCCCAGATGCGACCAACGGAAGAGCTCTTCCTGGAATACAGGTAATCTATGTTCAGGACTGGGCAACCGGGGTAAACAGCCCCCACCTCCCTGTAGGTCTGTGACCCTTCTGGACTTCTCCTCACCTTGTTTTAGATGTTGGCGGGTCCTCCGTCCTGCTGTCTTGGCAGGGGCGCGTTGAGCTTGGTGGGCAATGGCGAACGAGTTGCTTCACTGATGCCAGCCCGTCTTGAGTCTTTCAGGTAGGTCTTATTGCTGTGAATATTGCTGTTCTTGCATGCCTTTTAAACAATGTCTTTTTCTTCCTAGGTACGCGGAAGTACAATACGTGGCAAAGCGGAATCTGTGTTTCGCCGGTAAGTAGGGGCGTTTTTGGAGCGCCTTGATGCGGTGAGTAGGCGCTATGCGCTGCGCTTAAGATGCATTGCCTTTGCTAACCTGTTATCTTTTGCTCTCCACAGGTCACTGTATTAGGCCAGAGTATGGAATTTCCATCGTGATGCTGATTGATGAGTGGCCGGCGAGGTAAGCCTTTCAACACAGTTCATTAATTGTACAATGTCTAATGCCTTGTTTGTTCTCTTTTTCAGGTCCGTCGATCCGGAGGAGCACTGGTTCCAGGATGATGGTCGGAAGAGCTGCGGACCGCTGGCGATGAAGTTCAGGTAAGCTGCTGCCTTTTTCTCACAATGTCTTCTCCTTTCCTTTGCAGGTGCTGTCCTTACGAGGTTTGTGGCTGAAGCTGAACACGGTGAGCGTTACGTTGCAGTAATGCAAACTAACGCGAAGCGTGTCAGTCTATTCGGGTGTGGTTTAAATAGCTTCAAGAATGAAGTCCAGGTAAAATAGTCCCCATGGTACCACACCCAAAAACACTACACTGCAAGCCTGGTTTCATGGAGCCAGGTTATGAGGATGCCTCCACATGACTGGCATTAATGAAAAGTAGTTCCCAAGCACAAGTCCATATTCAAACATGAGCCTGGCCCTAAAGGTGCCAGGACTGGCCCCAAGAAGGCCTATGCTGCAATTTCTTGGGTTAAGTGGGGGCTGGAATCAAGACTCTCCCTGGCCCATAGGTTGGCCAGGGGGTCTTCAGAATGTGGGTTGTGACAGTGTTGTTTTGAAGTCCAGGCCAGACTGGCTCGAGCCTTCCCAGTGACAGTATGTTATGGGTACACCCTGTGGGTGGGACCTGGGTGAATGGAGTGTGTGACCAATATGCACTTCTTGTTGTGGATGTCTGGTTTCTGGTGTTTGACACAATGACTGAGACAGCCCTGCCCAAAACTGGTATGAATGCAGTGTAGAGTGTTGAATGGCTGGGTACTTGTCCCAATACACATAACTTGTTGTGAGTGTCTGGAGAGAAGTGAATGGCCTGAATGCACTATGCGCCTGATTGGCTGCCTGCCTGTATGAATGCCCTTCTGACCGATGGGTTGCCTGAGTGTGACCCAGCAGAATGAATAGGAGATCAACTAGTATATCTGGGGGCCTCTGACTGCTAGAATTCGTGTTCAGAAGCTGAAAAGAAATTGGAGTTGAAACTGAAGCTTAACATTGAAGCTCTGCTGGAAGAGAGGAATTGCTGTTGCCCTTCTTCATCAATCTGAAAGCTGCTTTGTCTCCAAGGACTGACCCAAAGAGGACGTGGTAAGGCACCCTCTTCCCAAGCTACGAGCGACCATCGTGCACCAGCTGATCTTTGCCAAAGCTCCCTGGTAGACAGACCTACGACAGGCTGCCGGCCGGAGACGGGGACTGCCGCGGAATCACAAGGAGAAGCGCCCGGACACTGTTATCCACCACTGTCGACGACCACCATCGACGACCAGAGCCGCCGAGCTCCCGTTGCCTGAGAACTATCGATTCATGAACCCGCTCGTCTGCACCGCCACCCGCCTTATCCCGCCAGAGACGGCCAGGCCGTCGACGCGCCGAGGACCATCCGCCGGTGGGTTTCCCGCCACCCAAAGACCACAGAGATGATGACGACTCAACCACCTTGTTGGGCCACAGTTCTTCAAACTCTTTGCGGTCCTGAACTATCGACATCGAGGTGCTCCGCACGCCTCATCCTTGCAGGACATCTATACTCCGTCGCCGACGAGCACTGCTAGGAACGAAGCTGCCACTTCACCGCCGTAGTTCACCCTGTTCATCGCCGGACGTTCGCCGACCCGTGCCTCCTGCCTTAAAGTGAGTGCACTCACGAAGGGCCGTCGATTTCCCGATGAGGAACTATATAACACCAGGTACTTTGGGGTTGCTGAACTATTGGAAAGACTCTTGTGAACCATATATGGACTGGGCTTGTGATATATCTTTACTTTACAGGTTGCCCAGGTGGGGGTACATCCACACAGAGCTGTGTCTAGGTGGCAGGGCCAGTATTCTGCCTATTGTTCTAACCAACTGCTTTCCTCTTATATCTATTGTTGGTTTCCTTTACGAACTGATTTGTGTGACATTTAACCATACAGTTGATGCACTTTAATGAGATCTAAAAGTAAGAGTGGTACCATGTAGAACTGTATATTTGCCATTGTAGATAACCGAGTACAAAGTGAGTTATTGTGATATTGTACATAACCTTGAACATTAATTATATAAAGACTGTGTTTTAACTAATACAGTATGTGGACATTCCTTTGTGGGGGCTTTGGGACTACACTGTACTTAAGAACCAGCCTGCATCACCTCCTGAGAAGCTAGGCCTTGATTGCTCGACCACGTACCAATAATAGAGAATCTTGGCTGGGGTCCTCTGTGCCTCTCCTCTACCATATAGAGAGCAGAAGTACAGACACCCCCCTCCAGTCTTTACAGTAACCATGCTCTTCAAGAAGCCTACTCTAGACGCTCACATTCCCACCAACTACTGCCCCATAATGACCGTACCTTTCCTCCTCAGAATACTTGACAGAGCAGCCTATCTGCAATTCCAAAACTATCTGGAAAACCAAAATCTCCTCGGGCTCTGCCAATCAGACTTCCACCACAGTCACCAAACAGAATCCACGCTCCTGGACTTAAAAATCCAAATGGACAAAATCAACGGCAATGGAAACATGTCCATCCTCCTCCTACTTGACTTCTCATCCGCCTTTGACTTTGTCAATCACAAAATCCTCTGCCAACACCTCTCCTCGGCTGCCCACTTCTCGGCCAAAGCCATAGCTTGCATAGAGTCCTTGTTATCTAATGAGAGTGTTCTCTACCTCAGCGGCAGCCCCCCAAACCCAGTCTCCTGTGCAGTGCCACAAGGCTCATGTGTCTCACCGACCCTGTAGAATATCTTCACCAAACCCCTTTTTGACCCCCTTGATGACCTGGGTATCACCTACACTAACTACACGGATGACACCCAAATCCTCCTACCCATCTCTGGCAACTATGACACTGACTCCAATGCACTAAGCAAATTATAGCAAACCATTCAGTCCTGGATGGCACAACACCGACTATGCCTAAATGACGAGAAAACCAAACTGCTCCTTATTGGCACACAATCACGGCTAAACACACCCAATGACTCATACAAATCCTTTTCCATCGACAGGAACATCATCACCATCGCTAAAGAGGTAAAAACCCTGAGAATATACTCTACATTATCACTAACTAGACAGGTAAACGCTATTGCATCCGCAGCAGCATACATCACAAAATTGATGAACGCCTGCAGGCCATTCCTATCCACTGACAGTTGCATCACATTTGCCAGAGCCCTCATATTATCCAGGGTTGACTATTGCAACTCCCTCTTTGCAGTCACTAATGCCCGTAATATAAAAAACTACAGGTCATCCAGTAACGCAGTAAAAGCAGCGTCAAACATCTCCAAAAAAGACATTTCCACATGCAGACGAAACATCTACTGGCTCCTGGTCCAAGAATGCATCATGTTCAAAACGCTCTCACCGACCCACAAAAGTATCTCAAGCACTGCCCCACCCTACCTGTCCAGAAACATCTCCAAGGCCCAATCCTCCAGACCTACTTGGGCTGCCTACTCACACTTGCTTGACATTTCCAGATAGAGGCGCCAGAAGGCAGGGGGCAGAAGTTTCCCTGTGATCACAGTCAAACACTGGAATACCCTCCCTGTGGCCCTAAGTTCTGATGACTCCTTCTGGTCCTTCCGCAAAGGCCTCAAAACCTGGCTCCTTTCCCAAGACCTCAAAAATTAGCTGAACCCGCCCAAAACGACAAACACGTGGCAACGCCACCTCCACCCGGATTCAGAAACGTATGTCTATGCACCATGTAAGTACCATTTATGCTTGTAACCAGTGTAACCATTACTTGTAAACTAATGCACCACCTATGTCTGTAACCTTGTTGTAACCAGGTGTAACCACTGACCTCATGTAAACCAGTGTCCAGATGCCTCCGGGTTCAGTGCACTTTATAAATGTCAAAATAAATAAACAAATAAATGTGTGATTCTTCTGGACATCAAGTTTCCTTTCATCTTATTTCAGAATGTCTGCGTCTTCACACAAGCTGCCACCTATGGCAGCTCTTGTATTGTCTGGTACACGTACAACATTGTTGAACAACCATTTTCCTCCCTGCTCTAGGCATAGCTCCCAACCTTTTTTGTCACCAAGGCGGGTGAAAACAACCGATTTTCTTTTTGGCAGGTGAGAGGCCCATAGAAGTGAATGGGCATATGAGGGACTTGGCGGGTGATTCATCTGCTTTCAAGGCGGGTGACACCCGCCAAAAGCGGGTGAGTTGAGAGCTATGCTCTAGGGTAACACTCTTCTTCCCCACACCTTCCATTCTTGGTCCTTTGTCTTTGGATAAGCCCTTTGCAACCCTGCAAGTGATCTTTACTCTAACCCAAGCTCCTAACCTCAGAACTGTATCGGATGGTGCTTTAGTGCTGTCATAATACTCTTTGTATTTGGCCTGTTGATCCTTCACTCTTCTCAAAACTTCCTGCATGTCCACTTTCTTACATGTTTCTCCCTCCATAGAGCATGAGGGATTCAAGCGGTTGCAGACTGCTCTGCCCCTCATCATCACAAAAGGTTGCACAAGTGTGGCAGAATGAGGAGTGCCCCTGTATACAAAGTCTCCTTGGTATACATTGATAATAGCGAATTATTTAATAACAAAATCATTATCAGTGAATATTAAATAACTCATTTAATTGTATTGACAAACACAAATTACACATTTTTTAAACATTGAATTTATGTTTTTTAGTTGTATTTAGATTTGTAAATGTTTTTAATAAATGTCATAACCAATCTTTCTAATAATGTAATTTTAAACTGCAGTTTTATTTTCGTCCAGCAGGTGACCCTCCCTCCATTGCTTTTTTCAATGCACTTTGACCAGAACACTACAACAGCCTTGTTTAGGTCCATTTTTTATGCGATTCTATGTCAAGACGGAGGCGAGCATTATGCTTCATCTTCTCATTTATTTGCTCCAGCAAATAAAATTATTTTATTCTTCTGATGGATTTCTTCCTCTTTGGGTATATGGATGTGGATTTCTTCCTATTTTTTGAGGGTTCTGGATTCTTGGTAATTTGAATTTTATGGCACTCAGATATATTTTCGAGCAAGACTTTTCTTAGTCAGTCTTTTTTTCTTTATTTAATATTTTAAATTAAATGTATCACTTTGTAAATATGCGAGCTTGTTGATTTTTCCAAAACGTTGTACACATTCTTTAAAATATAACTGTGCATCTCTATTTTTTTTTCTCTGCACTCCTGTTTTTTGTCATGATATTGTCTGTGCTATTTGCAGTTGCTGAAATGCCTGTTCTTTTTTTAAATGCTTGAGAAAACTCCAAAGTGCAGGATTTATTGTACTAAAAGCATAGCTCTCAACCATTTGTGTCGCAAAGGCGGGTGAAAACACTGAAACCCATTGAAACGAATGGGTGTGCAGGAGGCTTGGCGGGTGAGTCCGCTGTTTACAAGGCGGGTGACACCCGCCGAAAGTGTGTGAGTTGAGAGCTATGATTAAATGCACCCCACACGCATGCTGGAAGCCCGGCACCAGCACAAGAGCGGGGCACATTCAATATCAATGGGGCGTCTGCCATGCCTTCTCCCACCACGCCAGCTCAGGGGAGACCTTGAAAGACTCCCCTGAGCTGGCGGATGGCTAATTAATGGTGTCCCGGGCGGCCCTGCCCTAAGCCCATCCCAGTTGAAGCTGATATCCATGAGGACACACACCATTGAGATTTAGGTAAGTGTGTTTATTTGAGACCCCAGCGAGCCACCGCATCACAGCTGCTGCTTCCTCCAAGTCTCACAAACTCAAACCAAACAATTCTTAACTGTCCTATTGTGGAATTCTAGAGGGAGAATTCCAGAACAGGACAGTGATACACATCACATATCCCCCTATAGGGCAACTAAAGAAAGATGGGGAAAGCAAAGGGGAGGGTGGGGAAAAAGAAAGCTAGATAAATCAACATTAAGAACACAAGGATGGAAAACTGTTGTTAATCAACAATATATGAAGTCTTCCTGCATCGCGGGGACAAGCAACAGTACCAGCGAGCCTCTTCGCCACAAGGCCAGCACCAGGACGTCCCTAAACATAAAACCAAGCCACCTACGAGGTACGCCCACTGGACTTGGACTTCCTGCATATTGCATGCCACACCTCGACCTAAGAGGAAAAATTGCACTAAATTGCCTAATTGAGCGCTAAGTTTATACTGTCCTTGCGCATTACCTCCTCCCAAGTGCAGCTTTGTTTTTCATTCTTGACCAGCTCAGTTAGGCTGTTCTCTCTAATGGTGATTCCCCTGCTCCAAGATGGTCAACGCCATCTGTGTCCAGCAATGCCATTCCCAGCCAGCCCTCCAGTGACCTCCATTGTCTGGCCGGTGTCACTAAAGGGGTAATCAGAGAAGCCGGCAGGGTTAGCCGACCCCCTACTCAAGGCCGACCACTAAAGCCCCTGTCTGAGCCTGTCGGAGCATGCTGGAGCTGCGAGCACCTCTCCATGATACTCCATGGCATGTAGGCTCACAGTCGAAGGAAGCCCTGGTTCCATCCACCTGCACTGGTAAACCTCAACATGCACACGCACCCCCCCTCCTTTTGACACAACCCCCACCAGCACTGCGGCACGACCCACTTTGAACAAACTCTCCACCAGCTCCAAGACTCATCTACAGCAGCCCCTCTGACGCCTTCATAGGCAATTCAAACCCAGCTGCTCCAACCCCACTCTACTCCCTATCCAACCAACAACAGTACATGATAATGACTTTCCAGACACTATAGGTATCCCCTTTGAGCCCCACTCAGCCCATGCTCCTCGTGTAAATGCACACCCAACCCACGTCGCTGAGCCCACTTCTGCCAGACTCCATTAAACTAGGCTGCCTCCCCACCCCAGCTGGACTCGCCTAGGAGTCACCAGGTAATGCTACCCTTCACCAAAGGCCCATACAATAGGTCCAGCTTTACCCTTGCCTGGCCCTACCAAGCCATGGGTGATCTGGAGCGACCTACAATCTGCCCTACTAACCACTCACAGCATGCCACCACCATCTATGAACACACACTCACCCTAAAAATGTCAACACACACTCCATGATTCACAGGACATCCCACCAACACACTTCCTGCACAAGGCATGCCCATTCAACATTACCTCTATCCCACTGGATACTTGGCACAAGCCTATCCCGAGCCCCAGTGAACCTTGTTCCTTGACAATCGGAATAGGAGATTAGTGTCTCGCTTAGCTACATGCCAGCTGTTCCTATATACAACAACCCCACCGATCATGTGGAGAAATGCATGCCTCAAATCAAGAGCAACCACCCCCTGCACCACGAGAACGCAACAACATCCCCTCGCAGCCCACACTGCAAACACAACGTGAAAACCTGTTCTCCAGAGCCCAACATCCACAGTTGTGATTTTGCCACATGCAACACTCACAACACCTTCAAGACAGCTTCCCCAGCCACTATCCATACCACCACCACCCTAGATACAGCGCCCACAGCACGGGCCAAAGCCTCCAGCATACCCAAACTATCCTCCCCTGCTACACCAGAACACATACCTAACAAAATCACCCCCACCACCGACTCAAATGCGAATACCACAGCACACCTCATAGGAGCGCTCATCAATGCCAGATTCCTCCTTGCCCTTGACATATCCAACCTCATAACTACCAACAAACTGGAATTCCTAGCAATCTCAGGGACATGGCTGCATCCAGCTGCTGGTCCTTCCCGCTCCCTAGCCATCCCGGACAGATATACCATCTTCAGGAAAGACAGATTGGTATCTAAAGGAGGCAGATTAGCCTTTATTGCCAAAAACCTCCTACCCATTAGAGAAATCCTAAACCAAACTATCAGCTCAGGTGAGCTGCTCTCGATCAAAATTGCCTTATCCGCTACAGCCACCCTTACAACCCACTTAATTTACAGACCCCCAACCCCACTACTGTCATTTGAGGAAGACATTGCACAACTCCCCTCCACCAACACAAAGCCCTCCTCCAAAATCATGCTCTTGGGAGATGTCAAGTTAGGCCTAAACAACCCATCTGATCCCCATGCACACACCCTAGCCAACACCTTGAATCCCTGGGATTCTCCCTCTGTATTTCAAGCCCCACCAATGATAAAGGCTGCACATGAGATTGGATAGCAGACCCCAACTGCAACACCAACATACTAGCTAACAATCCTTGCCCCTGGTCAGACCAAAATGTTATCACCTTTAGAGACAGATGACTCTGAGGTCTCATCCCAACCAGCACCAGCTTCCCTCTCGAGAAACTCACGTAACATACCTCCATCCAACCTGCTCAACCTGCTGCTACCTCTAACAGCCCATTCACACGCAAACACTGACCCCACCTCCATGGTCGAGCTATATAGCCAAACCTTCCTCAAAACCATCAACAAGGTAGCACATTTGAGTAACTGCAAACCCAAACCAAGTGCCCACCTTAATTCTTGATATACCCCCAGTCTCAAAACCCTATGCTACTCAAACGGTTCTTCACCGTGATCTGGTTTAAAGCGCGGTAATCAATACAGGTCCTTAAGTCCCCTTCTTTTTTCGGCGCGAAGAACAAAGGACTGGCTGCCGGGGACTTGGATGGACGGATAAATCCGTTTGCGAGGTACTGGTCTAGATAGGACTTCAGGTGAAGATTTTCAGGTTCAGTCAGAGCATAGATCCTCCCACAGGGGATTTGGGCACCAGGAACAAGGTCAGTTTGACAGTCGTAGGGCCTGTGGGGCGGCAGGGTATTGGCTTGGTCCTTCTGGAATACATCATGGAAATCGCGGTATTCCTCAGGTAAGGTACTGGTTACACCTAAGATAGATGTTGTGGTTCCGGGATTCGTAGAATTACTGAAAGCAGTCTTCTGTTCTTGATAGTAACAGGCTGGACAGCAGTCACTAGGGAAGGTTAATTTCCTGGCTCGCCAGTTAATCGAAGGATTATGAGCGACTAACCATGGCATTGATGAGATCGAACGAAATGAGTTCTCTATGCCCGTCCTGGCACAGCATTGTTATCTCAGCTGTGCATTGGGTTACGGGTCCGGAAGCGATTTCAGTCCCATCCACTGTAGTCACCTTATCTGTAATCGGCTTGGAACATAAGGGAAGTCCCATCTCTGCGGCCAGATCTCGATCAATATAATTCCCGACTGCCCCACTGTCAATGTAAGCTTCTATGGCATGCATTCTAGACGACCGTTGGTTATTGATCAAGATCACGGGTATTGCAAAGTGTGAGGTCAGTGGCTCCTTTCCCTCACTCGACAAACTGACCTCCACGTTTGCCGAGCTGGGTAGTTTTCTGATTGATGTTCTTTCTCTTGGTCTTTTTCCGTGGCCCCAACGACCTTCCTAGGGGGTTTCACCGGGCAGTCCTTCAAGAAGTGCCCAGATTTTCCACAATACAGACACAGTTGTTGTTGCCTTCTTTTATCTCGCTCTTGTTTTGTTAATGGGGGTCGCACTCCTCCAAGGTGCATAGGCTCAGCAGGGTTTTCTTGTGCATGAGTTACATTGTCTCTAGACCGAACATACACCTCCCGTGGATCAATTTTGGAGTGATCTGCTTTTCGGTCTTGCAGCCGGTGGTCTAATTGTACAACCAAATTTATGAACTCCGAACAGTCTCGAGGAGGGTCCACTACTTGAGCTAGAACATCTTTTAATTCGCCTCGTAAACCCCGATGAAACAACGTGGTTCTTTTGTTTTCAGGCCACCTAGCTTCAGCGACCAATCTGTTGAAAGTAGCAATGTACGTTAACAGGTCCTGATTTCCCTGTCGGAGGGAAAGGAGTTCATTGTCCACTACTTGTTCTCGGGTATGACGAGCAAAACGTTTCTCCATTTCCCTCTGAAATCCCCCAAAGGCATGTAGCAGAGGATCATCATGTGTCACCAATTGACTGACCAGTCTGCTGCGCTATTGCTCAGGTATGACAAGACAAAGGCCACCCAAGCCTGGTCATTTGGAAATGCTCCAGGCCTGCAAAGAAAGTGAAGGTGGCATTGATTCATGAATGTGGCGTATTTCCGTGGATCACCCGTAAATCACTCCGGTGGGGCCAAAGGAACTGTTCCTGGTAGCACGACTTGCACCGGAGTAGAAGAAGTGGATGGCAGGGTAGGATTCTGCATCGTTGGGTTGTTTCCTGGTAGGGGGGTCTGGCCTGCTTGTGATTGCAAGTATTGTCTGCTAATGTCTTCAGTGCGCTCCTTAGTCACTATTAAATCTCTTCTGAGAGCATTAGTCTCCTGACGGGCAGAATGAACCTCGGCGCGCAGTTCTCCTATTAGTTGGGCCAATTGGTCAAATTCTGAGGTTTCCATGGCGCCCAGGTGGATTTAGTTTTGGAGGTTTTGCGTTCTGTTACGCTCACCTAGTTCCACGGGGGCACCACCCAGCAGTTGGGGTTCAGATGTCCCTCCTTGCGATGCCCAGATGCGACCAACGGAAGAGTTCTGCCTGGAATACAGGTAATCTATGTTCAGGACTGGGCAACCGGGGTAAACAGCCCCCACCTCCCTGTAGGTCTGTGACCCTTCTGGACTTCTCCTCACCTTGTTTTAGATGTTGGCGGGTTCTCCGTCCTGCTGTCTTGGCAGGGGCGCGTTGAGCTTGGTGGGCAATGGCGAACGAGTTGCTTCACTGATGCCAGCCCGTCTTGAGTCTTTCAGGTAGGTCTTATTGCTGTGAATATTGCTGTTCTTGCATGCCTTTTAAACAATGTCTTTTTCTTCCTAGGTACGCGGAAGTACAATACGTGGCAAAGCGGAATCTGTGTTTCGCCGGTAAGTAGGGGCGTTTTTGGAGCGCCTTGATGCGGTGAGTAGGCGCTATGCGCTGCGCTTAAGATGCATTGCCTTTGCTAACCTGTTATCTTTTCCTCTCCACAGGTCACTGTATTAGGCCAGAGTATGGAATTTCCATCGTGATGCTGATTGATGAGTGGCCGGCGAGGTAAGCCTTTCAACACAGTTCATTAATTGTACAATGTCTAATGCCTTGTTTGTTCTCTTTTTCAGGTCCGTCAATCCGGAGGAGCACTGGTTCCAGGATGATGGTCGGAAGAGCTGCGCACCGCTGGCGATGAAGTTCAGGTAAGCTGCTGCCTTTTTCTCACAATGTCTTCTCCTTTCCTTTGCAGGTGCTGTCCTTACGAGGTTTGTGGCTGAAGCTGAACATGGTGAGCGTTATGTTGCAGTAATGCAAACTAACGCGAAGCGTGTCAGTCTATTTGGGTGTGGTTTAAATAGCTTCGAGAAAGAAGTCCAGGTAAAATAGTCCCCATGGTACCACACCCAAAAACACTACACTGCAAGCCTGGTTTCAAGGAGCCAGGTTATGAGGATGCCTCCACATGACTGGCATTAATGAAAAGTAGTTCCCAAGCACAAGTCTATATTCAAACATGAGCCTGGCCCCAAAGGTGCCAGGACTGGCCCCAAGAAGGCCTATGCTGCAATTTCTTGGGTTTAGTGGGGGCTGGAAACAAGACTCTCCCTGGCCCATAGGTTGGCCAGGGGGTCTTCAGAATGTGGGTTGTGACAGTGTTGTTTTGAAGTCCAGGCCAGACTGGCTGGAGCCTTCCCAGTGACTGTATGTTATGGGTACACCCTGTGGGTGGGACCTGGGTGAATGGAGTGTGTGACCAATATGCACTTCTTGTGGTGGATGTCTGGTTTCTGGTGTTTGACACAATGACTGAGACAGCCCTGCCCAAAACTGGTATGAATGCAGTGTAGAGTGTTGAATGGCTGGGTACTTGTCCCAATACACATAACTTGTTGTGAGTGTCTGGAGAGAAGTGAATGGCCTGAATGCACTATGCACCTGATTGGCTGCCTGCCTGCATGAATGCCCTTCTGACCGATTGGTTGCCTGAGTGTCACCCAGCAGAATGAATGGGAGATCAACTAGTATATCTGGGGGCCTCTGACTGATAGAATTCGTGTTCAGAATCTGAAGAGAAATTGTAGTTGAAACTGAAGCTTAACATTGAAGCTCTGCTGGAATAGAGGAATTGCTGTTGCCCTTCTTCATCAATCTGAAAGCTGCTGTGTCTCCAAGGACTGACCCAAAGAGGACCTGGTAAGGCGCCCTCTTCCCAAGCTACGAGCGACCATCGTGCACCAGCTGATCTTTGCCAAAGCTCCCTGGTAGACAGACCGACGACAGGCTGCCGACCGGAGACGGGGACTGCCGCGGAATCACAAGGAGAAGCACCCATACGCTGTTGTCCACCACTGTCGACGACCACCATCGCCAACCAGAGCCGCCGAGCTCCCATTGCCTAAGAACTTTCGATTCATGAACACGCTCGGCTGCACCGCCGCCCGCCTTATCCCGCCAGAGACGGCCAGGCCGTCGACGCGCCGAGGAACATCCGCCGGTGGGTTTCCCGCCACCCAAAGACCACAGAGATGGCGACGACTCAACGCCCTTGTTGGGCCACAGTTCTTCAAACTCTTTGCGGTCCTGAACTATCGACATCGAGGTGCTCCGCATGCCTCATCCTTGCAGGACATCTATGCTCCGTCGCCGATGAGCACTGCTAGGAACGAAGCTGCCACTTCACCGCCGTAGTTCACCCTGTTCATCGCCGGACGTTCGCCGACCCGTGCCTCCTGCCTTAAAATGAGTGCACTCAAGAAGGGCCGTCGATTTCCCGACGAAGAACTCTATAACACCAGGTACTTTGGGGTTGCTGAACTATTGGAAAGAGTCTTGTGAACAATATATGGACTGGGCTTGTGATATATCTTTAATTTACAGGTTGCGCAGGTGGGGGTATATCCACACAGAGCTGTGTCTAGGTAGCAGGGCCAGTATTCTGCCTATTGTTCTAACCAACTGCTTTCCTCTTATATCTATTGTTGGTTTCCTTTACAAACTGATTTGTGTGACATTTAACCATACAGTTGATGCACTTTAATGAGATCTAAAAGTAAGAGTGGTACCATGTAGAACTGTATATTTGCCATTGTAGATAACCGAGTACAAAGTGAGTTATCGTGATATTGTACATAACCTTGAACATTAAAGGATAGTTCCGGGACTTTTTTTTTATTGTCCCTACGGTTCGGCCATGTGTTTTTAAGCATAACTCGGTAGATCGTAGAAAACTTTCCTATGGACCTTACCCGACTTTTCGTCCATTAACGCACTCGAAATCAGCCGCCATTTTCTGATAATCCTATCATTTCCCCCCATCGCCCTGGCTCACCTGCTTTTGCGGCACTAAATCAAATCCCCCGCCCCTGAGCCTGACATCAGCAGACGCGTACCGCCCATTTCCCAACGCCAAAGCACGTTTCGTGTCAACAATCGCTGCGCCTCAGCTAATGAAGTGTCGCCATGGAAATGGCAGGACGCCTCTTTCCTCAATAAGTATAAACAGACCGTTTCACAACACACAGCAGCAGATTTTCGATTCCATTCCTCTGTCTGTGTTACTTTGAGTATTCTGTGACTCGTTTCTGTGCTCTGGTCAGCTACCTTCGCCGCTTCTAGGCCTTGTGAACACCTGTACCATCTCTGTAAATTATTTTGCTTTCTTTACCACACAATGGCTACAATAATGCCGTATATGTACGAGCCCGAGTACACCGAGGAGGAACTACTGGAAAGGCAAGCACGCGAAAACGATGGGGATTCGGACGGCAGTTGGGAGGACCAGTCAACGGATGAAGAGCCTGGACCATGTCGCATGGACGGCGTCTCCACCTGGTGCACGTGCAATCGGTGCAAGCTAATGCCAACTGAGGAGGAGAACTGCTGCTGCCGTGAAAATTCCGGGTGCTTGGCCTACATTTCGGAAGGCGAGCCAAGTCCGCAATGCATCACCGAGCTGCCAGAGTTCAGGGAAGCCTGCCTCTCACGGACCGTGTTGAGGATGATGATGGTGCTTATGCACGAACTTCGCGGCACTGTTCGTCCGCGTAATCCGAGTAACGAGTAAGTATACTCTGGTTTTGATGTCAGTGATGCCACTACTATATCATGGTCGTCTCCCACATATAAAATGACATCTACATATCATTCGAATGCATGTAAATTGGTTCCATATTGTGCATTTTCTAGATAGAATTTTTTTCAAAACAGAATGACATTTTTTACCTGAATCGACAGTGATAAGAAAGTTTTGTCATTTTAATACAGTTTGCATCTTTCGTTTTCACAGGTGGTACAGGCTGGTGGCCTATCGTTGCTTCACTTGGTGGCTTCACGGGAGGCTCGGACACCGCATTCGGAGAGTAATACCTGCCTGTGCGGTACTTGCCATTAGACAACATTTCCCCAGCGACAGTGGACAATACCGCGGATTTTCCCTGGATGTGCTGCAACCGGAACTTTACAATGTGTAATGTTTATTATTTATGTTCAATTGAAATTAAGATCTAAAATAAAACCCAACATATATTTTAACAATGGTTGTTTTGATTTTTTAAATGAATCTAGTGTGTCTCCATTGAATAGTCTTCCTGTGCCTTGTCTTGTCACACCACATGTCTCCGGCCAGCATCCTCCCTCGCGCTGGCCGCCCACCTTCAATCCACATAACCGTTGAACCCATATGCAGCAGACATACATATGTTATTTTGCGGGTTGGCATCAAGCCTCCCGGCCTTGCCTCCTCCCCCAAAAATACTTACCACACCACTTTGTTCAAGCGTTGGCAATAAAAGGAAGGCCGTTGGATTTTATTGATACAAAACATGGTTATAGGTAAATAATCAATATGGTTGATCATAATAAATCATCCTTTTGGGCACCGGGTACAGAGATGACCCCCTCTGGCCCGTGCCGCCTTGCCACCACAGGCCAGCCTGCTGCTGACTAACTGCCTAGGCATCCAGGGTCTCCAGGGTGAACTGCACCCATATATTCTCCTGGGAGGGTGAGGTATTTATAAACTCACCCCCCTGCCTTCCATGTACTAGATCCTGCAGCCTGCCTCTTACATGCAGTTAGATGGCCTCTCCTTGGTGAGGCCCTGCGGCAAACGAGTCTTGTCTGCACGACCACCGCCCCAATCCACCCCCCCGCCCTATCAAAGGCAGTTCGCACCGGGGTACTTGCGCTGGCAAGTGGAGCTGTCAGGGAGCGATAAAGGCCAAGAGGTGCCAAAGACCATGTACACTTCAAAGTGGTCTATAGAGCATGGGTTGTTGTTCCCATGTCTACCTCCAGACCCCGTGTCTCCTGCCAAGCATCCCCCCCTCACGCTGGACGCCCCCCTGCAATCCACATAAGTGTGTCTCCATTCACAAGTCTTCCTGTGTCTTGTCTGCACGACCACCGCCCCAATCCACCCCCCGCCCTATCAAAGGCAGTTCGCACCGGGGTACTTGTGCTGGCAAGTGGAGCTGTCAGGGAGCGATAAAGGCCAAGAGGTGCCAAAGACCATGTACACTTCAAAGTGGTCTATAGAGCATGGGTTGTTGTTCCCATGTCTACCTCCAGACCCCGTGTCTCCTGCCAAGCATCCCCCCTCACGCTGGACGGCCCCCTGCAATCCACATAAGTGTGTCTCCATTCACGAGTCTTCCTGTGTCTTGTCTGCACGACCACCGCCCCAATCCACCCCCCGCCCTATCAAAGGCAGTTCGCACCGGGGTACTTGTGCTGCCAAGTGGAGCTGTCAGGGAGCGATAAAGGCCAAGAGGTGCCAAAGACCATGTACACTTCAAAGTGGTCTATAGAGCATGGGTTGTTGTTCCCATGTCTACCTCCAGACCCCGTGTCTCCTGCCAAGCATCCCCCTTCACGCTGGACGGCCCCCTGCAAACCGCATAATGTCACGACATATACACGTCATTCATTCACAAACACACCCCTGTTTCGAATTCTTTATAACCCACTTCATATTTCTAATGAGAACTTCTTTGCGCTTTGCTAGTCAACCCGTGAAGGTGCTGGTTATCTGCTCTTCGTCTCTGTGAACTTCCGTGACCACTTCGAGGAAACTCGGCAGTTTGCAACCTGTGAACTGCTCCCTGTTCTACGACAAGAAACTACTCTGATCCCTGCATCTAACTGTTTGTTCGTCAAGGTAAGGCCATGTACCGTAATCATTTTGCGTCCAATTTCTTTTCGTTCAAGACAGTACATGCAAGGAACTAGTCACATGTTCTGAGTTTACATTGGTATTCATAGAGAATTGTTGATCTTTACTTTTCAGAACTTTCCACAATGCCTGCCTGTTCCATTGGCGGTTGCCCTTCGAAGACCCATAATAAATCTGAAGGTACTATAATGCATGTTTTCCCTAAGACAATAGATCAGATAAGAGAATGGGTCCGATATTGCGGATATCCACCGTCTGAGCTTGAAAGTAGAGTCCTAGAAGTCTTTGCGGACAAGAGGGGTGATCGATACCGCATCTGCAGCAGGCACTTTACCTCTGACATGTACTCCACATCATTGCTAATAAAGAAGAACACACCGCGAGCGAGGCGAAAATTGCTCTCAACCGCTATTCCCACTCTATTCGTCCACATCCCTCCACTGGTGAGTCAAGTTTACGTATTTATCTCTCGGCTTTGCGGTAGTGTGTAGCATTAGCTAACAATAATTTCCCCATTTATGTATCCACTCAATATGAAGGCGGAAGATTCTCCATCCGTGTCGTTATTGCAGTCATCAGCCACTTCAAGCGCCTATCGGGTAATCTTACTTGGCTATTCCGCCACTGACTTGTTTTAGGCATGTAAATCAATAGTTTTAATTTATCGTGTAATTATTTTACCTAATGGTACACCCTTGTACTCGTCCTCTAGTCTTTGTTTTCAGTTATAATTATTGTTATCCAAAATAATGCAAGTACTGTCTTTCAGGGAGATGCTGAGGAGTCCAACGTATTGACGACTACCGTTGATGTCACTCAGATGCTCGAGGTACGTTTCCGGACAGTTCCATCGATGGAGATCATCAGATCTTGCATTCTTGTAGTGTGATTGTTACACACAATGTTTCTTTCGTTTTTAGCCATTGATATGTCCTTCTGTCGTCGCCCTCCTATGTGTCTTCTTTTTTCAATATTGTGTTCATTACTAATGAAAGTCCTATGTTTCAGGGAGTCGATGGAGCATTAGTCCAAGAAGAAGGGGGAGCATGTAGTTACGGGTCGGCGCAACAGCTTGCAGAAGTGTGCACCGCAGTTACATCGTCCCTTGATGTTCTTATGCATTTCGAGGTATGGATACTGACAGTTCGATCAAGCGAAATCATATGACGTGATTACATCCGCTATACTTCCTTCTTTATTAACGCAAGTACTATGTTTCAGGGAGATGACGGAGCTTCTTCTACAAGAACATCACCCCTAGTAGTTGATGCAGATCTCTGGGTGGTGACACTTCCAACGATCGAGCAAATCGAATCATATTTACATATCCATTATTTATTTTAGACAACTGATCATTTGTGCAGGTCTATTTAGATGAGCCGTTGACGCTTGCACAAAGTTTATTTTCTTTTTAACAAAATAGAAAACCATACTAATGCAATTACTGTGTTTCAGGGAGTTACTGAAGCATCATCTTCAATAATATCATCAATGGAAGTCTACGAGGAGCCCGAGGTATGGATCTTGACAGTTCCATCTAACTAGATCAACAATGCGTGAATAATTGTCGTTTGAATGTTCTACACAAAGCGTTCATTCGTGTTTTGCTATTGAGATGTACGTGTGTATTGGTCCCCAAGTACATTTTGTGTTTTCGATATTATTATACATACTAATGAAAGTTCTATGTTTCAGGGAGTCGATGGAGCGTCAGTGCGTGATGGATGTGCTTATCATGAAAATATAGTCGTTCCAGCGCAAGAGGAAGTGGAGACATGCACACACGAGTCGGAGCAACAGCGTCCTGATGTTGAAGTTCGAGGCAAGAAACTTTCAAAGAAAAGAAAGCAAAAGAAGGTTAGTGTCCTGGTCACTATATTATGTTGTTTTTCACTGTTAATAGTTCAATACTGTAAGTTGTGTTTAAACTGAACATCCCTTTTCCAATCTGTCCTCTAGTTGCGAGTGGGTGTACGAACTAGATCTACACAGACAGTGAAGCGAACGAGAGATGTTGCTTGTCAAACCTTTTGGCAGGGACTTGAGACTGGAGATGCATCGTGCCAATGGGAAGAATATGAAGTGATTGACAACGGAGCTATACCACCACCAGCCATTGATAGTGAATGTCCTCCTGGTAGTTCGGATGCAGTCGGAGATCAATTCACAGAATCCACACCCGCAAAAACTAAGACCGCGAGAAAGTTGAAGAAATTGTTTTATTCACCCATCGCTGGAGAAGGAACAGATGTTGCAATGGAAGAGAATGAAGTGGACGACAATGAAACACCATCAATATCACTGAACATAGCGGAAGACGATATCAGAGATTCTACCTTTCATGTGAGTGACATGTCCTCAACGTTACAGGCCGAACCAGCTGGGATGCAGAGTGACAGTATAAGGAAAGAGGCCAAATTCATTGTATTCGATAGTTGTTTGATTGATATTATTATTCGGATGAAATGTGGGCATTCGGTTGGTGGGGAAGTATGTGGGGAGCCATTGATTAATGTGACTCGTGCAATTCGAGGCACTAACCTTAAAATACATGCCACCTGTACAAAATATCATCCTTTCTCATGGTCTGCACAACCCATGCTGGGGCAACTGCCAGCAGGCAATCTACTTTGTGCAGCGGCTGCACTTTTTAGTGGTTCAAGTTTTAAAAAGTTAGAGTCTTTCTTTCAGTTTGTGGGAATCCATTTCATTGCGAAAACTCAGTTCTACAAATACCAAACCGATTATCTATTTCCAGCCATTAGCGAAGCTTGGAGAATGGAAAAAATGTCTATTGATAGTACATTCGCGGGCAAACGGTTCAGGCTAGCCGGTGATGGACAGTGCGACAGCCCAGGATTTTCAGCCAAGTACTGCACCTACCACTTTCAGGACATGGAAAGTAAGAAAATTGTGAGTTCGGTGGTCGTGCAGGTGTCACAAAGTACATCCTCAGTGGTCATGGAGAAAGTTGGCTTTGTAGCATCATTGCAAGAACTACAATTGCGGGGAATGGTGATCGACCTGATAGCCACGGACAGACACGTTTCAATTGCCAAGACAATGAGAGAAGAGTACAAAAATATAAATCACTAATTTGACGTTTGGCATCTTGCAAAAACAATCAATAAAAAAATGTCGGCTGCAGGTAAAAAAAAAGATATGCAAGGTATTTCACAGTGGTCCAAGTCAATCAGCAACCATCTTTGGTGGAGCTCAAAAACATGTGGAGGGTCGTTGGAAATTCTACTGGAAAAATGGCGGTCAGTAATGCTACACTGTACCAACGTTCACCGTTGGAACACAAACCAACATTTCCACAATTGTGAACATGGCCATTTGTCCACAGAGGAGGCACGGAAGAAGAAGTGGTTGATTCCTTCATCACCCACTCACAAAGCCATTGAAAAGATTGTATTTGATAAAACTATAACAAGAGATTTGAGGGGACTCACGGAATTCTGCCACACAGGAGATTTGGAGGTGTTCCACAATATGTGCCTAAAGTACAGGCCAAAACGATTGCATTTTGGCATGGAGGGCATGATAAATCGGACTCTTCTAGCGGTCTTGGCACATAACCATAATGTTGGCCGTCAACAAAGTAGGACGACCGGAACTTTAGGGACGCTTCGCTACAATAAGGCCTTCACTAAAAGAAGTAAACAATGGATTATCAAACCAGTGTTTGAGGATATGCAATATGACTTTATTGAGAGACTTATTGTTGATGTCCTAGATAGGCACATACATGGAGTTGTGAACGAACCTGTGCAGGGGACAACTGCATTGCCACCCAACATTGCCTCTGTTCCATGTCCACCTAAAGAAGAGCTCATTGAGAAATACACATCACGGTTTAAATGATTGTAATTTGATTGTCTGTTCTCTCGAGTCTCCTCATGTTGCAGGCCCATTGAATATGTGTATCTATGTAATGTGTAAATAAAAGGGATTGCTCAGTGTACATGCAATGTGTCTCTCCACCGTTGCCCCTCCCTTCACCGTGCAGTAGTGCGAACCACCCGGGTGTCACCTGTGACTTTGCTCTCGAGTCTCCTCATGTCGCAGGCCCATTGAATATGTGTAGCTATGTATTGTGTAAATAAAAGTGATTGCTCAGTGTACATGCAATGTGTCTCTCCAACCTTGTTCATTTGCGCATTGAATTAAACCAAACAGTAATATAAATCATTTTTCAAAATATATAGAATGTCTCCGTATTTATGGTTCTCTGGGGCTGCAAATACATGCACACAAAATGCAAAGATGGAGTGTAAATTTCAAGTCCTGTGATATGGCCTTATACTGAATGTAGCTAACTAGGAATGTGTGCTCGTTCAAAGTGAAGGTCAGCTGCTTTGATTTTTTGCTCGGGTGCCGGAATGGCCCACGACTCAGTATAAGGTTCTATTGTTATTTGACCTTGACAGGCCGGGACCATCCCGAAAGACTTCTTTTTGGGGGTGTGGTGCAATAACGTAAACGATAATGAATATAATTTCAGAAACGAAAGCCATTTAATGTTCGTTCATTAGAAGAAATAACGTCGGCATAGAAGGATTGGTATTTCGGGGCTGCCCTACGCACAGACACAATGGAAAATGCAAATATAATGTAAGTAACTCTTTAGATGAGTTTATACCGCAATTTAATTACTATACAGTAGCTTTAAAGACAGGTTAAGTTGTACTTGTTCGTTCTATGTGGCATATTGTTTTGTACCGCACACTATCTTGAGGAGAACCATCTCCTTTTACGGAAGCACCTCAAAACCTTCCTCTTTGCTTCTGCTTTCTCTCTCCCTCTCCCCTGCTACAACTGGTCCACTGTCTGCGACCTCGGTCCTGGGCCCTTCCACTCTCCACCTGCACTGCCTCCCTGTCAACCCCTGCACTGGGGGACTGTCTCAGTATCCTACAGCCCCCCCTTGACGTATAATACCCAGTTGCACTGTCCTAGCTATGAAATAATTTCCCGACCTAATATATAAAATGAATAATTTTAATAAAGATCTGATGGTGAGACTAATTTCATTTTTTATGTTTTTCAAACAGGTACATCATCCATTATTGTATGTGTCACGAGTACCAGACACCGGCGGATGGGTTTTTCAACCGCCAGTTGCTTCTCCGCGTGAACAACGTTACCACCCTGACCATTTTATGGGACGATCGCCAAGTACAAGTATGCCCTTACGCGGTACTAACGGCTAGATGCAACATACAGACCATTGTGGTGGCCTAGTGCCTCGTTGTTGGAACAGCCATGCGATTATCAGTGCGACCGAAGAGCTTATTTTATCGTAAACCAACACCCTGTATACTGCACACGAACATCGCGTGCCTCAAGACGAACTATTTTGGATCGAGAGCAAAGAAAAATGCAAATCGCTGAATATTCTCAAAACATTTGATGTCAAATAAATGTACTTTGCCAAATGTACAATCTTGCCGTTTGCTTTTAAACCACAGTTTCATATTCCGAATTGTGGCGCTGTATTGTGAGATGATCTAAGACCCTGTGTACAGCAAAGGAACATCGCGTGCCTCAAAACGAACTTTTTGGAACGTGAGCAAATAAAAATGCAAATCGCTGAATATTCTCAAAACATTTGATGTCAAATAAATGTACTTTGCCAAATGTACAATCTTGCCGTTTGCTTTTAAACCACAGTTTCATATTCCGAATTGTGGCGCTGTATTGTGAGATGATCTAAGACCCTGTGTACAGCAAAGGAACATCACGTGCCTCAAAATGAACTTTTTGGAACGTGAGCAAATAAAAATGCAAATCGCTGAATATTCTCAAAACATTTGATGTCAAATAAATGTACTTTACCAAATTTACAATCTTGCGGTTTAATTTAAAAGTACAGTTTCATATTCCCAATTGTGGCGCGCTGTGTTGTGTGAGCTCATCTGTGTTGATTTCCGGGTTCTGTGTGGAGTCGCGTAGAAGACGCCTGGGCGCGTTTGCCTACGCAGCTCAGTCACGTCACGGATAGAGGCGGGGAATATGAATGTTTTGATAAAGTCTGTTTCAGGGGCGGGGGATTTGATTTAGTGCCGCAAAAGCAGGTGAGCCAGGGCGATGGGGGGAAATGATAGGATTATCAGAAAATGGCGGCTGATTTCGAGTGCGTTAATGGACGAAAAGTCGGGTAAGGTCCATAGGAAAGTTTTCTACGATCTACCGAGTTATGCTTAAAAACACATGGCCGAACCGTAGGGACAATAAAAAAAAAGTCCCGGAACTATCCTTTAATTATATAAAGACTGTGTTTTAACTAATACAGTATGTGGACATTCCTTTGTGGGGGCTTGGGGTCTACACTGTACTTAAGAACCAGCCTGCATCACCTCCTGAGAAGCTAGACCTTGATTGCTCGACCACGTACCAATAATAGAGAATCTTGGCTGGGGTCCTCTGTGCCTCTCCTCTACCATATAGAGAGCAGAAGTACAGACACCCCCCTCCAGTCTTTACAGTAACCCTGCTCTTCAAGAAGCCTACACTAGACGCTCACATTCCTACCAACTACTGCCCCATAATGACCGTACCTTTCCTCCTCAGAATACTTGACAGAGCAGCCTATCTGCAAATCCAAAACTATCTGGAAAACCACAATCTCCTCGGGCTCTGCCAATCAGACTTCCACCCCAGTCACCAAACAGAATCCACGCTCCTGGACTTAAAAATCCAAATGGACAAAATCAAAGGCAATGGAAGCATGTCCATCCTCCTCCTACTTTACTTCTCATCCGCCTTTGACTTTCTCAATCACAAAATCCTCTGCCAACACCTCTCCTCGGCTGCCCACTTCTCGGCCAAAGCCATAGCTTGCATAGAGTCCTTGTTATCTAATGAGAGTGTTCTCTACCTCAGCGGCAGCCCCCCAATCCCAGTCTCCTGTGCAGTGCCACAAGGCTCATGTGTCTCACCGACCCTGTACAATATCTTCCCCAAACCCCTTTTTGACCCCCTTGATGACCCGGGTATCACCTACACTAACTACACGGATGACACCCAAATCCTCCTACCCATCTCCGTCAACTATGACACTGACTCCAATGCACTAAGCCAATTATAGCAAACCATTCAGTCCTGGATGGCACAACACGGACTATGCCTAAATGACGAGAAAACCAAACTACTCCTTATTGGCACACAATCACGGCTAAACACACTCAATGACTCATACAAATCCTTTTCCATCGACAGGAACATCATCACCATCGCTAAAGAGGTAAAAACCCTGAGAATATACTCTACATTATCACTAACTAGACAGGTAAACGCTATTGCATCCGCAGCAGCATACATCACAAAATTAATTAACGCCTGCAGGCCATTCCTATACACTGACAGTTGCATCACATTTGCCAGAGCCCTCATATTATCCAGGATTGACTATTGTAACTCCCTCTTTGCAGTCACTAATGCCCGTAATATAAAAAAAACTACAGGTCATCCAGTAACGCAGTAAAAGCAGCGTTAAACATCTCCAAAAAAGACATTTCCACAGGCAGACGAAACATCTACTGGCACCTGGTCCAAGAATGCATCATGTTCAAAACGCTCTCACCGACCCACAAAAGTATCTCAAGCACTGCCCCACCCTACCTGTCCAGAAACATTTCCAAGGCCCAATCCTCCAGACCTACTTGGGCTGCCTACTCACACTTGCCTGACATTTCCAGATAGAGGCGCCAGAAGGCAGGGGGCAGAAGTTTCCCTGTGATCACAGTCAAACACTGGAATACCCTCCCTGTGGCCCTAAGTTCTGATGACTCCTTCTGGTCCTTCCGCAAAGGCCTCAAAACCTGTCTCCTTTCCCAACACCTCAAAAATTAGCTGAATCCGCCCAAACCGACACACACATGGCAACGCCACCTCCACTCGGATTCAGAAACGTATGTCTATGCACCATGTAAGTACCATTTATGCTTGTAACCAGTGTAACCATTACTTGTAAACTAATGCACCACCTATGTCTGTAACCTTGTTGTAACCAGGTGTAACCACTGACCTCATGTAAACCAGTGTCCAGATGCCTCCGGGTTCAGTGCACTTTATAAATGTCAAAATAAATAAACAAATAAAGGTGTGATTCTTCTGGACATCAAGTTTCCTTTCATCTTATTTCAGAATGCCTGCGTCTTCACACAAGCTGCCACCTATGGCAGCTCTTGTATTGTCTGGTACAACGTACAACATTGTTGAACAACCATTTTCCTCCCTGCTCTAGGGTAACACTCTTCTTCCCCACACATTCCACTCTTGGTCCTTTGTCTTTGGATAAGCCCTTTGCAACCCTGCAAGTGATCTTTACTCTAACCCAAGCTTCTATCCTCAGAACTGTATCGGATGGTGCTTTAGTGTTGTCATAATACTCTTTGTATTTGGCCTGTTGATCCTTCACTCTTCTCAAAACTTCCTGCATGTCCACTTTCTTTACATGTTTCTCCCTCCATAGAGCATGAGGGATTCAAGCGGTTGCAGACTGCTCTGCCCCTCATCATCACAAAAGGTTGCACAAGTGTGGCAGAATGAGGAATGCCCCTGTACACAAAGTCTCCCTGGTATACATTGATAATAGCGAATTAATTAATAACAAAATCATTATCAGTGAATATTAAATAACTCATTTAATTGTATTGACAAACACAAATTACACAACTTTTAAACATTGAATTTATGTTTTTTAGTTGTATTTAGATTTGTAAATGTTTTTAATAAATGAGTGGCGGTGAGTGGCAGTCTTGCAGCAGCCAGTGTTTTTTCCAGCTCTACTCTTGAGAGGTGTGTCTCCCACTACACCTATTCTACAAAACCTCACTTACTCCGCGGAGTGGACGCGGAGTGGCGGTGTGTGGCAGTCTTGCAGCAGCCAGTGTTTTTTCCAGCTCTACCCTTGAGAGGTGTGTCTCCCGCTACACCTATTCTACAAAACCTCACTTACTCCGCGGAGCGGACGCGGAGTGGCGGTGAGTGGCAGTCTTGCAGCAGCCAGTGTTTTTTCCAGCTCTACCCTTGAGAGGTGTGTCTCCCGCTACACCTATTCTACAAAACCTCACTTACTCCGCGGACGCGGAGTGGCGGTGAGTGGCAGTCTTGCAGCAGCCAGTGTTTTTTCCAGCTCTACCCTTGAGAGGTGTGTCTCCCGCTACACCTATTCTACAAAACCTCACTTACTCCGCAGAGCGGACGCGGAGTGGCGGTGAGTGGCAGTCTTGCAGCAGCCAGTGTTTTTTCCAGCTCTACCCTTGAGAGGTGTGTCTCCCGCTACACCTATTCTACAAAACCTCACTTACTCCGCGGAGCGGACGCAGAGTGGCGGTGAGTGGCAGTCTTGCAGCAGCCAGTGTTTTTTCCAGCTCTACCCTTGAGAGGTGTGTCTCCCGCTACACCTATTCTACAAAACCTCACTTACTCCGCGGAGCGGACGTGGAGTGGCGGTGAGTGGCAGTCTTGCAGTCATGCCAGGCAAGACGGGCCTGACAGCTCCATCACCTCCAAAGCCACAATGGTTGAACTCAGAAGACCTTACAGGCCGCTCTCTAAGAAGTAAAGTCAAGTCGCTAACTAAAACCACAACCACATCACTCACACAACACAAATTCCAAACTAGTCCCCCTTCGACTTCAATGGAAACAACAGATGATCGAGATATCCTCGCGAATCCAAGCTTCAACATTTTAACAAATATGGGAAACAGAAACTGTGCTGCTAATGCTCAAATTCCCTACCAAAAAACCATTGGGAAAGGTTCTGGCATATTCAACAACAAACATTTACCATCTTGCAGCGAAGCTGGCTTACCCGAGGAGGAGGTCGTAGCCCCGGGAGTAGACGGCGCTGGTTTCCCCCCGACCGCTGTATTGGAGCCGATCGCTAGCAGCCCGCGGGCCGGGCCGGCACTCTCGGGGGTTTTGCTTCGCCCCGGTAGAGAGTCAGCGCCGCCCGCATCGGCGCCCACATTGGTCGCGGCCACGTCTGGGACTCGGAGGCCCCCCGGAGGGGGGACCGCCTTGAGCCCTGTGCCGGAGCCCCCGAGGGCGCTGCTGGGGCTGAGCGCTTCGATCGCCGCCGCTGCTGCAGCCGCGGCTCCGCGGCCTCTCGAAGGGGAGGCGGCGTTGAGCGGGCAGGCAGCGCGGGCCTCGACGGAGATCGAGGCAGACATGACGGGGTCGGGGGTGGACCCCAGAGAAGGCGCCCCCCACGTCAATCAGCTGAAGGAAGGAGAGGTACGGACATCTGGCGCCTCCGGGAAACGGCGCCCATCGGTAACAGGAAAGGAGTGCCTGAGTGGGTTGGGAGTCGAGCGTGGCTCATCAACCTCGGTGAAGGAAAGTGAAATAACTGCAGCGCCACCTATGGCTGGCCTTATGGTATCAGCAATCCTACATAGGGAAACTCATAGCAATTCACCAGCAAACAAGACAAATCCAGAAAATAATGCGACGGCTTCAATAAGCCCAATTGTGCCTCAAGAAATTAAGTTACCATCGCAAGAGTCTAACAGTATAATTAAAAAAAAGAGATCACGAACCAGCGACGTCCCTACCAAGAAAAACTCAGTCCTAGAATTGGCGAATAACCAAGTGGAATCCACAAGATTGGTTAAATCCCTACCTAAACAAACACATTCTACCAAAGTTCCCCGTGCGGGCCCTAAAGTAACGAGAAAGGGCGGTAAAAAACCACAACGCCCTTTGAAGCTATTATCAGACTTTTTCAATAGGCACTCCAAAGCCATCCAAGAAAAATGTAAAGAGCTGACAGATGCAGAAATCCTTGAGGCAGCTGATGCAATTACACCACCTAGCAAATATCGTAGATTGTTTCAAGCTAAACGAAGATTTCCTATCCCTCAAACAAAAGACGACACTTGGCCAGCTCCGGATATTGATCCAACAAAATGGCACTTCTCAGGCCAAGTGACTTCAAAAATGCCACAAATTATGCAGGAAGAGCTGGGGACTTCGCAGGCTCGAAACTTGGCAGTACTACCTATAACTAATCCTACACCAGCTTTGGAAAGCATTACACCTGCGAAACCTTCAATTTCAGTCCCCATTTTGTGTCCACAACAAACTCTTACCAGTGATCAAGAAGTGCAGAGTTGCACTCAGACTCCCACGCGAGAGCAAGTCGAAGTAGAGAGCTCTGTACCCCTCCCAACCATCTCGACACCATCAAAGCAAATTGGCTCGGTGGCAACGGGCTCCACTCAATTCTTGATACAAGACCAACCACTGAACAATGATCCAATATATCGACCAATCGACAGTTCCAAGCGTAAAGACCAGGTACTGACGATTTCACCACAGTCACTAAGTGAGCCCTTAAGACTAATTCCACAAACTCAAGAGAAAGATGGTGGAAGTCAACATCCTGTCAAATCTAAAAATAAGTTACAGTTTGAGAAAACTTTAGACTCTTTCTACTCAAACCTAGACAATTATACCAATCAAAGAAGACATTCTTCAGACTTCCCCCCCAGAAGATCATTAAACATCACCACACCACCTACACGACCATCAACTTCTGGGATAGTTAAATCAGCTGCTCATCGTGACAACTCTTCAACTGATTCACATCCAAAAAAGCTCGACACTTGTACCTTGATGTCAGCACTATCGATAGCCCTCAACCCATTCATTAAACTATATGAAACAATAGGGGACACGCTGAAAGACCATACAGCGATTCAAACTTCAATGTTGAACAAAATAACTTTTTTGGAGGGTTACATCATGGCACTAGAATCAAAGTCTTTTGCATCTACGATCAAACCGAGCCAAGATCTGATTATGGCGCCATCTCAAAAATTGACTTCAACCACGTGCCTTATCCCCCAGGGCATCACGCAAACAAACTCAGAAAGCACTCAAATTCCTTCATTCATTGACTTAACTGTCCCACCAACTCTTTTGATAGAAAAAACCAAGTTAACTAAAGGGGTGGAAAAAACTAACTCCCACCAACAAGGACCAGTATTAATAACATCTTCAATTTATCAATCAGACTCAACAAGCTCAAAAGCTATAGATGCTCAAAGAGACCTTTTTACCCCACAAAAAATAAAGGGCAAAGTAAAGAAAACTGGGGAGGTAAATAGAGCTGAAAAAGAAACATCGAACGTTTCTCCTAGAGGAATAGAAGCATTTCTAAATAACGAAGACATGATGAACATCACTCAACACATCACTGATCAATCAACATTCTCGAATCAAAACTTGGAAGAAATACCTGATCCATCTACAACTTCTATACTTCCGGCAGGGAATCCTAATAAAGAAACAAAGACTAGAGAATCTTTATTTCTAACTTTAGAAGAACGAAGAACGCGACTGGCCATGACCAATCATAAATTAATAGATCCTGTATTTGGAGAGTCCTCGATAGTTCTTAAAACTAACTATCCAAAACAAGAAATTGAAACACGAAAAAAATTTCTAGCCGACAGCCAGCAAGACGATCCCATAGATCGCATAGTAATCCTCAAACTCCGTGGCCTAAAGCGCAGCAAAAGAAATTTTCAATAAGAGCTCCCATCAAGGAAGCCCAGCGACCAACCTACAAATCAAAAACCACAAAACATCACATAAAACCTTTAATACGATGGATATTGAAACTAGAACAGATCCCTGGAAACTATGATGAAGTAACATTAAATAGAAGATCGGTTATGGACTTATTCAGTTACATCCCGAAACTACGATTAGTAAAGTCAGATGACCTCCAAATTGTTGACCCGAGCCATCAGGGATCCAGGGCAATTTCACACCTATACATAGCGTCACACGCAACAAAAAACGCCCTGGAATCTGCCCTTGAGGAACTTTTAATAATGGGCTATGACCTCACCGAATCTTCGAGAGAAATCAAAACTTGCAACCACCAAGCAAATAAAGATTCCCAGTCATCCATAAAAGCAACTGAATACTCCCAGTTTTCACGCCAAAAACGCCGCCAATCACTAAAGAAAACGACAATCGTCACAGTTTTGGACCAAAAACCAAACCAGACTGAAACAATCAACAAATCACAACCCAAGGGGTCAGCCAAAGATCTTGAAAATCTAAACCTAGTGCATATGGAGCTGTCTGGTAGACGGACGCTCCCAAAGAAGGTCAAAAACTTCAAAGGACAGTTCAGAACGAGCCCTATCCTGTGACAGCAAATCCATCTTCAAACTCATCTTCACATTCTCTTTGGTCATGGTTACCAAAAGCTTTAAAGTTAAATCAACAAAAATAGCCACCCGAGAATACGATTAACAGCAACATAACAGACTGTCTAAATTCAAACGCCGAAGACCAAATAAAAATGTGCTCGTGGAACACCCGAGGTTTCCTTCATCTAACATCAGGACCCTCAAACCTAATAAACTACGACATCGTCTGTTTGCAAGAGACATGGCTTCTACATCCTCCAGTACTTGATGGCTATGAAACCCACACAGTGTTAGCCAAGAAAGGTTCTTTAGGCCGCCCAATGGCTGGACTCCTGATTGCGATCCGTAGCGGACGAGGCCTTGTAAACTCGCAAAAGCTAAAAGAAAATCATTTCATGCTGATGGTAAAGCTAAATTGGATTACTAAAAAAAGAGGATCGTCTAAAACCTTGATAAAGACACTCATAATTGTGACCATCTACTGGAACCCAGCCACTATTGAAAGTTCAAGATTTATCAACACAATAGAACAAGAGTTGGACTGGGCGCAAGTTTCACATAAGCCTGACCACGTAATTTTATGTGGCGACCTTAACATTAACAGCCAACCTTCGACAAATTCAAAGGGATATAGATCAAAAAAACCATCAGTAGATCAGAGGCCAACAAAATGGCAAAATTTAATGAAGTATAGATCTTTTGACAACTTGGATCTAGCTTTTCCTGATCCTAATAGACTTCCAACTTGGGAAAGAGCAAATTCAACTTCCACAATTGACTATATCTTCGTATCTCGCTCTCTACTACTTTATATCAACTCCTTTAAAGTGATCAAAACAAAGGAAAGTGACCATAATCTTCTTGAAACTACTTGGTCCACAACCTCACCGATTAACCACACTATGACTTCAGATATAGAAGTCTCTACGCAAGGAACAAGACTCAGAATAACGGAAAAGGCTATAACCACTATTACAGCTCAATATAAAGATCACAACAACCAACTGCCTAGGATAGACGTGGACTATCTACCGTTACTAACCACCTTTAGAGTTCCTCAAAAATAAAATAAGACATCACCATTAGACCAAAAACATACCTACGATAAAGTAGTAATGGAAAAAAAGAGAGAATTGAGGAGAATAAAAAGTCAAGCAAAGAGATTCGAGCCCTCAGCCGCACTTGAGATCATCAAAGTGGCTGTAAAAAACTACAAATCATGGTTAAAATGTCACCGTCATAAGTTGTATCAACAAGACGCGGAAAACATTCTTACGGCCATCACCAGAAACAATGCCAGAGACTTTTGGACCCTACTCCATTCAACTGCACCAGGAGACCGGCCATGTCAAATAAACGGAATTGGCCAACTGGCCTGGGAAAACCACTTCCAAACTCTTTTTAAGACTCCAATCACCAAATTTCCTTTGATGGAACCCAATGATACCCCCTGGATCAGCGTGGACAATATTGAGGACATTATAGCCTTAATTAAAAAGTTAAAACCATCACGTGCGCCCGGACCTGATGGCATTACGAATCTTGATTTGAAATCCCATCCAGAGACCTGGGCTCCTCTCTTGAGCCAAATATTTAAACGCTGCACAGCCACAAAATCCATCCCGCCTTCATGGACATGTGCAAACGTGGTCCCTATCTATAAAAAAGGAGATAGGTTAGACCCAGCGAATTATCGTCCTATCGCCCTCCTTGATCCAATAGGCAAGATGTTTGGGTCTTTGCTGTTAAAACATTTCATTACCTGGGCCAATGATTCCCCGTGTCACGACAAGCTTCAAACTGGTTTTAAAAAGAATTTGGGGACAAATGCCAACATTTTGATATTGAGTGCCCTTAAAAGCAAAATCTTGGAGGGTCGCCCACGCCTATATATCACCTTTGTCGATCTCACACAGGCTTTTGATAAAGTAGATCGAGAAAGACTGTGGAGAAAGCTTGCCTTATGGAAATGTCCATTAGACGTACTCAACCCAATCAAAGCTCTTTATTCAAACACTACCATGAGGGTCCGCCTGAATAAGCAAGGCACATTAACAGAAGCAATAACAACTAACAGAGGTGTTAAACAGGGTTGCCCATTGGCTCCGGCTTTGTTTTGGTCCTATTTAGGCGACTTCCAAGAAACTGAAACAAAGATTCGAGCTTTCCCTCCTAAACTCGGAGGAGAACAAATTAGTCGCCTACTTTACGCCGATGACCTAATCTTGCTGGACAACACCCCTATTGGTCTTCAACGCCAACTAGCAAATCTTCAACTTTACATGATGTCAAATAATTTGGAAATTAATGAATCTAAAACAAAAATGATGACAATAGAGAAATTCCCTAAAAAGAAATCCACACCGAACTTGAAACTAGGCACAACTACCATCGAGAAAGTCACTAACTTTAAATACTTGGGAGTTATTGTAGATAGCTCGTACAAAGAAAAAGCAATGCAAGAGTCCCTACGCGCCAAAACTACCAAGCTAGCCACACAAGGAAAGGCAATTGACATCAAATACGGCAGATTCTCAATTAGACCTGCAAGAGATTTTTATAAAGGGAAAGTTATTCCATCATTGACATATGGCGCTGAAGCTATGCCGAATATTCCACACGACTTATGGCCAAAACTAGAAGCAAATTTCTGTCGCCAAATCTTGGGCCTCCCGAAAACAACTCCGATATCAGTAATCAGACGTGAACTAACCCTCTCCTCGTTAAAATCAATTGTGGATTGTAATAGTGTCATGCTCTATCGGAAATGCAGACAGAAAGATACGCCTCATGCCTATCAGGTGATAAGTGAAGAAATCCGACTGGGAACTTGTCATATGCTCACTCGATGGGAAACTAAAGTTTTGAACATCTTAGACTCAGTTGCCTGCAATACAGAAGATCTCATCGCCAATCCAGTCCGAGTTATTAAGAAAATCAAAGAACTCGACTGGATCAACACCAACGACCTTGCTTCCAAGTATAAACTCAGCAGCCACCTCCCTCCTTTCTCTAAGAAACTTGACTCCATTCAACCATTTCTGAAACTATTTCCAAATAGAGCGGCCCGAAATTACTTCTTAAAAATTAGATTGAACCTCCTAGAAACCAACGAAATACTGGCGATTAGACAACAATCCTTGTCAAGCTGCTGCCGTCTCTGTAAGTCCACTATGGACAAGGAAACTATACGCCATTTACTTTTGAACCGTCCGGCGACGACAGAAATTCGTGACAGATACCTGACAGACATTTTTACAAATTTTACTCTTCAAAAGGAAGAAACGTGTTGGAACAAACTGCTGGACGGAGATAAACAGGCATGGCAGTTGGCCACCATAAACATTATGAAATACATCCTTAATGTGCTTATTCCCACACAGATCGAATGAAAAGTTCCACCGGTTCTACACCTTGTCTGGCAAAGCAATACAGAATAGCGGGATGTTTGGGAGTTAGCAACGACTTTACCTTTTTTTTTTTCACCTTCTTATTTTCGCATTTTCCTCAACTGCTTTTCGAAATTTTGTTAAAAAATCTATGAAGATTATATACAAATAAAAAAAATTAAAAAAAATAAATAAATAAATGTCATAACCTATCTTTCTAATAATGTAATTTTAAACTGCAGTTCTATTTTGGTCCAGCAGGTGTCACTCCCTCCATTGCTTTTTTCAATGCACTTTGACCAGAACACTACAACAGCCTTGTTTAGGTCCATTCTTTATGCAATTGGTTCTGTTTCTCTGATGTTCTTGTCTTCCTTTGGATTTTTTCAATTTTTCTGACTTTTTCCTCAATTTTCTACCAATTTCCTCATCTTTTAGTTCCTGCGTTTGGATTTCTGGTGTTGCTTCTGTTCATGCGATTGGTCCTAGATCACAAGAGTTCCTGTTTTCATTTGGATGTTTTCCTTTTTCTGGGATTTCTTTTATTCTTCTGATGGATTTTTTGCTCTTTGGGTATATGGATGTGGATTTCTTCCTATTTTTTGAGGGTTCTGGATTCTTGGTAATTTGAATTTTATGGCACTCAGATATATTTTCGAGCAAGACTTTTCTTAGTCAGTCTTTTTTTCTTTATTTAACATTTTAAATTAAATGTACCACTTTGTAAATATGCGAGCTTGTTGATTTTTCCAAAACGTTGTACACATTCTTTCAGATATAACTGTGCATCTCTATTTTTTTTTCTCTGCACTCCTGTTTTTTGTCATGATATTGTCTGTGCTATTTGCAGTTGCTGAAATGCCT